>NC_138772.1:400588900-400898900 GCF_965119305.1 Pelophylax lessonae
GTAACCGCAGGTCATTTAAAATTGAATTTTTTAAATTAGAAATATAATTTCTGATTTAGCATGTTTTATGCATGGTACAGATGTTCCACTTTACAGGCATGTTAAGTGGACCCCCCTGGCACTACGTTTAGAGGAATTTTTCATTTTATATATTTTTTTGCAATTTAGGCATAATTAAAATCACTGCTCCTAAAAAAAAAAAAAAAAAGATTGATACATGTCCCGCAGAGCAGTACCCCTGACCCCATACCATTTTATGGCCAAATTACTTGCATACAAGCCTTCAATAGGAGAACTTTTGATTTTTCCTATTCCGCTCCCATAGACTTCAATGGGGTTTGCCGTTCAGGTTAGAACATTTCCCCTGTTCGGGAGTTCTGCTGCGAACCGAACGGAGGGGTGTTCGGCCCTTCTCTACATAAGAGACTCTGCATGCTTCTTCCACAATAAATACTTCCTACCTGCCTGCAATACATCTTTTGAATGTGCACTAAGCCATGCATTACCAGCTCAGTGTATGAATTAACCCCTCTGTGAATGTATGGGAGTTTTATCATCTCAGGCAAAAATGCCAACCCGAAGAAGACTGGATGAAGATGTCAGGGGCAGATGTAGCATTGCTGGGCAAGCGGCGAGTATAGCAGACTTTAGTTTGTCTAAAGGAACACCTAAAATTCCGGAGTGGTCAAAAAGCACAGAATTATGGAGGGAGATCTCCAGTATCTTATATAAGCAGCAAAAATTACAGAAGCCAATGACCCAGCACACCAGGCTCTACGGAGGACTAAAATATCAATTTTTTATTAGGCTGATTCTTAATCCAAAAGCTATATTACAATAAACAGTAGAAAAGGGAAGTGTCCCGTTTTATAACAGATTATTTCTTCTTCCTGTTTTGAAAGAACACCACTAAATCTGAAACGGCTAAAAAAAAAAAAATTAACCCATTATACTTTCAGATAATCCAGGATACCTGGTATAAAAATAATCCCTTTTTATAGGCTCCTGTAGTCCTCCCTGCTAAATACACAATAGGATTTTCTGTTTTTGAGCTTGTGTGGCTATGCCTTTGAGCAATGTTATATGTGAACACGTCTGAATCAATAAAAATAAAAAATTGATGTGAGCTTTGCTTGCCCTGTTTCAAGTTGTACTAAAAATACAGTGTAGCAGATATTTGGACACTTGAATGGTTTACTTTTTAGGTCTCTTCCAAGAAATGTTTTCTGTCTGCAAGCCAATTGTGGTGCTCTGTACCCACTGTAAATAATGCCCAGTACAGCCCTGGCATTTGAAGATGCGAGAATGGAGACAGGTGCCAAGTTAATGTAGCTCCAATGTGAATTTGCGATGGTTACATCATCGGTGCCCATCTAAAAGGGCTATCAAAGAAAAAACTGGACTTAGAAAAAGATGGCAGCAGTTGGCACGCAGCAAAAGACGAGAGCTTGCACCTTGCTTAGGTGGAGGAGAGCACTTCCAGAAGCAAGAGTGCCATAAAGTGCAAGCAAGTGGTCTTATCAATTCTTTCAACAAAATCAATTTTTAATTTTTCTTTTTGCAAACATATAAACAGGTCTTTGGCTTTTTTTTTATAAAAAAAACTTGCAGAATTGTCTAATTCTTTTAACTGATGCCATTTTCTAAACTGTACAGTAAATCTGTCAACAAGATCTTCCTTGTAAGGCCTCTTCAATACTTAATAGTTTTTATTGATCAGCCCCAAAGACACCTAAAAGTTATAGCTGCCAAGTTAAGGAGATTTTCAGAAGTTTCAACTATTGCCATTTTATTTATTTTTTTACCTTTGGATTTGGTTGAGGAGGGTTGGAACCTCTGCCATCTTTTTACTACTTTCCATGTCCTTGGAGATTTTCCATTATGTTCTTTCATTGCGACATCCTGTGTGACAGGGTGTCACTGGCATGGAAATCTAGGGCTATAGAGCTACTATATTCCCAACAGCCCCAATGCACCCAAGTTCAGAAAATAAGACCATCGGTTATGTCTGGTATGGTTTTGTTGGGGGAAAAAGGTCCCTAGAAATAGCGATGAGACTGTCCTAGGAAAGACAGATATAAAAACTTTGCCATTTCAGATGGCAAGTGATGGGGCATACAGCTTTATTAACAGATGAGTCTGTGCAATGTGTTTAGGGACAGACTGTCCTCTGTATTTGCCCAGCCAGAATGAAAGGCTATACCGCAATCTGAGCAAGTATAGAAATGTTCACCATTTCTGTGATGGCAAAAAGGTGAATGAGTTCCTTGACTCCAGGCAGTCTGGTTACCTTGGTGCTAAAACTGCCAAGCGACAGTCAACACCATAGTTGTTTGAATACAAAGAGATATACATGTGAATATTGCATTGGTAAAGATGAGTCAATAAACGTAGGGGTCTATGCACAGTGTATACAGGTGCATTTCATAAAATTAGAAGATCATCAGAAAGTGAACTTATATCAGTAATTCAAGTCAAAAAGTGAAAACACATATTTTATATAGATGCGTCACACACACAGTGATATTTCAAGCATTTCTTTCTTTTAAACTATGGCTTACATCTAATAAAAACCCAAAATTCATTACCTCAGAAAATTAGAATATTACATAAGACCAATTTAAAAAAAAAAAAAAAAAGGAAGGATTTTTAATACAGAAATGTTGGCTTACTGAAAATGCTATCCATGTACAGTATTAGTATGTACTCAATACTTGGTCAGGGCTCCTTTTGCATGAATTACTGCATCAATACGGCATGGCATGGAGGCGATCATCCTGTTGCACTGTTCCAAGTGTTATGGAAGCCCAAGTTCTTCGATAGTGGATTTCCGCTCATCTGCATTGTTGGGTCTCGTGTCTCATCTTCCTCTTGACAATACCCCACAGATTCTCTATGGGGTTTTGAGCAGATATGTTTGCTGGCCAATTAAGCACAGTGATACCATGATCATTAAACCAGATATTGGTACTTTTGGTAGTGTTGGCAGGTGCCAAGTCCTGATGGAAAATGAAATATGTATCTCCAAAAAGCTGGTCAGCAGAGCAAAGCATGAAGTGCTCTAGAATTTTCTGGTAGAGGGCTGCTCTGACTTTGGACATGATAAAACACAGTGGACCAACACCAGCAGATGACATGGTTCCCCAAACCATCACTGACTGTGGAAACTTCACACTGGACCTCATGCAACCTGGATTCTGTGGCTCTCCACTCTTCCTCCAGACTCTGGGACCTTGATTTCCAATTTAGGTTTTCCCCAGTCCGTGAGGATTGGAATTTCATGGTCATGTTCAAGAAACCAGTTTGAGAGGATTTAAGCTTTATGACATGGTGCATTATCCTGCTGGAAGTAGCAATAAGAAGATGGGTACACTGTAGTCATAAAGGGATGGACATGATCAGCAATATATGGGTAGGCTATGCCACTTAAATGATGCTCAGTTGATACTAAGGGGCCAAAAGTGTGCCAAGAAAATATCCCCCACACCATTACCAGCCTGAACCGATGATACAAGGAAGGATGGATTCATGCTTTCATGTTTGCGTCAAATTCTGACCCTACCATCTGAATGTCGCTGCTGAAATCAAGAACTAGACCAGACAAAGTTTTTCCAATCTTCTATTGTCCAATTTTGGTAAGCCTGTGTGAATCGTAGCCTCAGTTTCCGGTTCTTAGATGACAGAAGTGGCACCCGGAGTAATATTCTGCTGCTGTAGCTCATCTCAAGGTTCAATGTGTGGTGAAATCAGAGATGGTATTCTGCATACCTTGGTTGTAAAGAGTGGTTATTGGAGTTGTTGTTGCCTTTCATCTCGAACCAGTCTGCCCATTCATCTCTGACCTCTGATATCAGCAAGGTATTTTTGTCTACACAACTGCTGCTCACTGGATATTTTCTCTTTTTTGGGCCGTTCTCTGTAAACCAGAGAGATGGTTGTGCGTGAAAATCCCAGTAGATCAGCAGTTTTTTTTAAATATTGAGGCCAAATCATCTGGCACCAACAACCATGCCATGTTTAAAGTCACTTAAATCCTCTTTCTTCCCCATTCTGATGCTCAGTTTGAAGCAAGTCGCCTTCACCACCTCTAGATGCCTAAATGCACTGCGTTGCTGCCATGTTAGCAGCTAATTATTAATTTTTGTTATGAAGCAATTGAACAATTGTAACTATTTAAGGGGCTGGTGAGTGTATATATCTATAGATCTCTCTCATTGGACATCTGTCAAAGCATTCCCTTAGCCCTAATGAATTTTGGCCACATTCAAATGGTCATTCATTTTAAAAACATCAGCATTGTAACAATACAAACAACAGTTATTTTTGACAATCCAATGTAAGCTTACTTGAAAAATCTCCTTTCCTGCTGTGAGTTCTGCCTGTCTGTTGGCTGTTTTTTTCCACAACTTCCTGGATTCCCTGCATGTTTTGCAGCTTCTCCTCTGTGACCATCGTTTAATTTAAATTTCTAAGGACTACATGTCCCATGGTACCTTGCTGCCTGCAAGCAGTAAATTCTGTACTGACTCTGCCTCCTAATACTCCTCCTCTCAAAACCTCTGCAGTTCAGAAGACAGGCTCTGTTATGTGTGACACAGCAGTGCCTTCTCACAGAGCTTAGTGAAAATATGCCACAGAATTCCAGGACCTAAATGTGTTGGACCTTGACAAAGCAAGTTTAAAAACTCTGAAATTGATCAGAATATTAGCGTTGGTTAGAAATAAATCACAATATGGAAATTATATGGTTTTACATTTTAACTATAGATACGTTTTAATTTGTTGATTTCCTATGACTGTCAGCATCATCTAGTAGTCATAATATACATATTTTCCTGAAATACCTCAAATCAAGCAAATACTGCATTATGGCCACTAGTTGGCGCTGATGATCATAAGATACCCAAGTAATAAAGTATAACTAAAAGGCAAAACCTTAGTGGAGAGGGATTGGAACGCTTGCCAGTTTTTTATTGCTGTCTGTGACCCTATTAAGGAGATTCCTCCCCTTCATTTGAAAATCCCATATTTTGGGTTGTCCCCTGAAAAGTAATAGATGGGAAAGCTTCCAATGGAAGACACTAGTTCTGATGACCTGGGGGTCCCTAAGAAATTCCCCTAATTAGCAGAGATTTCCTCTCGCTTTCGGTTTGGCTATGGGACATGAAGTGAAAAGCAAAGAAAACCTTCTATTGTGAGCTTTGTAGCTACATTTGCCCATGATGATTACAGCCCGATCATTATATGACTAATAAAGTGACCTAATAAATGTCACCAATGTGGAAGAACCTACGGGACTGTTAACTGGATTCAATTCCCCCTCATTACACACAAATGTCACCAGGCCTCAAAAGTGCTGATTGTTATATGGCTTTGTGACCAGTAATAAAATTAGCCAGACATCACGGTTATAAACTGACGCATGAAAAGCCATTAAAGTGTTTCATATATGATTATGCAATAAATCATGCAAAATAAAGCAAATAGAAAGTACTTCTCCATTCATACAATGGGAAGCATCATTTTCCGTTTTTAGGCGTCTGCGACCAGGCTAGGTTCACACTATTGCGGTTTCCCTTTGGCCGTGTTTGCGCAGGCACAGCAGCCCATTCATTGGATTGGGCTGCTGTACCAAAAATCGCATAATGATATGCAGTTCCCAGTACAGGAAAACACGCTGTAGGTTTTCAAGCATGGGGGGGGGGGTCATTAAGAATTAATGGCATCCCTGCGCATCTGCTATTAAAAGCAGTGCGTTTTTACTGCGGGTTAGCGTTCAATTTACACACAGTCCTGCACCCGCATACATGTGATTGCTGCTTTACACAGAGAGGGACCACAAACATGTATATATATTGCAGAAAACATTGCCAGGTTGTATTGTCCTCATTGTCATATACACTGATCAGACAAAATTTTATGGTCATTCACCGAATATTCAGTAGGTTCCCCTTTTACCACCAAAATAGCGCTGACCCATTGAGGCATGGACTCCATCAGACTTCTGAAGGTATGTTGTGGTATCTGGCACCAAGCCATCAGTAGTAGATCCTTTAAGTTCAATAAGTTACAAGGTGGGGTCTCCATAGATTGGACTCGTTTTTCCAGCACATCCCCCATATGTTTGAATGGATTGAGATCTGGAGAATTTGGAGGTCAAGTCAATACCTGAAACTTGTGTTCCTCAAACCAAGTTTGAACCATTTTTATGCGGCAGGGCGCACTATCCCGCTGAAAGGGAATACAGCTTCCATGAAGGGGTATACTTGGTCAGCAACAATGTTTAGTTAGGCGGTACAGGTCCACATGAATAAAAGAGGACCCAAGGTTTCCAGATTGCCTTCATCCTGGTGACATCTCTTTCTCAGGTAAGCGATGCACATGCACCTGGCCATCCACATGATGTAAAAAAAAAAAAAAAAAAAAACACGATTCATTAGACCACACCACCTTGCCAGTGTAGGAGCCTTGGGCTGTGGACATGGGCACCTTGACTGGTCCGTGGCTACGCAGCCTCATGCACAATAAACGTATTCCCATTTTTTCTGCTTTCAACACATCAGCTTCAGGAACAACATGTTTTTTGCTGTCTAACATATCCCATCAACTTTCAGATGTCATTGTAATGAGATAATCCATGTTATTCATTTAACATGTCAATGGTCAAAGTCATGGCTGATTAGTGTGCTTATTTGTAAGCCAAATGGATCACTATTTTGGGGCTACATATGTTGTAACCCCCAGGTCAATATAGGGGTAAGATATATGATAGAAGCACCGGGATACAAATGAAGAGGGTTTACATTTCTCCCAGATCATGTTCATTTGTGTGCCAAAACTCTAGGGAAAGCCAGTTTTGTTGTAAAAGGGTGGTATTCGCACTACTGGGTTACCTGAAAAGTAGGCCCAATTGCATTATTAGCGTGATTATCCTTTACAGAGGAACATCTAGTCTTTTATATCTTGGGGTTAATTTATTAAAAGAGTAGAGCATTCTTGCGTAAAAAGTATATTTGCACTTAGGTTAGTAAATAAGACAAAGCCACGTTATCTTTGAATGCTTGATCATGTGGGAAGTAAAAAACAGAATTTGTTTGTGTTGGCAGCCGCTAGACAGACTATAGCTAAACAGTGGTGTACACCAGACTTACCTAGTGCAATGGCCTTTATGAAACTGGCACATTATCAGACACACTTGAGGTCTTTTAGGGGGCCTGACATACTTTGAAAACCTTTGTACAAGACTATCCGCAGGGTGCTTTTCCTCTCTATACCAGTTTTTCTCCTGGAGAAACCCCTGTAATCATTTTCAGGCCTTGGGGATCCCCTGCTTAAAACAAAACTTTTGCTATAAAAATCTGCAAATAGTGTTAAAGCGTTTAAGCAATACTGGGATCCTTGGATCACAAAATACAAATGGTCATAACTTTCTGGGGTCACAATTTATAATGTGGTATTATGCTGTCGCACAAACAGGCAAATGAGGCTTCTCTATTTCTCTCTGTTCTCCCCCCTCCTTCAATCCTTCCTCCCCTGCTCCCCTGTCTGGTGCTCTCGAGTACCAGGTTTTCCTCTTTCTTCGATTCCCTTGTTAAGGCTCAATGTCTTGAAGAAGGCAGTTTGCCAAGCCTTCTACTTTGATTCCATAAAGGTTACTGGAATTGTCTTATTGATGATCTTATACCCTAGGTACCTTATGGTATTTCCATGTTGATGTTTCTAATCTTTTTGGGCCTAGGTTTTTGCTTGCAAAGTGTTTTACACAATGTTGACAGATTGTTGTTAATTCCTGTTTATGGATAATGTTATGTCATTGCCTTTAAATTTTTCTTAATAAAACATTTTTAAAATGAAAAAAAAAAAAAAAATGTGCAAATAGGAAGAGGCATTTTAAATACAGAAGAGACATACTTTGGGGTCGATTTACAAAAACTGGAGAGTGCAAAATCTGGTGCAGCTGTGCATTGTAGTCAATCAGCTTTTAATTTCTGCTTGTTCAATTAAGCTTTGACAAAAAAAAGAAAAACCTGGAATTGGATTGCTTTCTATATGCGGATTTTGCACTCTCCAGGTTTTGTAAATCAACCCCCATGTCTCTTCTGTAAAACTTATCTTAGCTGCCTCTTTGCAATGTACAATTTTGGCATCTGCAGCAATGAATGAACACCTGTACTGGAGTGGCGTCACCTTGGCCTGACCAATCAAAATAGCTGAAGATCACACCCCACAGATGGTTCTTGAGAATTTGAAGGTCAAGGCAACACCTCAAACTTGTTCCTTAAACCTCAAAATAACTGAAGATCTCATCCCACAGATGCTTGAATAGACTCCTGTGAGAGAGCGACGTCATCTTGGCCTGGCTAATCAATACAGCTGAAGATGAAAACCTGGAAGGAGGCCAGTCAAACATTTTAAGGGTTGGCGAGAGAGCTCTGGGACACCACATTGCTGGACTGGAAGGGAGTATAGTTTTTCTTTAAGTTTAATCTATTCCCATTACATTAGTGTGATCAGGGTAACACGTACCCTCCTACATTGGTCAGTGTTATCAGTGTCGCCTCTGATGCAGCTGGTTGGAACCGGCCGCATTGGACCCCCATTTGACCACCATCATGGGAAATTGATAAGTATACATCAAGCATTTATGAACTATGTACTTACCTGGCTCTGGCTGCTTTGGGGCACTGTGCAAAAGGCCATTTGAGTGGAGGCTTTTTGCCTTGGATCACTGTATATATTTGAGGAACTGTTTGTTAATGGATGCCTCTTTTGGAACACCAATTACCTGTGCAAGGGAGGCCATTTGAGGTCTAAGGAAACTACTGGATGACTTTGTACTATTGATACACATAATGCTCTCCACCTGCTTTCACAGTGAGTCTACAAGTCAAATGTCATCATCTTGGTTATATCCTTTTCTTGAAGTTCCTTTATGTGGCTTTTTTTTTATGTTTTTTTTTTTTTTTTTTTTTGCATGAAGCGTGAGTGAGTTTGAGTGGGGTTATGCATTAATAATCACTTGTCTGTGATGGATTGCAAACACCTGCCAACCCATACTTCTCCTTTTGATCACATGCACACAGCTATGTTGGATTATTACTGCATATGTATTGACTTTTACCAATCTTCAATAACAGTAAAGCCACTTTTTACAACAAGGCATATTTAAAGAAATATATTTGCCTTTTAACAGCCAATCCATTCTTATATGATCTTTTTTTATATGGATATAGTCTATCGTGGAGTTTATCTCAGAGTATGATTAATAATTATATCATTGCGGGACATGATGGATGGAGTTTTCATAATTCACTTTTCATAAGTCATTGTTTGTCATATTTCTTCACCTTAATTTTTAGAGAGGTTTCAATAAAGGGTTTTGCAATGACATCTGTCAGGGATTATTTATTTTGTTCGCCTTTTTTGAAATTACCCTACATAATATTTTTAACAATTGATGTGGAATAGTTGGGGCTATAATCCAATTTTTATTGTATTTTTGGTTCTATAAGGTTTTTGTAGATGGCTCCATAATAATGTACAGTATTTCACCTTTTTCAATCGTTTTTTGACCTGGTAGAATAAGCTTTATGATATTTGACTAAACAGATGGATCCCCTTTTAGGGACAACCAGTGAGAGAATGGCCCCTTTCATTGGTGGTCAGATGGAGTGGTGCATCCCTTCAATGGGGTCAATGAGAAAAATGCCCCTTACAGACAGCTTAAAAGATATTGGTGTCAGTGGTAACATATTTTAGAGTGAAGAGCAGAGGCTCCACTGGTCTTACATTGCTAGATCTGCAGTGACATCAGTCCACCAACATTATGCAGGTTCCTTTTAGGTGGTAGATCGATCAGCCACAGCTCAATAAACCCCTAAAGGAACCCTGGTTGAGAAGATTTGCTCTATACCAAACCTTGGACCAGACCTGACGGCCAGCCCACCCGTACCATGGCAACTCCCACTGCTGATTCAGGGCAAACTGCACCCCGTGCTCACAGAACCCTGGAGGAACCCAGACAGCACCCTGGTTGAGAAACGCTTATATACCCCAAAAGAGTGAAACAAAGACTGCCATCCTTACACTCTAAGGCATTTTCTAACAATTTAATGTGCGATTCCTGGAAAAGTCTTAATATAGATAAATGCAAACACTGAACAAGTTGCCAAACTGACATGAAAAAGAGAACTCCTAGAAGGGGTTAGCCAAGTTTCTTGATTTCGAACAACTCTACAGACTACATCAGAGGGAAGAAAGTTAAATTTACCTGGATGAGCAGTTAATCTCCACCCAGCCTATTTTCCAACATATATGAAGAAAGACTCCACCCACTAATGTTTGCCACCTGCAAGAAACAAATGACAATCATCTTTAGCTTATATAGTGAGAAAGAAAAGAAACATATTATTGCAGTTAATGACACTTCAATCTATGAATATTGTTTTTTCACATTTAGAAGGAAAAATAAACACAACATTGTTCACAATACTGTTGCTAAAAATCATATGGCCCTCATGGGCACAAAACAATTAATATGGGTGCTAAGATTTTGGCACGAAACACTTCTGCTATAGTAAAACTATGCATTAAATGAAAACGTACCAGTGACAGAACTATAGAGGGCAGACAAATACTCACCTGTTTCCATGTATTGCTCCCTTGCTGGCCAGATGAGTGGGGAATTGCTCAATCAATGCGGAGCGAGATTCTGCTTAGTTTCTGTCAGCAAGGAAGCAACACCGTGCCCATCTGCCCAGTGAGGAAGGGGGACACGGAAACAGAAGAAGAAATTACGGCTTGTTTCACCAGACTGAATCTTAATGCGGGCTCTGGTTCATTAAAATCAACTGGTGCATAACCAGTGTTCTAATGAGAAAAGCCGCAGGGTCTGCATCCCTTTAAAGAATTTAACTCCTGCGGGGTATCTCACCAGAACGGAAATTTCTATTGCATGGGGTGCCCCAACTTTACTTGCATCTTAGTGCAGACTTCTGAAAAAAAAAAATCACTGAGCCAATCACACAAGTAGGGAATTACATTTCTGGTTGCCATATGACATTACATTTTGCAGAAACAACTGCATATTGAAGTGTAAAAGTAATTTTTAAAAACATCAAATAACATGGCTTGTGTATCAAACATACATGCTATTTTTTTTGTATGAAAATGAAGTTCGCCTTTAAGTAAAGTTCCCCACCCCCATCATTGAAACTTGCATAATTATATACTAAGGCCAGTCATACATGCATCAAATTCTCTCATTCAGCCCCCCAAGTTGATAGAATGCAGTCTGATGGCAATTTTCCGACAAAACCAAACGCAGCTCGAATTTTGGCAGATTTAGCAAGTTGTGTTTGTGTATGTCCAACTTTACTTTTTTCTTTTTGCCCCTTGAGTTTGCTGTATTGCCCTGAACTGCACAGCTTTGCAAACAAAATGCTCCAGCCGGGTCCTCTCCCTAGTGTTTCATGTGTGCTGTTCCATTAATTTCTGTGTGCATCGGCCCCATTCACTGGATGGCTAGGGGGCATTATGAGTTGGGTTTTGCCAGTTCGGTTCCAGGCTAGCATGACATAGACCTTTCAGCTGGGGTATTGTTAGAAAAATTGGATTTTTGACTTACCGTAAAATCCATTTCTCTAAGATTCATTAACAGACACAGCTCCTGATCTTCATAACCATTGGGTTATACTGCCCCCTACAGGAGTAGGACACTAGGCAGAAAAAGAATCCGGATATGGCTATGGACAGTCCCAGGCGGTATACTCCCTCTCTCTGCTATAGTCACTCAGTTACTCAGTTTTGTTACAAAGAGTGTCAGAAGAATTACAACTCCACAGAGGGGTGGATGCCATGTCTATCAATGAACATCAGAGAAATGGATTTTACGGTAAGTCAAAAATCCCATTTTCTCGTTCATTGATGGACACAGCTCCTGATCTTCATAACCATTGGGATGTGCCAAAGCAGTGTTAAACATGAAGGGGTGGGAACAGCAAAACTATCCCAAGGCTAAACAGTAGCCAACCAGGCAACAGGAGCTCACCCAAAACAACTGGAGTCCACCTGAAAAAAAAACAAAAAAACACTGCACCCTTGAATCCTCTCAACAGCAGCCTACAAAACCTTGCAGCCAAAAGCAGCATCAGCAGATGCCAACACATCCACGTTTTAGAACTTTGTGAAAATGTGCACCGACGACCAGTTGGCTGCCTTGCAAACCTGCGTCACTGACACCCGATGACGAAAGGCCCAGAAGGCACTAAGTGCCCGAGTAGAGTGCGCCTTGACAGAGAAACCTGACCTCTGGAGGAATAGGCCTGAACCACTGTCTGTCTGATCCATCTGTAAATGGTGGCAGAAGGGGACAACCCTTTCAGAGGCCCATCCGTGAGCACAAATAGTGAGTCTGACTTCCTAAAAAGACTCCGTAGCTGCCAGGTACACCCTAATTGCCCAGACCATATCAAAGGCATGCAAGGCAATTTCCTTTAGATGTTTTGGCCTGGGACACAGGGAAGGCAACACAATGTCTTCATTCAAATGAAAATCAGAGACAACTTTTGGAAGGAACAACGGACAGGGGTGAAGAACCACCTTATCCCTGTGAATCCCCAAGTAAGGTGAACGACAGGATTACGCTAACAGTTTTCCGATACCCAGTGCAGAGGTGATAGCCACCAAAAACGCAATCTTCTGAGGCAGTGCAAGAAAGGAAATCTCTGGAAGATTCTCAAAAGGAGGCTTCTGGAGGATCGAAAGCACCAAATTGAGGTCCCAAGGAGGCAACGGAGACCGCACTGGAGGAACCAAAATGACAGACACCCTGAAGAAAGGTACGCACCAGGGAGTGTGTGGCCAAAAGTCATCGGAAGAAGACCAATGGCCCTTGATGGTACGCAAGTCAATTTCTGTTCAACCCCCCCATTGAAGTAAGGTCAAGATCCGAGCCACCAGGAAGGAGCGAGGATGAACCTCAAGAAACTCACACCACACAATGTACGTCTTCCTCGTATGATGGTAGATCTTCCTAGAAGTAGGATTTTCTATCTTTTTAGTGTTGGAATCACCAACTCAGATAAACCTCTATCCATCAAAACCTGGCATTCAACAGCAAAGCCATGAAAGCAAGTGACTGTAAAGCAGGATGGAAGACTGGTTCTTGGGACAGCAGATCCTCCCTAAGAGAAAGCTTCCAAGGAACCTCGGCCGCCAGCCACACCAGATTGGCGTACCAAGCCCAGCGAGGCCAGTCCCGGGCCACTAAGATGACAGGAATCCATTCTGCCTCGATCCTGCGTAGAAGTCTTGGCAGATACTTGAGAGGAGGGAAGGTGTAAATCAAACGATACTGACCCCATGGGGCCACCAGCGTGCATCAGCCAAAGGATTCCGTAACCAAGCCACAAACATCCGCATCTTTCTGTTGAGCTGAGACTCCAACAGATCCACCTCTGGAATGCCCCACCGGAGACTCAACTGATGAAAGACCTCCCAATGAAGGGACCACTCCCCTTGGGCCAACGTCTGCCAGTTTTTTACCCCGTGAATGCGTACGGCGGAGAGGGCTGGAACAAACAGTTCTGCCCACCTCAGAAAGCTGGCTACCTCCAAAGCCGCCAGGACACTTTTTGTGCCCCCTTAGTGATTTACATAAGCCACGGCCGTAGCATTGTCCGATTAAATGCGCACTGGACATCCCTGAAGACGATTTGTCCAATGGTCCAGGCACAGTCTGATCGCTTGAAGTTTCAAGACATTGATTTGTAGTCTGGAATCTTCTAGTATCCAGATCCCCTGAGCAGAATTTTTGCTGAGGTCTTCTCATCAGCCGAACAGGCTGGCATCCGTGGTGCCAACTGTCCAATACAAGGGGAGGAAGGATTTGCCCAGCCGAAACGTCGGAGAACAAAGCCACCATATCAGGGACTTCTTCGTTTCCCGGCTCACCTGGATCTGATAGTCCAGAAACTGCGGAGTCTTGTCCCATTCAGCCATAATCTTCCTTTGCAGGGACCTCATATGGAACTGTGCAAATGAAACCGCCTCGAAGGTAGACACCATCAGGCCCAGCACTTGCATGCAAGACTGGAGGGATGACTATCTGCTGGACAGCAGGAGATGAATTGCAATCTGCAGTTTCTGAAGTTTGTCCAGAAGGAGCACTCTGGCTAAGGCCGAGTAAAAAGTCAGACCCAGATAGTCCAGCTTTATGGACAGAACCAGAGCAGACTTCTGAAAATTCCAAATCCAACCAAACTTCCTCAGAGTTTGTATGGTGATTTCCAGGTTTTCCACCAGAGCAGTAGGAGGCTCCAATCACAGAAGGAGGTCGTCCAAGGAGCCCAGTACCACGATCCCCCCGTTGGCGTAACAATGCAAGCACTGGGACTAACCCTTTAGTGAAGACCCAAGAAGCAGAGACGAGACCAAAAAGGTTAATGCCATAAACTGATAATGCTCCTCTCCCATGGCAAAGCGCCAGAAGCACTGGTGACCGACACATATTGGAATGTGAAGGTAAGCATCCCTGATGTTGATAAAGGCAAGAAAATCCCCCTGATGCAAGGATGCCACCACCGTGCAAATGGATTTCATCCTGAACTTCTGCACCCACACAAAGCAGTTCAGCGCCTTGAGGTCCAGGATTGGACGCACCTTGCCTTCCTTCCTGTGAACTGTTAATGGGTTTGAGTAAAAACCCTGAAAACGTTCCGAAGTTGGAACCGGGACAATCACCCCTTGAAGCAAAAGGTCTTGGACTGCCACAAACAGACCTTGTAAATGGTCCGGGAACAGGCGCAAGTTGTAAGGAAAGAACTTTGCTGGGGGACAGAGTGACATTCGATCTTGGAGCTGGACCGAATGACATAATGATCTTTTAGTTGATTTCTGGACCCACTTGTCTTGCATCAGGGAAGTCCATGGGTCCAGAAATCAACTAAAAGATCCCCCCACCCCTGATAAAAGTGAGAGCGCACCTTCATGCTGAAGGAGCCTTGTCCGCGGGTCTGGAGAAGCCCGTTCTTGGCTTGCCAGACCAGGTTTGTTTGGATTCTCCAGAGGAGGCCCTGAAAGGCTTTGAGCCCTTGTCCGTCGACCCTGAGGGACGAAAAAACTTCTTATGAACCGAGAAGGAGGGCCCACATCTACAGCAAGGTTCCTTGCCCTTAGTAGCCTGCGGAAGAAAAGTACTCTTTCCCCCCCGTAAGACCTTTAATGAGGTCATCCAGGGTAGTCCCAAACAGGCGATCCCCTTGAAAGGGGTGATCAGTCAAGACCATTTTAGAAGTCTGGTCCGCAGATCAGCATTTGAGCCAAAAGACACGCCAAAGGACCACTGACGAAAGAGAGCTGAGCCACTAGGGGAGCCGCTTTCAAATAGGCGTCACAGAAAAACTGCAGCCCCTGGACCAGCTGGTCCGCCAGCTCAGCAAGAGGCAGAGGGGAGCTGTTCTCCCTCCAGGTCACGGCGTAAAAGCTTAGCCCACTCGGTCAGAGTTTGCCACACCAGGGTAATGGTGGATACCAGCCCCAGTGCCGAACTAGCCAGAGTGTACAGAGTGTACATATTGTGGGCCAAAGCCTCTGCCTTCCTGTCAGCTGGATCCTTAAAGGCCGGGGACTCTTCAACAAGATACATGGTTGCCTTTATCAATCAAGAAACCGGAGTGTCCACTACCGGTGGAAGAGTCCACTTCTTAAGTAAGGACTCCTCATAGGGGCTAACACCTAGAAAATCAATTCTGTCAAAATAGGCAGGGAAAGGAAACACCTTGCTGCTCTGGATGCTTTGCGAGTGCCAAAGGGAACCTGAGCCTCCGTCGCAGCTGCGTCCATCTTCAAGGTCTCACGCACAGATACAATCAGTGCTTCCACCAGCGTCGTTTCATGCGCAGTTGGAGATGTGGAGGTATTATACTGTCTGAGGATTCCGGGCGCGTGGTCACAGACCCAGCAGGGTGACCCACGTCCGCTGCAGCTGAATCAGATTCAGGATCTGATGAGACAGATGAGGCAGTGGAAGGGGGGGTGCTTTTGCTAGCCCATCGCCTGAAAGCCCCCTCCACCCAGGACACAAAGGACTCCAGGACCGCCGTCAGTGCATGGATGGATGGTTGGGACCCGGAGGGACCCTCAGAGAGAAGATCAGGTGGGGAGATGTGCTCCAAAGACTCCATGAGTCACCAGGGGGACCCCACAAAGTGTAAAACACTGCAAAGGGACAACCCCCACCGCACTGGCAGCATCACCCAGTCGCCCGGCACAAAGCACCCAGTGATCCTAAGCAGAGAGGGAGAGAACCCCACCAAACTCACTACCCAGCAGAAACAAGCACCTGCAGCCACCAGGATAATCTGAACTCCATGTGCGATGATCAGGAAGTGAAAAGATCCTGGAGTCAGCACCAGGGGATGAGGAGGGGCTCCAACAGCCAAAATCACTGCCAACAGGGCTCCACTTTTATGGCTGCCACCATTTTCAATGGCAACCCACCGCAAAATGGCCACCGGACTACACAAACATGACCGCCATGCATAGAAACACACAGGCTACAGCAAAATGGCAGCACCACGAGGCTCCCAGGAGGGATCTCCACGCCTCAAGCACAGGCCCTGGAAGGAGCCCCCAACAGGTACAACCCCCCTGCACAGCTGATCGTCTGGTCGCCGGCGGCGCACCCCCCGGCCCCCATCGCAAGCATAGTGCCCTGCCCCCACCCCAGGAGGTGGACCAGACCACCCACACAGCCCCAGCTGTGGAGGGGGTAGGGTGGGGGACAGATGAAAGGAGGGTGCCTGACAGAAAGGAGGGGAACCCGGGGGTCTGACCATCCCAAGGAGGGACCCACGTCCACCCCAAAACCCTCCAAGGGGAGAAGGGGGACATCTACTCACCATACCAGGAACCAGGTGGGAAATGCTCCAGACGGAACCCCTCGCTATCGATATGGGGGGCTGTCAGCCAGGAGGAACACTCCGACTCAGGCCGTACTCAACCTCACGAAGCGTTTAACTCCCAGGCCAGCCCCTGTCCAGTGGGGCTATGTCGCGGCCGACCTAGCGCGGACCCGAGGTCTGCGCACGCTCGTTGGCCAGACTGGGGTGACCACTGGATCTAGATTATCCAGCCTAGTGTCTACTCCTAGAGGGCAGTAGAACCCAATGGTTATGAATATCAGGAGCTGTGTCCGTCAATGAATGAAAGAGAATAGCCTCTAAAAACCGTTTGTCTATGGGGGGCTGTACACTGCACCTGGGCTTCCCAGGTGAGGGAAAGATGCAAGGAATTATGATGAACAGGCGTAGACACCCATGTGCAAGGTACACATCAAACACCTTTTAAACATGAAGCCATTTAATGCTGAACTTCAGTCATAACATTTTAGTGCTTCTTCTGTATGGTAAGGGTATAACGATACCCTGTATGGCAAGGGTGGAATGATTAGTAGACCCTTACTATAGATGTGGGTGGGGGAGGCTTAAACATTATTGGATTTGGTGCAACCAGAAGATCTAGGAGAAGAAAGCTGTGAAAATAAGAAAATCAGATCTTCTCACTTTGCTGCTTAAAGCAGAAACCCAGCAAAGCCGCTTAAGATACAGTTGTAATAAAAATTTCTGCCCGCACATTTGTAGTTCTGTTCAGAGATTTGCACACCACAGTCACAAACCATAGTAACAGGTGTCAGCGAAACCATAAATAAGAGGAAGTCTTTGTACCTGGGACTGATATCACTAATCCCCTGACAGAGGTTCTCTCCCACACTATCCAAGACTGGAAATGAGTATGAATTACATGCAAAGCAGCACAATGGTGGTTAGCATGTCTGCCTTGTAGCTTTAGGGTCCACAGTTAAAAATCTGGCCAGGATGTTATCTGCATGGAGTGTGTATGATTTCCCTATACTTTTGTGGTTTTCCTCCCATACTCCAAAACACGCAAGACGTTTTATTGGCTTTTGTCCAAATTGGCCCTAGTATACGTAGGAATGGGGGGTAGGGACTGGGGATTATAGGCTCCAATGAGGAAAGGAACAGATGTGAATTTTGCAAAAGCATTGCTTAAATTGTCGGCACTATATAAAAGAAATATAATAAATATACAAGACAGCCCTGCTAAAACTTATCTATGTAATTCAGATATTATAGGGTATTTGGGAAACAATTGTTATCTTATTCATTCTTCCAGCTGGTAAAGCCAAGTTAATTAAAAATGGACATGGTATGCAAACTACATTTTTGTTTTAATTTACTTCTGCTTATGTGACACCAAATAAGGATCTGACAAAAGAATTACAGAATGATATCCTATTACCATCATTAAATATACCCACATGTATAAATAATACTTACCCTTGAAAAAGGGTAGGATAGGTGAATTTCAGAATAGACAGAACATACTGGAAAACAAAGACCACGTTAATTAGACAGACATCAATTAAGTTAAAACATAAAAATGCTAGGACTTGCTCACAACAATACATGAGTAAAGTGGGTTACATAGAGCTACTATCTACAGTTAGGGATATAAAAGCATGCCAAAGCTATTACAAGGTAATGGTGGTCATACATGCTTTGATATCTTTTCTGATCGATCTCTTTTAAAAGGAAAACAATAGATCTCTAGTCAATAACCCAGTTGATCCATATGCCACAAACTGGGAAAGTAGATTTCAATGTATAGTTAAGATACAAAATGAAAAGTTATTGATTATATCTCCGTTTCCACCATGTAATCTTATAATCTGATCGATGGGAACACAATCGTATTTACACACAAATTATCTTGGTGCTGCTAATGGTTGAGAATATTCTGCCCTGGCCAATAAACTTGTATTAGATTAATATGATCTACACAGAAAGTCTACAGCGATTGGAAGGGCAGTTATGGCTATTGTAGTTGGTTTTTGGTTCAATTGTTTTAATAAAAAATCAATGTTCAATTTTATCAAAGTGTGTTTGACCACCCTAAGATTTGCAAAGCTGTGCTTAAGCTGCTCAATTTAATCAAGGCTGCGTAATTCAGATGAGTTTGAAGAAAACACATTTTAAAAGACAATAAAGACCACTAAAACATTGATATTAACACGTATTCAAGCCTGATCCTGGTGTGAACCAGCCCTAAGGCAAGTTTAGTAATAAGAGGGTCCAGGTTATTTTTAATCTACAGTATCTCACAAAAGTGAGTACACCCCTCATATTTTTGTAAATTTTTTATTATAACTTTTCATGCTACAAAATTGAAGAAATGACACTTTGCTACAATGAAAAGTAGTGAGTGTACAGCTTGTATAACAGTGAAAATTTGCTGTCCCCTCAAAATAACTCAACACACAGCCATTAATGTCTAAACCGCTGGCAACAAAAGGGAGTACACCCCTAAGCGAAAATGTCCAAATTTGGCCCAATTAGCCACTTCCCTCCCTGGTTTCATGTGACTTATTAGTATTACAAGGTCTCAGGTGTGAATGGGGAGAAGGGGTGTTAAATTTAGTGTTATCGCTCTCCATCTCTCATACTGGTCACTGGAAGTTCAACATGGCACCTCATGGCAAAGAACTCTCTGAGGATCTGAAAAAAAAAAAGAATTGTTGCTCTACATAAATATGGCCTAGGCCAGTGATGGCGAACCTTGGCACCCCAGATGTTTTGGAACTATATTTCTCATGATGCTCAACTACACTGGATAGTGCATGAACATAACGGGAAATGTAGTTCCAAAACATCTGGAGTGCCAAAGTTCGCCATCACTGGCCTAGGCTATAAGAAGATTGCCAAGACCTTGAAACAGAGCTGCAGCACGGTAGCCAAGACCATACAGTGGTTTAACAGGACAGGTTCCACTCAGAACAGGCCTCGCAATGGTCAACCAAAGGAGTTGAGTGCACATGCTCAACCTCATCTAGAGGTTGTCTTTGGGAAATAGATGTATGAGTGCTGCCAGCATCGCTGCAGAGGTTGAAGGGGTGGAAGGTCAGCCTGTCCGTTCTCAGGCCATAAGCCACACACTGCATCAAATTGGTCTGCATGGCTGTCGTCCCAGAAGGAAGCCTCTTCTAAAGACGATGCACAAGAAAGCCTGCAAGTGCAAACAGTTTGATGAAGACAAGCAGACTAAGGACATGGATTACTTGAACCATGTCCTGTGGTCTGATGAGACCAAGATAAACTTTTTGGTTCAGATGGTGTCAAGTGTGTGGCTGTAACCAGGTGAGGAGTACAAAGACAAGTGTGTCTCGTCTACAGTCAAGCATGGTGGTGCAAGTGTCATGGTCTGGCGCTGCATGAGTGCTGCCACCACTGGGGAGCTACAGTTTATTGAGGGAGCCATGAATGCCAACATGTACTTTGACATACTGAAGCAGAGCCTGGTTCCCCTCCCTTCGGAGACTGGGCCGCAGGGCAGTAGTCCAACATAACGACCCCAAACACACCTCCAAGACCACCACTGCCTTGCTAAAGAAGCTCAGGGTAAAGGTGATAGACTGGCCAAGCATGTTTCCAGAGCTAAGCTCTATTGAGCATCTGTGGGGCATCCTCAAAACGGAAGGTGGAGGAGCGCAAGGTCTCTAACATCCACCAGCTCTGTGTTGTCATCATGGAGGAGTGGAAGAGGACTCCAGTGGCAACCTTTGAAGCTCTGGTTAACTCAATGCCCAAGAAGGTTAAGGCAGTGCTGGAAAATAAAAGTGGCCACAGCAAATATTGACACTTTGGGCCCAATTTGGACATTTTAAATTAGGGGTGTACTCATTTTTGTTGCCAGAGATTAAGACATAATTGGCTGTGTGTTGAGTTATTTTGAGGGGACAGCAATTTTACACTGTTATGCAAGCTGTACACTAACTACTTTACATTGTAGAAAATTAGAAAATTTTAATTTCTTCAGTGTTGTCACATGAAAAGATATAATAAAATATTTACAAAAATGTGAGGGGTGTACATGTATGTATGTATGTATGTATGTATGTATGACGGGAGTCACTTTGGGCGCGGGGTGACCAGGAAACTGGGGGGCACTGGGGATATGGTTTGGATGGCTCCAAATGGGACAGTGATATTCAGGAATGATGTCTCTTGAAAAATGAAGATTTTATTTCCTGTACATTGTGAGGTCTCTGACCAGGAAGTACAAATCCCAATATGGGCATTCTGGGAAGTTTAATGTGGAAACCGACTGTCTAACGATGTTGCTTTTGTCTGAATAAGTAAATTGTGATTTTCTTGTCTGAGGTGGCTTTCCATTCATGTATTGTTAAGTGTGCTAATGAACTCACCTGTTGTCTGCTAGGGGATGTATTGACACTCAGAGTAATGTGTATGGGGGGCTCGTTATGTAACCATTGTGTGATGTTGGGGGCTGGATTTGGGTCATTGTTCATGTAGTGACAGCATTACATCTAACGTGTATCTAAAGCGTGTATTCCTTTTCAATACACAGTCTGATTCCTGCTTGACCCTCAGATACAGAACCTCGTCTGGGTTTCTGGTTCGGCTGAGTGGAGTGTCCGGTAGCTGCCTTTGTGTTGAAATGAAATGTCCTAAACGACTGTAACCCCTTTCATACCCGGGGTGTCATTACAGTATGTTATTTATATATATATATATATATATATATATATATATATATATATATATATATATATACACACACACACACACTGTAATTTTATGGTCCAAACAGTTTAATCTATTTTTAGATCCTCGGTCTAAAACAGTTCAATCTATATTTTAGATCCAGTGGGGTGGGAGAAAAAAGCAGCGCCACCTCGTAGATTTAAAAGTAATTTATTACATAAAAGCAATATAGTAACTCACACAGAGGAGATTGTGGGTCAGCATAGTGGATGGTTAATCTGCAACACTATGGGGATGTTTGGGTAAGTAGTAGGGATCGATCGATTATCGGCAACACCAAAATATCGGGGGCCGATATGCACTTTCCCTGATATATCGGAATCGGCCCCGGCGGTTACCGATATTGCCGTGACGTCATCATGTATGTTGCACCACGCGCCTCCGCGCATTAAGAGTCTGGGACAGCTTCTGCGGCCTTCTTAGGCCGCCTCCCTCAGCCTCGTTTTGGAGTCTCACATGTGCGCACAGTGTGTTTTACACCAGCCGCGGCCACACTGGAGTTTCTCCATACAGTGCACAGTCGGGACAGTGAGTGATTTCTTCTCAAATCAAACATACAGTACAGTGACCAGTCACAGTGCAGGTTGTGTAACACAGCCACCGCGGCCACCCACCCTCAGCTGCCCGGTTCCAGCCAGCCACCCAGTCCCACACACCCACAGGCCTGTACCAGCCAGCCAGCCACAGGCCCTGGGCCTGTACCAGCCAGCCAGCCACAGGCCCTGGGCCTGTACCAGCCAGCCAGCCACCGGCCCTGGGCCTGTACCAGCCAGCCAGCCACCGGCCCTGGGCCTGTACCAGCCAGCCAGCCACCAAAGGGTGCCAGTCAGCCACCCAGCCACAAAGGGTGCCAGCCAGCCACCCACCACAGGATGCCAGGCTGCTAGCCACAAGGGGTGCCAGCCACCCACCCACCACAGGGTGCCAGACCAGCCACAAGGGGTGCCAGCCAGACATTTTTTTAAGCCTATATTTATTAGTGTCTTTCAAGATTCATTGGAGATGGATGGAGATAGAAAAATTAAAAGTAAGGTCTGGGACTATTTCTCGTCTCCATCTCTAGGAAAAGCAGCAGCCCTGTGCAACACTATCTCGAGAAGAGACGATTGAGGGGGGATATGATATCAATGTACAAATACTGTACTGGCGACCCTAGCATAAGGAACAAACTTTTCAGAGAACAGGAATACAATAAGACACATGGCCACTCACTAAAACTAGAGGAAAGGCGGTTTAACCCTAAAATATGTAGGGGGTTCTACTGTCAGAGAGGTAAGGATGTGGAATTCTCTTCCACAAGCAGTCGTATCAGCAGGGAGCATTCAAAAAACTATTAGATGGGTACCTTAAAGACCACAACATACAGGGGTATACAATGTACGGTTAACAGCAAACACACACACACATCATAGGTTGAACTGGATGGACGGATGTCTTTTTTCAACCTCACTAACTATGTAACACTTGCAAAAACAATGTAAGCATGGGATCAATAACTGCAAAAAACAAAAATACGTCTAATCTTTGGGCCCATCTAAGAGTTCATCATGTTGAATGTATCATGCAGCACAGAAAAAACAAAATGAATCACAAGGTGAAACATCACTATCCCAGGCAACAACAGTATGTTTCAGAAAAAAAAAAAAAAAAAAAACAGGTGACTAAAATCGGATGGAAGATCCCAACTGCTGGACATAGTAATCATAGAGATGATGGTCACTGATAACCAGTCATTTACAATAGTGTCTGACTCTGGATTTAAGCGGTTGATGTCCATACTTGAGCCAAGCTATACACTGAAGAGTGACAAATTTTATCAAAAACTGAACTGCTGGAAAAGATTCACCAAAAAGGTTGTTGAGTAAAGGCTATTCTGCAACCAGAGAATGCTGGCAACTCACTCTCATTCACGACTGACTGCTGGTCAGGACAAACAGAATCACTAATGAGTCTTACATGCCACTTCATTGACAGCGGATGCACAAGATGGCATTTGGTGTTGAATACAAAAGTGATGCAAAGATCCCACACTGGGGAGTACATTAGAGAAATGTTTTTAGGCATGCTAGAAGAATGGGGAATCACCAAAGACCGAGTGTTGCTTGTGCTTCGAGACAGCGGAGCAAACATGGATAAAGGTATAAGACTTGCTGAAGTGTCAGACCTCAGTTGCATGGCACACACCCTCCAACTTGTGGTAAATGATGGTCTGTCAAACCAGAAAGCTTTGCTTGACATTATTAGCATGCTGAAGAAGTGTGCAGGCCATTTCCACCATTCTATCCTTGCCAAGCAGCGACTGAGGTGCATTCAAGAAGACCTTGGCCTACCCAAAAACCACTTGATACAGGCTGTTTCAACACGATGGAACTCAACACTACACATGCTGCAAAGGATGCTGGAGCAGAAGCGAGCTCTTACCATATATTCTGGTGAATATGGACTTGGAGGACATTGCTGCTGATCAGTGGGACATAGGTGCCAACATCATTGAGACCCTCCTACCCATTGAGGAAATGACTCTAGAGGTGAATCATTATAACTTATCTGTGTCCTCGGTCATCCCATGTGTGAGTGCTGAAGATGCTTCTTCAACAGAATGAAGGACCGAACACACGTGGCTTTAAAACATGTAGGCAGGCCATGAGGGACAGCCTCGCCAAACGTTTTGAGAAGCATGAGGATAATAAAAATGTTGTGCTTCCATGTCTTTTGGATCCTCGATACAAGAACCATCCTGTCTCTTCTGATGATGTATTGGCCAAGGCAAAACAATGGCTGACAGAAGATATTCAACAGAAAGTGCAGGAGGTTCCTGACAAAAAGAAAAGTCAAGAAGAGAAGTTTTCTGATGTGGAAGAGCAGGATGCAGGAGAAATATGTCCAAAATGACAGCGCACAGAAGAGAAAATTCATTGTGGTCAAATATTGGCCTCATGTGGAGGATTCTTCAGAATCTGCAATAATGAGCCTGGATGATTAACATCTCTATTTGAAGGAACCAGTAATTGACCGAAGTGATCCTCTTCAGTGGTGGAAAGAAAATGAGGCACGCTACAAAAGACTTGCTTCTCATGCTAGAAGATACCTTTCTGCTCCTCCTTCCTCTGTACCAAGTGAGTGTGTTTTTAGTGAAGTGGCAGCAATTTATGAAAAGAAAAGAAGCCATTTAACTGGTGAACATGCTGAAATGTTATGCTTTCTGCACTATAATATTGTTCTACTTAACTGGGACTATTGAAAGTGTAGTAGTAGTGTCTGTCCAATCAACTCCAATCCATTCCACTGTCTAGCTTTTGTCTAGCTTTTTTTCTAGCAGTTTTGCACTGAGCGCTGCAGTCAGTGTAAAACTGCTAGAAAAAAAGCTAAACAGTGGATTGGAGTCAGTGGACTACTGCTGCAGTAGTGCGCCATTCACTGCTGCAATAATTTTAAATCACTACTGCAGTCACTCCAGTAGTGATTTAAAATTATTGCAGTGAGTGAGTGCCCTACTGCAGCAGTAGTCCACTGACTCCAGTCCAATCCACTGTGTAGCTGTTGCCTAGCTTTTTTTCTAGCAGTTTTGCACTGACTGCACTGCAGTAGTGATTCAAAATTATTGCAGTGAGTGAGCGCACTACTGCAGCAGTTTATTATGCATTAATGCACAATCAGATGATAGGAAAACTTCACTTGCAGGGACATCAGTTTCACATCAGTTTTAATGCAGTTAAGGTGTAAAGAGCGAGCCCTTAATGTTAAAAATGTTAATAAATAAAGATTTACATGTTCGGTAACAGATTTGTGTTGAAATTTGTGTTTATTTTGCAAATGTCCAAAAATATCGGCCGATACCGATATGCGATGGCCAAAATATCGGTATCGGTAACGAAAAACCGATATCGGTCGATCACTAGTAGGTAGACTGTGGCAGCCACTGGTCCTGGCTGTGCTGGTGGAAACCGACACTCCCTGTGTCTCTGGCGGCGTTCCAGTGCCCTTGCATCTCATCCAGTAGTGGCAGGGGGGTGCTCGCGTTCAGAGCATGCGTGCTCCTTCCTCAGGGGATGCTGATCCTAGTGTCGGGCCAGGGTTTTTATGACAGAGATCTCTGGGGGGCGTGGCTTGTTGTGATGGTGATGAGCTGTAAACAGTTTGCTCTCAGTCAGACAGGAACAGGAAGTTGCCTGTGCATTTGGCTGGAAAGCGGGGCAAAGGTCTAGACGTATTGTGCCGTCAACAAAATGACCTGGTGCTTTGATGATGTTATGGATCTGAAAATATTTGAGTATTAAGCGGAGGGAGCAAAGATACTACACACATCTCTTCGCCCACCATCCATCTTTAATCCCACTTCCTCAAAAGGATCCTATATACATACCTTATACCAAGTAATTTACGCCGACATTCAAAAACTCTGTCAACACAACCTCACCACTCAAGCCTCCCACTCTAACCTTTCCACCGAAGAAAGTATAGCCGTGTCCAATTTCACTAAAAATAACAGTCTCATCATCAAGTCTGCCGACAAAGGTGGTGGCAGTGTGGTCCAAAACAGATCGTACTACCTCCAGAAAATCAGCCCGATTACTGTCGGACGGAAACACCTATATCAAATTAAACAAAGACCCTTTACCCGAGTTTGCCTCAGAAGCACATCAACTCATTAATAGAGCGGCATCGGAAGCAGTCATCAACAAAATAGAAACATCGTTCTTAAAACATGATCTCTACCATAGGCCCTACTTTTACCACCTTCTGAAAATACACAAGGACCCAGTCAACCCACCTGGCAGACCTATCGTGGCAGCAATGGAGAGTGTCACCAGCTACTTCTCCATTAATATAGACCATTTCCTACAACCGTTGGCACAAAACCTGCCCTCTTATGTAAGAGACAGTATACATCTCCTCGACATGCTAGCCAACTATACATGGGAACCCTCTTACATGTGGCTGTCCCTGGACGTCTGCTCCTTATACACGTCCATATCTTATGGTGTAGGCTTATCGGCAGTCCAACATTTTCTGGAAGATCCAAACATGAACCCTCGACAAGCACAATTTATCCTGGAAGCCACCGAATACTGCCTAACCCACAACTACTTCGAATTCAATGGGGATTTCTACCTACAGACCCATGGCACAGCTATGGTTACGAATTTTTCACCCAGCTCTGCAAATCTGACCATGGGTCTGTGGGAGAACAAATACATCTGGTCTAATAATCCATTTTCCTCCCAAATCATTTTATTGAGCCGTTACATAGATGACCTACTAATTATCTGGGATGGTACACCCTCCACCATCCAACCCTTTGTTGACCATTGTAACCACAATAATCTGGGCCTTACCTTGACTTCCATGCAGAATCAAGATACTTTAGCCTTTTTGGACCTTCTCCTCTGCCATGGCCATCAAACCATTTATACAGAAAATTACACCAAAACCAACACCGAGCATCTCCTACTAACATTTTAAAAGCTGCCATCACCCTAATTGGATAAAGAACATTCTGAAAAGCCAGTTCTGTTGACTAAGACATAACTGCACGCGAACCAAGGATTTCACTACTCGTGGTAAACACTTGACTAATAAATTCTTAGAAAAAGGGTGTCCACAGAAACTGATGAAACCTTCACCTTTTACCAAGAGAATGAACCGAAAAATAATTAAAAAGAAGGAAATCATGCTGATCCATACACACACACACACACAACCATTAAGATTCACCACCAGAGGGAGGAGCCTGTCAATGGCGCCAAACCGATGCGCAGGCTGATGCCGTGAGGAGAGCCGTCCAGAGAGATGCACCTGAAAGCCTTCGCCTCCCCAGCCTCCATGGGCTACTGAGCGGCCCCCCCTAGGAACGCCGCCCCCCTCTTACCCCCCTTACCGTCGGCGTGAGAAGAAGCTCGGTGGAGGACCATAGGGACCCGCTCCGGACCAGGAGAGAGCTGCCACTGGTGTGGCCGGATCCCGCTGGAGAACAGAGGCGGAGATCGGGCAGGACGCGCCAAGGCGCGAGTGAGCAGCGTGGCTGCCAGAGAGGGAAGCTGACTCCGACAGAAGACAGCAGCGGAGATACGGAGATACTGAGGACAGCCAAAACGCACTGTGTGAGAGCTGGCAGCCAGCCTGGTCTACCTGGAGGGAAGTGGAGCGGGACCGCCACCTAGAAGCTCCAGAGAAAGCCTATACACGCTGACAAAGGAGTGGTGAGAGGGTGAAAGCCCCCCCTTATTTTTGTTTCTCTCTATTCGCCCCTCTAATCCATACCTGGCTCACATCACCTTCTTTATTATGCACCCTGGATAATGTGTATGAACTTGGACACTTGCATTTATATATGAATAAGGACATTAAAAACGATCAATGAATGAAGTATCAATTGCATAATACACACTAGGATGGGAAAGGTTGGATAAGATTGGAAGGTATACAGTAGAGAGATTGTATACAACTCCCCCAGAAGTAAGCTATAAGTCAGGACTGTTTACAGGATCTGAAATAAATATATCTCCTGCTAGTATACTGTACGTATAACTGAAAAACTGCCTTCCCATGAGGTTTTGTTAGACTATCATCAACAGTAGGAGTAAAACATTTAAAAATTAATTGAGAAGAAGGAGCGTTGAAAAAGTCTATGTTTCTAACAGAGGCAAGGTCTGGATGGGATAATGTGAAATAGAGAAATTCCTTACACTGTCGTCTTAAATATATTGAACCCCTTATACTTTATACTTTATTAAAAGAAGAGAACATTCAAGAACTCAACCATATGTGGGGATTTTGACCCTTTATAGTTGGTTAATTAGACCAATATAGAGGTCTATGTAGTCGCTATCTTTTCTATATCTTGCGATATCCTATCAGAGCCGACCCTGATTTGTCTTTGGTCTACTAGCCTTCCCAGAGTGTATAAAGACTTGCCATATGGTATAAGGGTTATTGTACAAAGAAAGGCAAAAAAAAAAAAAATATAAAAAAAAAAAAAAAAACATTATACAAATAGAGGCTCAGAGGTTTGGACAGGATATAACTATATAACCAGGGAGCCCTTGCAAGGTTGAATTTAACTGGAGTTTCCGTATTTCCTTTTTTTGAATATTCTTCCTCTTTTGAGGAAAATGAAAAATAAACCGGCAAAAGAAGTGGCAGGGAAACCTGCAAAAACAACAGCAAGCCCAGGGTCAATTAAAATATACATGACGCCAGAAGGGAAAGGACAAAATACACAGCCAGAGAAACAACCAGTCGTTAGACCAAAACAAAATATCGAGGGAACCAAAAAAATTAAGAACCAAAAACCCTAAGGAGCAAGTGGAGAAGAAAGTTTGGAGGTTCCAAGAGAAAGTGTCCTAACAATAGGGGATGGAGACATGAGTAAAGAAGATGATCTGAGTGGAAAAGACACCCCCCCCTTCAAAATCGGAAATGCGGGAAATGTTCGCCAACCTTGAGAAATCCATCAAAACTGAAATGGCGACCTTGTATGGGGACTTGGGGCATATACTGGTAAGGGTAGAAGAAACAGAAGAGAAAGTGGAGCTGCATGGGAAAATGTTAAAAAACTTAAAAGAACAGATGAGGAAAATGCAATTGGATCAGAGAAATATGTTATACAAAATGGAAGACCAAGAGAACAGAAATCAAAGAAAAAAACTTACGAATAAGAGGAATACCAGAAAAAGGCCAAGCTGAGAACCTAGGAGAAATCCTGGAAAGTATACTCAATCCTCTACTGGGAAGAGCGATCACAGACAAAATTGAATTTGAAAGAATACATAGATTACGCAAACCACCTAATATCCCAAAAGAGAAAACAAGGGATGTGATAGCAAGATTCCACAAGTATGAGATAAGGGCCCAGGTCTGGGAGAAAATGAGAGATAGACCGGTATTAAAATACGACGGAGAGGATATCCAGATCTTTCCAGACCTAGCACAAGAAACGATTAATAGAAAACGTATCCTGAGACCATTAATAGAAGTATTAAAGGGAAAGAATATACAGTACTTTTGGAACTATCCAGCGGGTTTAGGAGTAAGGAGAGACGGGAAGACAATATTGCTTAGATTTCCAGAAGAAACTCAAGAATTCTGTGAATCAGTAAATATACCATTAATAGATATCCCGGGTTGGACAAAGCAGGAATTTCTAGAAGAGGAAACAGATGAAGAAGAACCGACCCAATGGAAACAGAAGAAGAAGCTGCAAGAACTGAAAAAGAAAGCAATAAGAGAATGAGGAAGAATCCTGGGTGGACTTGAGGGATCTGGGGGGTGGGGGGGCCGGATGGGGGGTGGGGGGGCGGTCGGTAGGGGCGGGGAAGAAGGGGAGGAGTAAAATAAGAACGTAAACTAGATGGCTCCATGGGAATCAGCAGGCGCTTACTGTCGGACCTAGCAATAGGAAAGATAGGCGGGGAGGGCGACCACTGGCAGAGCTCGACCTCGGCCACAAGTCGATTGGAAAGGGAGGGAGGGAAATCGACAAATCTGGCGGAGGGGCGGGGGTTAGCCAGACCCCCACAAAGGAGGGGGAGGGGGGGGAAGAGAGGGAGGGCAAGAGGGAAAAATAAATTAAAAGTTTTGATTATCTCCTACGAGGAAAGTCTAGAATTAAGGGAGCACATACCCACATATTTCTCTGGCCATTTTAAAGCCCTGCTGAGCGATAAAGAAAAGAGCCATAAGAATGAATGAAGGTTAACCAGATATGGTAGTAGTTAATATATTATCTTACAATGTACGAGGCTTAAATTCACCAGACAAAAGGAAGAAAATTTTAAATGAAATCAGTTATTTGAAAGCAGACCTAACATTCCTAAAAGAGACTCATATATCCCACGCATCTAATATCAGGCTTTACTCTAAGAGCCACCCTATCTGGTACTACGCGGACTCGCCCGGGAGGAGGTCCAGGGGAGTCGCCATTGGCATTGCCAGGGACCTTGGATTTGCTCTTGAGTCGAGACTAGTGGACCCAGAGGGAAGATACCTCTTTTTAAGAGGTAAAATTGGGGATGAAGAGCTGACCCTAGTAAATATATATAGTCCTAATGAGAGACAAGTAGATTTTCTAGGCAGGGTCCTGGGAAAATTAATGGAGTTTAAAAAAGGGGGAGTGATACTGGCAGGCGATCTCAATCTATGCCTCTACCCTAAAATAGACACTACATCAAAAATTCTAAGAAAAAATAGAATACAGATAGGGAAAATAAAAGAAAAAATATTTACAAATCAATTGGCAGATATCTGGAGAATTCTCCACCCAAAAGATAGAGATTTTACGTGTTACTCAAGTGTACATGGAACATATTCGAGATTGGATTACATCCTAATCGAACATAGATGGATTGAAAGGGTAAGTGAGGCAGAGATTGGGATAAGGACCTGGTCCGACCATACCCCCATTATGGTTAAGATGAAAATAGCGAAAGAGCGGCCTGGGATGGATGCGTGGAAGATAAATGAAGAGCTGTTAAGAGAAAAAAATGGGAACAAGAAATAGCGAAAGAGTTGGAACTCTACTTTCAAATAAATGATACGAATGAAACATCAAAAGATATTGGTATGGGAAGCTCATAAAGCTTATATAAGGGGTATATTCATCTCAAAAGGGGCCCAAAGGAAAAAAGAAAGAATTAAAGACAAGGCTAGGTTAATGACAGAAATACACCAACTAGAGCAAAAACATAAAAATACCCAAGATACATCAGTAAATAACCTACTGGAGGTAAAACGGGAAGAACTGAAAGATTTGTTAGAGCAGGAAATCAAACAGGAAATGAAAAGATGCATAAAAGAAAAATATATTGAAAGTAACAAGGTGGGAAAAAACTTGGCAAGAATCTTAAAAAAGAAAAAAAGGGAGAAATTTTATAGAGAAAATAAAGAATAAAAATGGGGAAATAATTCAATCAACGACAGGAATAGCCAAGGAATTTCATAATTACTATGCAAATCTCTATGCAGTAAAAAAAGGGGATAAACAGGAGAACGAAACAGATAGGAGAGAGAAAATTAAAAAATATCTTATAGATTCTGGGTTGGCAAAAATAGACGAGGATTAATTAGTATTCCTAGAAAGACCAATTTCAGAGCAAGAAATAGAGAGAGCTATTAAAGAAACGAGTTCAGGTAAAAGTCCAGGACCTGATGGGTTAACTATAAATTATTATAAAAAATATAAGGAAATCCTAATTCCAAGATTCAAAGAATACATAAACGGAATAGGTACCCATTACACACTGAGTAAAGATGCACTATCTGCCTCAATTACAGTAATACGAAAGGAGGGGAAAGATCCACTATTATGTTCTAGTTTTAGACCCATCTCCCTCCTTAATGTTGATACTAAATTATTTACAAAAATATTGGCTACTAGGATGAAGAACCTAATGAGGGAATGGATACATAATGACCAAGTAGGATTCATCCCGGGTAGACAGGGACGGGATAATGGGATAAAGACCTTACTCCTGATTAGCCAAATGATAAAAAGTAGATCACCCAGTGTACTTCTGTCAATAGATGCTGAAAAAGCATTCGACAGAGTAGACTGGGAGTTCATGATAAATACCTTAGAGGAGTTGGGAATAAAAGCTAGAATGTTGGCCTGGATTAAAACACTGTATAACAAACCAACTGCAAAGGTAAAGATTAATGGAGTTTTGTCAGATCCCTTCAAAATGTATAATGGAACAAGACAAGGATGTCCCCTGTCACCGATGTTATTTGTACTATCCTTAGAACCCCTATTGGCAACCATTAGGAATAGTCCAGACATCAGGGGAGTAAGGATGGAACAAGAGGAGTACAAGGTCTCTGCCTTTGCGGACGATATTCTGCTTTATGTAAGTAATCCTAGGACTACATTACCAAATATAATAAAAATAATGAAACAGTACGGAGAGTTATCTAATTTAAAAATCAATCAAAAAAAATCAGAAATACTAAATATCAATATCCCCAAACTAGAAGAAGAGAGTCTAAAAAATGAATTCCAGTTCAACTGGAGAAAAGATGAGATTAAATACCTAGGGATTAAATTAACCCCAACCCCTGAAAAACTCTATAGAATTAATTTTATACAACTCCTAAATGAAATAAGAATAGAATTGAATAGAGTATCCCCAAGAATTTTTTCCTGGATAGGGAGAAGAAACATGATAAAAATGATAATATTGCCTAAAATCTTATATAAATTCCAGATGATCCCAATCCCAATACCGCAAGCGTTCTTTAAAACACTCAAAACTCTAATATCTCGTTTCATTTGGAAATATAAAAAGCCAAGGGTAAAGTACACTACACTTAGTAAAGGAAAGGGACAAGGAGGCTTAGCACTACCGGATTTTAAAAAAATATTATTTAGCATCAATACTCACTAGGGTGATAGAATGGACAAAAAAAAAAAGTGATAGAAATTGGGTAACAATAGAAAACAAGATGAGTGGTACACACCTGGCAAAAGCTATATGGATACCTCAGAGGTTTAGAAACTTAGACACTAATATGCACACAATCACAAGACATGCTATTAAAATATGGGATAATATACACAAACAAGAAAATTGGAAGCACAATTCACCAATGATCCCCTTACAGGGCACTAAATTTTTTTCTCCAGGGGAAGGGAAGGAACTGGGTAAATGGTTAGAAGAAGGAGAAGCACGATTAGGAGATATAATTGAGCAGGGAAAAACTTTAACCCTTGGCAGAGTTAAAACAAAGGAAGGGAGAATGGAAGTTAAACGAGTGGAGATACCTGCAGCTGAAGCATTTTACACAGACTTTACCTCAGCCATTGAGAGATATGAGTGATCTTCGACTTTTTGAGCAACTATGTTTCTCGGATAAGACAGCTAATAACACATCTAATGTATATAAAATCCTATTAACAATAACAAAAGAGAGAGGACTTTCATTAAAAGAGAAATGGGAAAAGGACTTTGGTCCATGTAGGAACAACACACTATGGGATAAGAGTTTGCAACTAGTACATAGATCAGCGATAGATACGAACACCGAGGAGATGAACTACAAATTGCTCACAAGGTGGTACAACACCCCTGACAAAGTAGGTAGATTCCAAGCTGAAAGTTCAAGAGACTGCTGGGGGGCTGCCAGATGATAGGGACTATGGCCCATATATGGTGGGAGTGCCCCAAAATTAAAATATTCTGGAAAGACGTCCTAGTCCTGATAAATAAAATTACAAAAATAGATATTCCCATGGATCCTTGGAAATGCCTATTTCACGGAACGCATATGTCAGTGAAACAATACAAAAAAACACTACTCCCTCATCTATTAAATTCAGCTAAAAGTGTAATTCCTATAAAATGGCAAAAAGAAGAACCTCCATCCAGTAAAGATTGGTTGACTAAAGTAGAAAAAACTAGAAAGTTAGAACAATTAAGAAACTGGGAAGAGGAGGAACAGGGGAATGGAGAGGAAATTTGGGATGAATGGTTAAACTTTAAAAGCTCAAAGGAATATAAAGACCTAATAGGAGATGGATCGATAGAGGAAGTGGGGGGTAGGGAGGGATAAGGGAGCGAGGGAGGAGGAATAAAGGGATTAAAGGGTTTTATGTTCATAAAGTGTATGGAAAACTTCTCCAGCGATTGGAGTGTTGTAATATTCCTTTTTTTACCTGAAAAAATTAATAAAGAAATATAAATAAAAAAAAGATTCACCACCACATTTCATACCAGATACAAACAAATAGAACACATTCTCAAAAAACATTGGCCCATCCTTCAAGCCGACCCACATCTGAAAGCCAGTATTTCTGATTGCCCATTGGTGTCATACAGAAGAGCCCGAAATCTTAAGAATAACATTGCTCCAAGTAAAATCAAAAAATCTTCTAATACCATCAAGTGCACCCCTAACCTTCTTCAACATCAAAAGGCATGTTCCAATGCCAGAAAGCATTATGCCTGGCCTGTAAACATGTTACACATGGTTAAAAAGAATTTTCCACCAAAGGCCAAAAATACACCATTCCTTATTTCTTCAACTGCTCCACAGAGTTTGTAATATATTGTATTTCCTGCCCATGCTGCCTTCCCTAAGTAGGCCGCACCATTCGCATTTTGCGCAAAAGATTTGGGGAACACAGACGGTTCATTGAAGCTGGAACTACCACAGTGTCCCCAAAAACTTTCTACAGCACCATCACCAATCTTCAGCAGACTTGAAAGTGTGGATCATCGAATCCATACCAAAAAATCTCCCTCCAGCCGAAAGAACCCTGTGGGATCTATCGCCTGGACTCCCTGACGCCCGGGGGTTTAAAAGAAGAAAATCGAGGTCAACCCACTGCTCTAATAACCATAAAACCATTCCAAACAAAGCAACACTAAATATCCTCCTTCTCCCCCACATTATGCATATACCAATCAACTTTGACCCACAGCCACCCTCACCTCAAAACACACTGAATGTCCATTTTCATTTTTTCTTTATCTTTATTTTTATGTTTTCATTTTGTTTATTTTTTCATCTTTTTCAATATTACCTATTCATTGTTATTTTCTTTATTAATCACTATTTTTGATCCTTATTTGCGCTCTATTTTGTTTAATATATTTTTCAGTTATATTTCTATTTATGTCAATCTCTAAACACATACTACATTCCCAATTTTCATTCTTGTGCATATAAACCTTTGTGCATTTTATTGTGCATATATATTACACCCTCTACCATAAACTACTCATCATTATACAGGGCTCGACAAACCCCGGTCGCCAGGTCGCATTGGCGACTAGAATTAGCGACCTGGCACCTGGGGTGCACTGCAGGAGGTGTCCTTTCCCTTTTGCGCTCCCCCCACCCACTCCCTGAGTGCACGGACTACCGCGCCATCCGATAATTGAGGCCGCGGCTTGTCGGCCTTCTTCAGTGAGAGAACGGGGAACTGGCGCCCTCCCTGGCTGGGAGTTTGACAAGCAGTCACTAATGGCTGTTTCCCCTGCCTGTCCTCAATGCCCGTCCATCATCTCCTTCCCAAGAGGAGATGAGAGGACGTTTTTGCAGGCTTCATCTACCTGTCCACTTACCTTTGCTTAAAAAGGTAAGTGGACAGGGAGTGTGGTTATTATTTATTTTTTATATATATATATATATATATATATATATATATATATATATATATATATATATATATATATATATATATATATATATATATATATATATATATATATATATATCCTCATTGTCATGCCACAGCCACACAGCCGAAGGCCCCTTTCACACGGGCTGTCTGATTAGGTCCGCCTGTCAGTTTTTCAGGCTTGATCGGACCCTTCAGTCTCCTCTATGGAGCTGTAATCTGCCACCATCTGATCCTGTCCGCCAAAAACAGACGAATGGTGGTTCTATTTTCTATCCATCCCATGGATCGGATCAGATGGCATTGGGTGGAAACAGACAGACAGTCTGTTTCCATCCGGTTGCCCTATAGAGGAGAGTGGGGTTCTAGTCGTCTTTATGAGTAAATTTAGTATGTTATTTTTTTTGGAAATAAAGCTTGGTTGTTTGTTAAAAAAAAAAAAAACTGGCTCCTAACTTTTTTAGCTGGCTCCTAGATTTCAGGCAAATTTGTCAAGCCCTGTCATTATATATCCCCTATCAACCTCGTTTACATTTACCATTTTCACTTTATTTAATGTATTTTCATTTCTATAAACCCTTAACTATTTCCTTTTTTGATCTTCATCCTTCTGTTGTGTATAATCATAAGCATACATTTCGTGGATCCTGTGGAGACACTACAGTAGGCGTCAGACTCCATTTATTTTTTACTCCCTCCGCTTAATACTCAAATATTTTCTGCTCCATAACATCAAAGCACCAGGTCATTTTTTTGACGGCACAATATGTCTAGACATCTGCCCCACTGTACAGCCAAATGCACAAGCAACTTCCTGTTCCGGCCTGAGAGCAAACTATTTACAGCTCTTCACCATAACAACAAGCCACGCCCCCTGAGATCTCCGTCATAAAAACCCTGGCCAGACACTAGGATCAGCATCGCCTGAGGAAGGAGCACGCATGCTCCAAATGCGAGCACCCCCTGCCACTACCGGATGTGACGCAAGGGTACTGGAACGCAGCAAGAGACACAGGAAGTGTCAGAGTCCACCGACACCGCCAGGACCAGCGGCTACCACAGTCTACCTACCCAAACATCCCCACAGTGTTGCAGATGAACCATCTATTATGCTGACCCACAATCTCCTCTGTGTGAGTTACTACTATATTGCTTTTATGTAATAAATTACTTTTAAATCTACACTGAGGTCGCGCTGCTTTTTTTCTCCCACCCAACTTGTCTGTTACAGAGTCCATCTAGCTCTGTTTGAAGCCTGCAGCTACCACATCCATCCCTTTCCAAACACTCCAGTGATTGAACTATCCTGCATACCACCCTACAAAGACTGAACAGTGAAACAGTCATGAATTTTTAGGCATGTACCTCTTGTACTTGACATTTCACTCATTTCACTAGCGCTGGTCGAACGTTGTATATATTTTTTGAACCACAATCTATTTTTAGATCCACAATCTAAACAGTTCAATCTATTTTTAGAATCACAATCTATTTTTATATCCACAATCTTTTTTTAGATCCTCGATGTAAACAGTTCAATCTATTTTTAGAATCACAATCTATTTTTAGATCCTCGATGTAAACAGTTCAATCTATTTTTAGAATCACAATCTATTTTTAGATCTACAATCTATTTTTAGATCCTCGATGTAAACAGTTCAATCTATTTTTAGAATCACAATCTATTTTTAGATCTACAATCTATTTTTAGATCCTCGATGTAAACAGTTCAATCTATTTTTAGAATCACAATCTATTTTTAGATCCTCGATGTAAACAGTTCAATCTATTTTTAGATCCTCGATGTAAACAGTTCAATCTATTTTTAGAATCACAATCTATTTTTAGATCCTTGATGTAAACAGTTCAATCTATTTTTAGAATCACAATCTATTTTTAGATCCTCAATGTAAACAGTTCAATCTATTTTTAGAATCACAATCTATTTTTAGATCCTCGATGTAAACAGTTCAATCTATTTTTAGAATCACAATCTATTTTTAGATCCTCGATGTAAACAGTTCAATCTATTTTTAGAATCACAATCTATTTTTAGATCCTCGATGTAAACAGTAGGGATGCACCGAAATTTTCGGGCGAAAATGGGCATATCCCATTTCGGCCGAAGATGGGTTAAAATGCCGAAATTAATGGCCGCCGAGGAAGGAGGAGGGCGCAGGGCAGGTTTGAAAAGACGCGCCTCTGGCCGGCCGCCTGCCTTTCAATGATGTCCCTACTACTGCGATCTGCATGAATTAACTGACACTCCGGGCGGGGGGAGCGGCCGCTAATAACTATAACTATGTGAGAGCTTCACTTCCCTGTCATGCGGGTATCTCCTCTGACAGGGAAGTGAAGCGCTCACAGAGGCGCGTCTTTTGAATGAAGGAGTCAGGACACCGGAGGAGCTGAGTGAGTAGGAGAGGGACGCTGAGGCGGCGGGGGGGGGGGGGGGGAGCTCAGCCGAGCTTACCATTGGTATTAGTAATATGCAGCATGATGGGGTTAATGTATTGTCACTGCTGGTCACTGATGCATTAGTGACCGACCAGTGACAGTTAATTAACCCCTTTGTGCTGCATTAGTGCAACGTGTTAATTAAAGTGGAGTTCCACCCTAAATTTATACTTACCTCCATCTTCTCGCTAAGGGTCACCTGAAAAACAAATGGATAATCGCAATTTTTTTTTTATTTTTACTTACCTTGTAGAGAAAATATACTTACCTTACTTCCTTCTTCCTCCCCTCGGCGGCCACGGCGATTCGTCACTTCCTGGCTTTTGCAATGATTCCTGGGAGTTGAACGTCATCGCTCCCAGGAATCAATGCGCCTGCACCGGCCCCGACGTCAGTTCCGATGCGCGCGCATCATTCCCTTCTAAACAGCTTCTGGCCATGCCCAAAAGCTGTGGAGGGATGACGCGCGCGCACCGGAAGTGACGGCGGGGCCGGTGCAGTGCATCGTGGGACCGAAGAAGGAAGAGGACGCAGAAGAGGATCGCGCTGGCTTCAAGCTGTCCACACCTGAGATGGCAGCGCTGGAGAATACTTTTTCAAGGTAAGTATTTCTCCTGAAAGGTAAGTGCAACCCGGGACAGATCAGAGGCTAGCCATTGTGGAATGTACTAGCCCTGACTGTCCCGGGGGTATTTTTATTAAAAAAAGTATCCCCTGGGTGGAACTCCGCTTTAACACTGATACTGGTTGCACAAATGCAGCACAAAGGGGTTAATTACCTGCCACTGGTTGGTCACTAATGCATCAGTGACCAGCAGTGACAATACATTAGCCCCCTCATGCTGCATAATACAAATACCATTGTAAATTAAATTAACTACTTGCCAAACCGTCACAGTACATATACTGTGACAGGGTGGCAGCGACAGGTGTACGTCGCTGCCTGTTTTTGGTGTATGCCCCTCTTCTATCTAATTTAAAATTATTTGGGGGGGGAAAAGTCATTTTCGGTTTCGGTTTTCGGCCAAGGGCATCCTGCATTTTCGGTTACGGTCCAAAATGTTCATTTCGGTGCATCCCTAATAAACAGTTCAATCTATTTTTAGATCCTCGATGTAAACAATTCAAACTATTTTTAGATCCACAATCCATTTTTAGATCCTCAATGTAAACAGTTCAATCTATTTTTAGATCCTCGATGTAAACAGTTCAATCTATTTTTAGATCCTCGATGTAAACAGTTCAATCCATTTTTAGATCCACAATCTATTTTTAGATCCTTGATGTATACAGTTCAATCTATTTTTAGAATCACAATCTATTTTTAGATCCTCAATGTAAACAGTTCAATCTATTTTTAGAATCACAATCTATTTTTAGATCTACAATCTATTTTTAGATCCTCGATGTAAACAGTTCAATCTATTTTTAGAATCACAATCTATTTTTAGATCTACAATCTATTTTTAGATCCTCGATGTAAACAGTTCAATCTATTTTTAGAATCAATCACAATCTATTTTTAGATCCTGGATGTAAACAGTTCAATCTATTTTTAGATCCTCGATGTAAACAGTTCAAACTATTTTTTTTAGACCCTGGTCTCAACTAGGGCTGAAACAACTAAATCGACATAATCGATTATAATAGAGAGAATAAAAACTGTTGTCAACAACTTTTTATTGATTGTTGGCTGGCTGATTAGTTGGGCTTCATACATAATGCATTTCTTACTGTATTAACAGTGTAGGGAGCTGTATGTGTGCTGCATGAGTAGTCCTGGGCAGGAGATTAAAATGATTTAAAAGGGATTCTAAGGGCAGAAGATTTTGTTACCTTAATGCATGCTATGCATTAGGGTAAAGAACCTTCTACGACCAGCTCCCCCCCAGCCTCCTCTGTGTCTGTGAGCAGCAGCACTGCTTTCTCTCATCCTCCTCACAGGACTCAGATGCTGCCAATCACAGCCTGTATATCCTACTTCTGGGTATACTAATATGTGTGTGTGTATATATATCTATATATATATATATATATTTATTTATTAATATATATATATATATATATTTATATATATATATTAATAAAATGCAAGTGTCTGTGCGTCCACTTTACCTGTGTCCGTGGGATTGCGCTACTACACATGTGCCCCATGGACAGCTGAGACTTCACCCCGCCCTACTGCCTTTCCAAACTGTCGCTCGCTAGCCGCATCTGAGTGAGTTGCCGGCAGTCACTGCTGCCAGCCCATAACAACTGCCTTTTCACATTACGGTGATGAATTCTGTCATGAACAATAAAAACCATTTAAATGTTGTATTCAATGTACTTCATAATGCACATATATATTAAAGACTTTACATTTCATTCTGCACAATATATATATATATATATATATATATATATATATATATATATATTAGAAAAGAATAATTACAGCATGGCACTTCAGCTCTGCAGTTCTGTGGGTAATTTGCATAAACCAAGTAGAAGTAGTGGTTTATGCAAATTACCCACAAAACTGCAGAGCTGAAGTGCCACGCTGTATTTATTCTTTTCTAATTTATATATATATATATATATATATATATATATATATATATATATATATATATATATATATATATATATATATATATATATATATATATATATATATATATATATATATATAAAAATATATATAGTGCAGAATGAAATGTTAAATTATTAACCACTTTACCACCGGAGGATTTTCCTGCTAAAAGACCAGGGGTTATTTTGCGATTTTTTACTGCGTGACTTTAACGGACAATCGCGCGGTCGTGCGACGCTGTACCTAAACGAATTTCACGTCCTTTTTTTCCCACAAACAGAGCTTTCTTTTGGTGGTATTTGATCACCTGTGCGATTTTTTGATCACGCGCTATAAACAAAAAAAAGAGCGTAATTTTTGCAAAAACAACAATATTTTTCACTTTTTTTTATATGAAATTCCCCCAAAAAAAAATGTAAAAATCAAAATTTTTTAAAATTTTCGGCCAATTTGTTTTACGCTACCTATGTTTGGTAAAAAAAAATCGCAAAAAGCGTATTTTGATTGGTTTGCGCAAAAGTTATCGCGTTTACTAACAAAGGGAAAGATTTTTGTCATTTTTGGTGTTTTTTTTTTTAACGAGTAATGGCGGCGATCTGCGATTTTTTTTGCGGTACTGCGACATTGCGGCGGACAGATCGGACCCTTGACTGACATTTTTGACACTTTTGGGGGTACCAGTGACATTACTGCAGTAATCAGTGCTATATATATGCACTGTTACTGCAAAAATGACACTGGCAGGGAAGGGGTTAACAGTATTGGACAGGGAGGGGTTAAGTGTGTCCTAGGGGCGTGATTCTAACTGTGCAGGGACAGGTCTACTAGTGTAAAAACAAAGATCAACAGTTCTACATAGTAGAACTGTTTGATCTTCACTTTTACACAGGGAGAACTGACAGGTGGCTTGTTTACACAAGCCGCTCTGTCTTTCTCCCGCTGTAGCGGCGATCGTAGTGTGACCGGCGGACATCGGGTCCGCCAGTCACACTCCCGCACTCCTCCGTGAACGAGCCGAGGCGGGCGCGCGCCTCGGCGGGCGCGCACCCGCCCACTATTGGCTCTGGAAGGAGTGACAGGCGAGCGACGTAGACCTACGTCACTCTGCCTGGCCGGGGCCGACTGCCGCAGTAAATATACTGTGCGCAGTCGGCAAGCGGTTAAAAGGGGACTCTGACCACACTATTTAAAGGGGACTCTGACCACATATGTTCTAGCGCCCGTTAATTTATCGGGCTTAATGTCTAGTATATATATATATATATATATATATATATATATATATATTACAGTCCAGTCTGAAAATCTGCAAAACTTTCTTACATTTTTTTTTTTCATGGCTTTCCTTATAGCTGATTATTTATCTTTACCACTGCATATAGATAGACACGAATTTTTTATTTTTTTTTTAACTTTACATATTAACTAAATTGCACACCATACTTCTTTTTTTTTTCCCTGATGGTTTTTATCCGATTAATCGATTAGGGCCCTTGCACACTGATACGTTTTTTCTAACTTTTATCCTTGCAAGAAAAAGGTTTCCCTTTAAATCCTATAAGACTTTTCACACCACTGCATTAACGATGCAGATGCAAAGTCCTGCATGTTGCATCTTTGGTGCAGTTTTAAACGTGCCACAGCAAAATTGCAAAAACGCATATGCATTTTTACCACCATTTTGCTACAGAGCAGTGTGTAAGTATCCTTAATCTAAACAATAGCCGGCCAATGAATGGATTTTGAAAAATATCTTTGTTGCCTTTCATTTCTAATTTAAACTGAATGGGTTGTTTTACAAGGTGAGGGTTTATATATACTTTAAACCAGACCGGTCACAAACATAGGATGAAACAAAACAGAGCAGTTGAAGGTTAGCTTCCATCATATATTTTTTCACCATATGCCCAGATATGCGACAGGTTTACCTTAGCAAGGCCTCATGCATGCAGACATTTATTGTCCTCAAATCTTAAACTGCATACACCCACCAATAATATAGTAGATCTCTCCAAATGTCAAAGTGGTGTATCTGGAAAAAAATAATCCACTCCTGTACGCGCAGGTCAGCGTTGCTGAAGTTAAAATTCGGTGCAACCACAAACCGCCATTCATTTGTATTGGTGGCTGTATGCAGAAAGGTGGCTCCCCAGATGAGGGAAAGCACCAGGGATTTTACATTTGTCAGGTTCATGTTCATGAGGCCTAACGATATTTTCAGTGTGTTGCAGAGCATGGGGAGAAAACACTCATAGCAGTCAGCAGGAATTTGTAATGAGAAACTATTGTGGCAGCCAGATGCCCAAAGCCTAAAGGCTGTCTGGATTAATATTAGCCACTTGCCGACCAGCCACCGCAGATATACAGCGGCAGGTACCCACGAAATGCCGTACCTGCACGGCACAGTGCTTCGCGGGTGCGATCAGGGGGTAGCGCACCCATCCGTCTGCGGGGAAGCTGGGGGCCGTGATTGCCACCGGGCACCCGCGATTGCTCCCTGTGGAGGGAGAACGGCGGTCTGCTATTGTAAACACAGCAGACTGTTGTTCTCTCAGCAATCATCACAGGGCTCCTGTGTTCCTCCTGTTTAGGAACACATGTCCCTGTGTTGATTGCATAAGCCTCCCCTCCCCACAGTTAGAAAACACCACCTAGGCATACATTTAACCCTTTGATCGCCAGTGGTTAATACCTTTACTGCCAGTGGCATTAGAACAGTAACAGTGCACATTTTTAGCACTGATTATTGTAGTAATGTCCCTGGTCCCCCCCAAAAGTGTCAAAAATGTCAGTTTGGTGTCCAATCTGTCCGCCGCAATGTCGCAGTCCTGCAAAAAAAAACAAAAAAAAAAAAAACACAAAATCGCTGATCGCCGCCATTACTAGTACAAAATGACGCGATAACTTTTGCGAAACCATTCAATCAAATTCTGCTTATTGGGTTTTTTGTTTACCAAAAATATGGAGCAGAATACAAATTGGCTTTAAATGATGAAAAAATTTTAATTTTTTTTTCATTGGGAATGTTATAAAGCAGAAAGTAAAATATTGTTTTATTTTTCAGAATGGTCGCTCTTTTTTGTTTATAGCGCAAAAAATTAAAAAAAAAAAAAATCGCAGAAGTGATCAGATACCACCAAAAGAAAGCTCTACTTGTGGCAAAAAAAAAAAAAGGGACATCAATTTTATTTGGGTACAGCGTTGCACGACCGTGCAATTGTCAGTTAACCAATTGGCAACTGCCGCACGACTATTTACGTCGGCAGTCAGCCCCTCACAGGCAGAGCGACGTATGGATACGTCGCTAGCCTATAAGGGTGTGGGGAGCGAGTGCGCGCCGGAGGCGCGCTCCCGCTCCAGCGTGGTCACGGGCACTCGCGATCGTCCGTGACAGCGGGAGAAAGGCAGGCGGCTAGTTGAATCAAAGCGGCCTGTCAGTTCTCCCTGTGTAAGAACGATGATCAAACGGTTCTACTATGTAGGACCGTTGATCATTGTTCTTACACACACAGCCACAGCCAATCACAGTTAGAAGCACGCCCCTAGGACACACTTAACCCCTCCCTCTCCAATACAGTTAACTCCTTCAATGCCAGTGTAATTTTTACAGTAACAGTGCATATATATAGCACTGATTACTGTAGTAATGTCACTGGTAACCCCAAAAGTGTCAAAAATGTCAGTCAAGGGTCCGATCTGTCCGCCCCAATGTCGCAGTCCCACAAAAAAAAAAAAATTGCAGATCGCCGCCATTAAAAAAACAACAAAAATGACAAAAATCTTTCCCTTTGTTAGTAAACGCAATAACTTTTGCGCAAACCAATCAAAATATGCTTTTTGCGATTTTTTTTACCAAACATATGGTAAAAAAAATTGGCCTAAAATGTTAAAAAATTTTGATTTTTACATTTTTTGGGGCGGAATTTCATATAAAAAAATGTGAAAAATATTGTTATTTTTGCAAAATTGACGCTCTTTTTTTGTTTATAGCGCGTGATCAAAAAAATCGCACAGGTGATCAAATACCACCAAAAGAAAGCTCTGTTTGTGGGAAAAAAAGGACGTCAAATTCGTTTAGGTACAGCGTCGCACGACCGCGCAATTGTCCGTTAAATTCACGCAGTGCCGAATCGCAAAATAGGCCCTGGTCAGGAAGGGGGTAAAATCTTCCGGGGCTTAAGTGGTTAAAGTAAAGCAGAGCGGAATCTCAAAAAATATTCTGTTTATTAAGGCAGAAAATCTTCCGGTCCAGAAGTGGTTAACCACCTGACCGCCAGAAAATTTACGCCCCACCCCTTCATGACCAGGCCATTTTTTGTGATACAGCCTTCTGTTACTTTAACTGACAATTGCGCAGTAGTGCAACTATCTGACTAAAATTTAGGTCCTCTCCCCCCACAATTAGAGCTTTCTTTTGGTGGTATTTGATCACCTCTGTGTTTATTTTTTGCACTATAAACAAAATTTTAAATTAAATAAAATAAAAAAAATACCCCCCCCCCTCTTTCTGCTATAAAACAAATCCAATAAAAAAAAAAATAAATAAAAAAAAATCAAGATTATTCATAAGTTTAGGCCACTATGTATTCTGGTACATATTTTTGGTAAAACTGCGCTTTTTTTAAGAATGCATTTTTTTTTTTTTTTTACACTAGTAAACGGCGACGATCAGCGACTTATAGCAGGACTGCAATATTGCGGCAGACATTCTGACACTTTTTTGGAACCAGTGATACTAATACAGTGATCAGTACTAAAAATATATTAAATGACTAAACCTGCGCTGTGCTAAGGACATGTAAATATGAGGCGGCTAGCACCAGTGGCGTAGCGTGGGTTGTCAGCGCCCGGGGCAAGGCAAGTAATTTGCGCCCCCTAACCTGCGGACTTTTAGTACTCCCCGAGTCCCTTCCTACAATAGTACTGACAAGCCTGATTCCTATACTGACCTACCAGTCCACTACGCTAACATACCTGATTCCTGTACTGGCCACTACATTGACCTACCTGTCCCCGACACTGACCCTTACAATGACCTACCTGATTCCTACCTGACCATTAAACTCCCCACTACACAGAGGAGACCACCGCGTCATCGAGCCCTTACAGGGGGCGGGTCGGGGAGGATTGTGAGAGCTTAGAGGAGGCAGGACGGAGGCACATGCAGGGCTGACTTAGAAGACGGCGAGGTGGGCTCCAGAAGCGAGGCGGGGCTCTGCCACTGGCCAGCCCCGCTGCTGCACATGACAATGTTGGCCCAATCACAGGGCGCCGACCGGCCATCGTTTAGCCTGAAGATGGCGGCGGCTGAAGTGACACGCTAGGAAGAATTTTTAAAGTTTGCTAGAGTGACACTGGCTTGGGATGCGCCCCCCTAAATGTTGCGCCCGGTGCGGCCGGCCCCCCCTGCACCCCCCACGCTACGCCACTGGCTAGCACTAAAGGCAGTATAGCGAACCTTAAACTTATATATCAAGTGAAGTGCCAACAAATATAAAAGTGACAAATTAAATCACAGTGTATTGATTTAAAGCGGAGTTCCGGGCACAGAAATCATTTTTCAACAAACATACCCCCGGGACAGTCAGGGCTAGTACATTCCACAATGGCTAAGCCTCTGATCTGTCCCGGTTCGCACTTACCTTTTAGAAGAAATACTCACTTATAAAATTTCTTCCACAGCGTTGCCATCTCTCTTGTGGGCAGATGAAGCCGGCGCGGTCCTCTTCGGCGTCTTCTTCCGCGTCTTCTTGTCCCAGAATGCGCCTGCACCGGCCCCTCTCGTCCCTTCCGGTACGGCGCCGCATTCCTCCACAGCTTCTGGGCATGCCCAAAAGCTGTTTAGCAGGGGAATGCGGCGTCGCCCGGAACTGACGAGCGGGGCCGGTGCAGTCGCATTGATTCCTGGGAGCGATGACGTTCAGCTCCCAGGAATCAGTGCAAGCCCGGAAGTGACGACGGAGCCGCGGCACAGAGGGGGGGAAGTGAAGACTAGGTGAGTATCTTCGATCTTCAATTACAAGGTGAGCAAATAAAAAAAAAAAAAACCTAACTATCCAATTCCTTTTCAGGTGAAGGGGAACAAGCGGACGGGCACAAAAAAAAAAAATATCGATTTTGTGCCCGGAACTCCGCTTTAAACATAAAATCAATAAATGCATTTCCGCAGTGTTAAAAATAAGTCCACGCATGAATAAGGAAACAATTATATAGAGAAATCTGGTGTGAACCACTCCGGTGAATTCAGGTGCAGTATTCAAATAAGTGTCCAAATAATTGTCTGCCACCTTCAAGTAAAGTGAAAGCTAACCAGAAATAATGGCTGCCGTTACAGCAGTAAGTTTGCCTTTAAATAAGCATGGAAATCCCTCTGGAAGTGTGGCAGTGTTGCATTTCCAGCGTACCTTGGAACTAATTCCCACTAAAAATAAGGCCTTTTTCACATTTGGGCGACCGGAAAGTCACGCGATTTGAAACAATGCCTCTGTAATCTTGAGAACTATGGACCTCGAGTTGCATCAAAGTAGTGCAGGGACTACCTCACAGTCGCACAAATATGAACTCATTGGAAATCATGGGGTGTGATCTGTGCGACTTGCTTTTACTAGGGGAGGAGATGGAATTTTTCCCTTCTTTGCAGGGACACAAACTCTATCCCTTCCCCTCTGTCAGGATGGTGATCTGACTGCCAAACGGCAGGTGCTGGCGGACATAGAGTACCCAGGACCTGCCAATCAGCTTCCGCTGTGTGCACCCAGAGGTGCAGGATCATGTATATACACACACAACCGCCCCTTTATTAGGTACACCTGATCAAATGCTTGGTAACACAAATTACTAATCAGCCAATCACATGGCAGCAACTCAATGCATTTAGGCATCTAGATGTGGTGAAAATGACTTGGTGAAGTTCAAATGAGTATCAGAATGGGGAAGAAAGGGGATTTTAGGGACTTTGAACGTGGCATTGTTGTTGGTGCCAGACGGGCTGGTCTGAGTATTTTAAAAATCTGATCTACTGGGATGTTCTTGCACAGCCATCTCTAGGGTTAACAGAGAATGGTTCAAAAAAATAGAAAATATACAGTGAGTGGCAGTTGTGTGGAGGAAAATGCCTTGTTTATGTCAGAGGAGAATGGGCAGACTGGTTTGAGATGATAGAAAAGCTACAGTAACTCAAATACCCACTCGTTACAACCAAGGTATGCAGAATACCATCTCTGAATGCACAACACAGAAAACCTTGAAGCAGATGGGCTTCAGCAGCAGAAGACCTCTATAGGTGTCACTCCTGTCAGCTAAGAACAGGAAATTGAGGCTAAAATTCACACAGGCTCACTAAAATTGGACAATAGAAGATTGGAAAAACGTTCCCTGGTCTGATGATTCAGATGGTAGGGTCAGAATTTGGCAAAAACAACATGAAAGCATGGATCCATCCTGCCTTTTATTAATAGTTCAGACTGCTGGTGGTGGTGTGATAGTGTTGGCTGGATATTTTCTTGGCACACTTTGGGACCCATAGTACCAATTGAGCATCCATTAACCCATTCAGTGCCAGGTCCGTACCCTGTATGGACCTCATTTCTCCCCCTGCTATAAGCTCATGGTCACTTCATTGACCATAAACTTATAACAGAATTGTTCAGCAAACTCTGCTAAACAATTCTGTTATAACTCTGATCAGCAGATTACAATCCCTTGATCAGAGTTATTAACCTCAAATGTGACGACCCCCTCCCAATGCCGCCACTTTCCTGTCCCCAGCCTCTCCACCTCTCACTGCTCCCTTTAACATAAAACGGCTCCCCCACTCTCCTTTCCTATCCCCTTTATTCCCCCTTCTCCCCTCCAGCACCAATTTCCAACCCCCCCCGCAGCTACCCAGAAGTCGGCATCCCTCCTCTGCCACTCCTGCCAGCTTTAGGTGCTGCTGGGGCTTAGAGGGGGATCAAGATATGTCCCCCCCCACCAGTTCGATCACCCCCTGTACTGACCCCCGCACTCTCGATACATGCCTGCTCCGGCGGCATCCCTCCTTCCCCTCCTGCAGCTACTGACTGGCACTAAGCTCCAGCCAACTGTCAGGCTGAGAGGAAGGGGGGGAGTGGTGCGGGTGAAGCTGGGGCTTCGTAAACACATGTTTACGAGCCCCCTCCCTGTAGTACAGTGGACAGAAGCAGTGATCACTACCGATTGCTCCTAAGTCCACTGACAGCTGATAATAGTAAACCCGGTGTTTACTAGGTGTAAGCCTGTCAGTTAATGAATGAGGAGTCTCTATATAGACTCCTTATTCATTCATGTAAAGTGCTGCAGAGACAAGGGAGGTCTGTTTAGACCTTTGATATCTCACCAAAGACATCCCCCCCTCCAAAAAGAAGAAAAAATTACACGCACACATTATATATATATATATATATATATATATATAGAGAATTGTAAAAAACGTACAAAAAAAATAATAATAACAAAAAAAATTGTAAAAAATGTGGAGTGGCGGACCCACCTGCTCAACGGGGGATCTGTCTGCTGATTCCCTCTAAGCAGGCGGATAACAAGTCCGCGTCTGCCCTGCTGATGCAGAGCAGACACGGACACAGCCCGCTGTTTTCTATAGGGCGGTCAGATGGAAACATATGGAAGGCTATCTGGGAGGTGTGATCAGAGTGGGGGGGGGGGATCTGGGGGGTGTGATCAGGGTGGGGGGTAGGGTATCTGGGGGGGTGTGATCATGATGGAAGGGTCGGGGAGGATGGATTGGGGGGGGGGGTAAAGAAAATAGGTGAAGGGCCACCGAAAAAAATGTCCACCCCACCACCCCTGAAGACAAAAAGAAAAGCGCTCTAAGTGCAGACAAATTTATTGTAAAATAAGAATAATAGCTGTAGCAACTCACAAGATGCCACGGTATTCAGGCTTTTTTGCATCAAATATGATATGAAGCTCTTCTAGGAGAAGGAGAGAAGAATGTGGCCACGTCACCAGGGAGCTGGAATGCTTGGTATGATTGGCATGCACCACGCGGGTTTCTGAGCATGCATAGAGTCCCGATTGGACATGCGCGCTCTTTCATCAGGTGCCGATCATACCAAGCATTCCAGCTCCCTGGTGACGTGGCCGCATTCTTCTCTCCTTCATCTCCACACCGCAGTTGCCTCCCCGGACGCCGCTAAGAGATAGCCGGCTCTCTTCCTCCCATGTGACGGATGGTGTTTCAGTGTATACTGCCTGTAGTGTGGATAGATGGCACCACCTAGAAGAGCTTCAGATCATATTTGATGCAAAAAAGCCTGAATACCGTGGCATCTTGTGAGTTGCTACAGCTATTGTTCTTATTTTACAATAAATTTGTCTGCACTTAAGAGCGCTTTTCTTTTTTGTCTTTTTCTGCTTCAGAGTGTTTCTCACTTCTGAGAAGAGCTGCTCAATGCCATTGGACATCCAGATTTGGGACTTTTATTCATTATCTACTGGTATTTATTTTTTTTTTTTTTTCTTCTTTAAGATTTCCCATTCCCCTTCCCCTTCCCCCTCCCCAGTCTGGTAGTTTTGCATTCACCCTTCATATGCCAGTGGTTTTTTAGCACTCTACATTTGTGTGTTTTCCACCACCCCTAGGCTCCTACATACGCTGCATACATATCATGCCCTGGGCCAGAGATCCTAAAACTACGGTCCTCCAGCTGTTGCAGAACTACACATCCCAGGAGGCATTGTAAAACTCTGATATTCAAAGACATGACCAGGCATGATGGGAATTGGAGGAGGGCCATAGTTTGAAGACCCCTGTCCTGGGCTTGGGGGGGGGGGGGGGGAGAGCTGAGGCAGCTTACCAATGGTATTAGTATTATGCAGCATGAGGGGGTTAATGTATTGTCACTGCTGGTCACTGATGCATTCGTGACCGACAAGTGGCAGTTAATTAACCCCTTTGTGCTGCATTAGTGTAACCAGTATCAGTGTCAATTAACACTGATACTGGTTGCACTAATGCAGCACAAAGGGGTTAATTAACTGCCACTTGTCGGTCACTAATAGATGAGAGACCAGCAGTGACAATACATTAACCCTCTCATGCTGCATAATACAAATACCATTGGTAATTAAATTAACCTCTTGCCAACCTATCACAGTACATATACTGTGACAGGGTGGCAGCGACAGGTGTACGTCGCTGCCCGGTTTTGGTGTATGCCCCTCTTCTATCTATTTTAAAAAAATTTGGGGGAAAAAGTCATTTTCGGTTTTTGGCCAAGGGCATCCTGCATTTTCGGTTTCGGTCCAGAATTTTCATTTCGGTGCATCCCTAGCACCCACCCCTGCCCTACCTCACAATGCTTCCCCCTTCCTTGTTCAGCTGCTGGAAAGAAGATGGGGGAGGAGCTGGGAAGAAGCAAGTGCAGGGTCTGGAGAAGGGCTGGAGCATGCTGAATACTGAGACCAGGGGAGGCGGAGAAGAGGGGAATGTTGCAGCTACACAGAGAGGCACAGGATCTGTAGGGGGGAGTTCTGTCCTCCTCTCTGTTGCTAATTGCTGAGGTGGTGCTGCAGCTGCAGGAGAGGTGTGAGGACCATATGAAACGGCCTGGGGGGCCGGATTTGGCCCATGTGGTTGACACATATGCATTAGACTATATACTAGCACAAGATGTTGGGCACTTATGCTGGCAGCCAGACGAATGACAAGATGAAAAGTACACACCTGGCTGCATATACTTTGTTATCTGTAGTGTGCACACAGGTTTATCACTCAGAAGAATATAACGTTGACTGTGTGCAGAGCTATGATCTCCTGAAAGACCCATCTGTTAACTCCTTCTACCCTGTACTCAATGACTGAGCTAAGATTTGAATATCTGATCATCTTTACTAATCATATATATCCCAAATCTATAAGTGAACTTCCCAACTCCTGTACATAGTGCCCCCTCCACTCAGCAATCTCAGCCCAGCACAGATGTGTGCTCCTCCATCCATCCCTCTGATCTCACCTTGTTTATAAAATAAGAGGCCAGATAGAAGGAGCAGAAGGTGAGACCCACCGCGGGTCCCCTAAAATACATCTGTCACCGCATTCCACCGCTCTGATCGCTCCTTATTCCTCCAATACGATCAGCACAGGAAAATGATCAGCAGCAAGCTGCCATGACAGTTCCACGTTGCTCTACGCCTCCTCCAATCAGCGTACGCCATTTCCTTGTACGCCCCGCCTCCCCCTTACCTACACACGCTTCTGAGTACTGAGGGCGGGACCCGATGAAGATCTACATATCTCCGCCCACTATTAAACCAGCACTGTCAGTGTCAAGTCTCTGGGATCATGGACAGGGAGACAGGTGATTGCTTTCTCGGATCATCTGTGGTGGGAAGCAGTTCGATCACATCGTGCTGTCAGCGGGGGTGACAGGAGAAACAAGGTCATGACAAAAAATTCAAAGGAATGGAGTTGCAGCACAACAATAAAAAAGTAAATTTGTAATGATTAATTGTAAGTTGTATCAAAGTGGATCTCCAGCAAAAACGTTATTTTTTTTTTTTAGTTTATAGAGGAAGGAGGGGACATAATAAGAGGGATTTAAAATGTGACAGGAATAATCAAACAATTTTCTGATAGTGCGCACACAATGCTTGACAGCTGATTCCAACGAAAATTTTCGAAAAGGGACAAATTCCAAATTTTTCTCCTACAGGAACTGATGATCTGATGGAGACATGCACCCTTCCTCCTTCTCTATTAAGGTTCTGCTTAGCCATTCACAGGATGCTTTGTATTTTATAAATATTAATTTACAAAGGCTTGCTCTAATTGGCTGAGGTGGGGAATCAGGTGGATGACATCACAACCTCTATCTTAAGTGGGGTACACACTATAAGTAAATGGGGCGAACGATTGTCTGATTTTCCTTGTTGTTTCACAGCAAATCGGAACCCATGAAAGAATTTTCTTACGAACATTCGTACAAAAAATCTCGTACGGCAAAGGCTTTTTTTGTTGTTTGTTGTTTCTGATCATACAGTCTTTCTTTTCTGATTTTTCTTGTGCAAAAATCGTACGAAAACGGTACACATTAAAGGAAAACCGTTCGTTTTTTCCTGTACGAGACAAATTTTGGAGTTTGTCCCTTCGAGAATTTTCGTAAGAAAATTCTGAATCATCTGTAGAAACTTCTGTACACACTATACCAAAATCGTATGAAAATTCTTTGGACGATGTTAAAATAAAAAAATAAATGTTTGCCTGATTTTTTTATAGTGTGTACGAGCCTTTAGCCAGAGGTAGGAATCAGAGGAAACCCCATATTCATTTATAAAATACAAAGCTCCCTGTGAATGGCTGAGTAGCACTCAGCCAAATGTATTTTGTTTTGGGAACAGAACAGGAAGCTGCAGCAACATAGTGCTGTATATTAGATGTAGCTAATGCTACATACAGTTTGTACAATGCAGATATGTATTAATAAATATAGTAATTTGTTCGGGCTAAGCTTGAACTTTTTAAAATAAAATGAAATGTGGAGTAAAGCCTGGTACACACAATAAGAATATCGGACAAATAATTATAATGTTTTTTTGCATGCTAGTCTCATATTTAAAACCAATAGGTTACTAAAGTTATGAAAATTCTCGTATGACAGAATACATTTTGGGAAGTGATGAATTGTATTGTAATGTACTCTTTCGTTTCTGAGCATGCATGGTCTTGGTCTTCTGATTTTTTACGGACGAATCTCGAAACGAAAATCATATGTTAGCGTAGGAGAAAAATTTTCATGCTTGCCCCTTTGGATATTTTCACATGAACTGTCGTGATCGGCCCTCGAAAGCTGAGTACTAATGATCATATTATCTAACAATTGCTCCAAAAGTGGTATTTTTCATCCAATTTCTTCATTATGTGTACTAGGCATTAGGCTTTAAAGAGGAAGTAAACCTTCCTCTGCAAGTTGTACCTATAGGTAAGCCTATGATAAGGCTTACCTATAGGTACTGTAAATATCTCCTAAACATGTACCGTTTAGGAGATATTTACCTTACATGCAGCCATTGACGTCACTGGCGCATGCGCTCTGAAGGAACGGCCGCTCGTGCCGTTCCTTCAGAGCCCCGTGCCGTGACTGGACCCGTGCCGGATGCCGCGATCCTAGGAGACAGGCGAATGGACATGTCGCCCGTCATAGAGGTAAGCGAGTGGCACGGCGGGGGCTCGTTCTAAAGTAAGTATTTCAGCTAGTATGCGATGCATACTAGCTCATTATATGTTTCTCTTTTAGGGTGAAGAAAAAAAAATATATAAGTGGGTTTACAACCTCTTTAACTGAACTACTCTATGAATTGTACTTAGCCACATTGTCCACCATTGTCCTTAGGAGGAAGGTTGAGTCACATACCTGGTCGGAGACTGAAATGATGAGGGGGGCTTCCCTTGCAGCTGAGTGCAAAGCACCTCTGAAGGTAGAGACAAAGAGTGATGCGCCCAAAGAAGAATGGGTTGCCAGCGGTGTAGTTGCCTGACGATCAGAGTAGATGAGGCAGTAGAAGGAGACTTGACCATGCAGCTGTGTCAGCAAAAAAGAAGACATTCTAGGTTAGCAGGTGAAGTCTTCACCACGTGGAGGTACCAGCTAGACAGGGGTCGCTCTAGATACACTGGCAGATCTTGCCAGATTAGTGGAACAGGAAGCGGAATCAGGAGCCAGAACCAGGGTCATACACAGGAACAGAACAGGAGCAGAAGCAAGGTCAGATCAAGCCGGGGTCATACAGTGAAAGAAGGCAGTAAAAAAAGTCCATGTGAACAAGCCAGGGTCAGATCCAGGAAAGAAGCCAAGAAAGGTCCACCGGCTAGCGGGATCAGCAATGGGGAAATCCAAGAATACAGCAAAGCAGAAGCACAGAATACAGGGGGGGCTGAAGATCATCCAGTAACTTATGGACCAGACTGCTATCCTTAAATAGGCCAATGGGCACCAGGATCTGTCATGCTTTGCACACGGTGTGGTGAGCACAGATGTGCCCAATTACATGCGCATGCCCAAGCACCCATACACAATGTCTGTATGCATTTCCACGCACGTTAGTGTGACCATGTTGAGTGTTGGCAAATATGCCAGTTCTTCTGCAGTTCATCCTCTGATCTATAACAACACATAGGACAGTACATCATATAATGATCTATAACATATGGGGCAGTATGTCATATAACGATCTATAATATATAGGGCAGTACTTCATATAATTATCTATAACATATAGGACAGTACATCATATAATGATCTACAGTGCCTTGCGAAAGTATTCGGCCCCCTTGAACTTTGCGACCTTTTGCCACATTTCAGGCTTCAAACATAAAGATATAAAACTGTAATTTTTTGTGAAGAATCAACAACAAGTGGGACACATTCATGAAGTGGAACGAAATTTATTGGATATTTCAAACTTTGTTAAAAAATAAAAAACTGAAAACTTGGGCGTGCAAAATTATTCAGCCCCTTTACTTTCAGTGAAGTTCAGTGAGGATCTCTGAATGATCCAATGTTGACCTAAATTACTAATGATGATAAATAGAATCCACCTGTGTGTAATCAAGTCTCCGTATAAATACACCTGCACTGTGATAGTCTCAGAGGTCCGTTTAAATCGCAGAGAGCATCATGAAGAACAAGGAACACACCAGGCAGGTCCGAGATACTGTTGTGGAGAAGTTTAAAGCCGGATTTGGATGCAAAAAGATTTCCCAAGCTTTAAACATCCCAAGGAGCACTGTGGAAGCGATAATATTGAAATGGAAGGAGTATCAGACCACTGCAAATCTACGAAGACCTGGCCGTTCCTCTAAACTTTCAGCTCATACAAGGAGAAGACTGATCAGAGATGCAGCCAAGAGGCCCATGATCACTCTGGATGAACTGCAGAGATCTACAGCTGAGGTGGGAGACTCTGTCCATAGGACAACAATCAGTCGTATACTGCACAAATCTGGCCTTTATGGAAGAGTGGCAAGAAGAAAGCCATTTCTTAAAGATATCCATAAAAAGTGTTGTTTAAAGTTTGCCACAAGCCACCTGGGAGACACACCAAACATGTGGAAGAAGGTGCTCTGGTCAGATGAAACCAAAATCGAACTTTTTGGCAACAATCCAAAACGTTATGTTTGGCGTAAAAGCAACACAGCTCATCACCCTGAACACACCATCCCCACTGTCAAACATTGTGGTGGCAGCATCATGGTTTGGGCCTGCTTTTCTTCAGCAGGGACAGGGAAGATGGTTAAAATTGATGGGAAGATGGATGGAGTCAAATACAGGACCATTCTGGAAGAAAACCTGATGGAGTCTGCAAAAGACCTGAGACTGGGACGGAGATTTGTCTTCCAACAAGACAATGATCCAAAACATAAAGCAAAATCTACAATGGAATGGTTCACAAATAAACATATCCAAGTGTTAGAATGGCCAAGTCAAAGTCCAGACCTGAATTCAACCGAGAATCTGTGGAAAGAACGGAAAACTGCTGTTCACAAACACTCTCCATCCAACCTCATGGAGCTTGAGCTGTTTTGCAAGGAGGAATGGGCAAAAATTTCAGTCTCTCGATGTGCAAAACTGATAGAGACATACCCCAAGCGACTTACAGCTGTAATCGCAGCAAAAGATGGCGCTACAAAGTATTAACTTAAGGGGGCTGAATAATTTTGCACGCCCAAGTTTTCAGTTTTTTATTTGTTAAAAAAGTTTGAAATATCCAATAAATTTCGTTCCACTTCATGATTGTGTCCCACTTGTTGTTGATTCTTCACAAAAAGTTTCAGTTTTATATCTTTATGTTTAAAGCCTGAAATGTGGCAAAAGGTCGCAAAGTTCAAGGGGGCCAAATACTTTTGCAAGGCACTGTATAACATATAGGGCAGTATGTCATATAATGATCTATAACATATAGGGCAGTACTTCATATAATGATCTATAACATATAGGGCAGTACGTCAAATAATGATCTATAACATATAGGGCAGTACTTCATATAATGATCTATAACATATAGGACAGTACGTCATATAATGATCTATAACATATAGGGCAGTATGTCATATAAGATCTATAACATATAGGGCAGTACGTCATATAATGATCTATAACATATAGGGCAGTACGTCAAATAATGATCTATGACATATAGGGCAGTACGTCATATAATGATCTATAACATATAGGACAGTACGTCAAATAATGATCTATAACATATAGGGCAGTACTTCATATAATGATCTATAACATATAGGACAGTACGTCATATAATGATCTATAACATATAGGGCAGTATGTCATATAAGATCTATAACATATAGGGCAGTACGTCATATAATGATCTATAACATATAGGGCAGTACGTCAAATAATGATCTATGACATATAGGGCAGTACGTCATATAATGATCTATAACATATAGGACAGTACGTCAAATAATGATCTATAACATATAGGGCAGTATGTCATATAATGATCTATAACATATAGGGCAGTATGTCATATAATGGTCTATAACATATAGGGCAGTACGTCATATAATGGTCTATAACATATAGGACAGTACGTCAAATAATGATCTATAACATATAGGGCAGTATGTCATATAATGATCTATAACATATAGGACAGTATGTCATATAATGATCTATAACATATAGGACAGTATGTCATATAATGATCTATAACATATAGGACAGTATGTCATATAATGATCTATAACACATAGGACAGTATGTCATATAATGATCTATAACACACAGACAGTATGTCATATAATGATTTATAACACACAGACAGTATGTCGTATAATGATCTATAACACATAGGGCAGTACATCATATAATGATTTATAACACACAGACAGTATGTCGTATAATGATCTATAACACATAGGGCAGTATGTCATGACAACATGATATAAAAGGATCCGTAACAAAGACGTCATGTAGTCAGTAAGGAGTGTCATCCCCATGGTAACACATCCAAAGAATCTCCTCTATACACACCCCCTGTCATTATAATTCTATAACTGCCTGTCACGCACACCACCACACCCAATCATTGTCCCCGCTCTGTGTGACTAAGTACGGATGACGTCAATCCGTGGATCGGACGCTAGAGCACGCTGGTTACGTCCGTATCGGTAGACATTTTACCGAAGTTTCTCAGTAAAAGACTTAGAGAAAACTCCAGAATAATGTATAGCTTTGTTCTATCACCTTATTCAAAGACCTTCTATTTATAATAACAAAATGAAAACCACTTTAGTGTTTAATTCCTGTTATATGGCGGGGAATGGCGGATCTGTGAGGCGCTCTATCAGTCACATTCCTCAGCAGTGAGGACATGCAGAAGTAAAGAGGGCGGTCCTAGTGCAGGGGTAGGGGAGGGGAATGATCAGGCTACTCCCAGAGTGCATTGCGATTCTCCGTCATCCCCCGGTATAGAAGACAATTGTCCCGTCTCTGAGCCTCACACCGAGCCCAGCTGTCGCCTGTGACTGTTATCTGTCAGTACCGGAACCAGAACAATCCTAGGACGTCCTCTTCGCCTTCATAGATCTACACAGCCAATACCTTCCATAGAGGATCACTGAGAGACAAGTCCGGACATCTCCCACAGTCCGCCATCTCTGTACACCGTCTGTGCGACCTTCTCTACTCCTCCACCGACTATTCCTTCCACACCCAGCACCCACTCTAGGCTGAATGAGAAGATGGAGCGAGGGGGCATCATCACACCCGAATCCCGGCCGGTGAGACACCCCTTCCCCCTTCACACCCATCTCTACCCTGCTCTCTACTACTAATAATTAGATATGTGTGTGTGTATGTATATATGTATGTATATGTGTGTGTATATGTATGTGTGTATATATATATATATATATATATATATACTGGTGGTATCACACCAGGTCCTTAACCATATAAGGACACAGCTGCCATGTTCTCCTCCTTGTACTAACGGGACTCCCCCCCCCCCCCCCCCCCCCTCTGCCAGCCATGTGACTGTATCTAAAGATAAAGTGGAACCCCAGTCTACAACTAACTAAACATAAATCTACCCCCCCCCCCCAAGTCTGATACTACCCTTTAGAACAGGGGTCTTCAAACTATGGCCCTCCAGTTGTTCAGGAACTACAATTCCCATCATGCCTAGTCATGTCTGTGAATGTCAGTTTTCCAATGGCTCATAGGATGTGTAGTTCCACAAAAGCTGGAGGGCCGTAGTTTGAGGATACCTGCGTTTAGAAGGTAGATGTGTACACGTTTCTCAGGGTACTAAGCTTACTTACATGATCAGCTCCCAACCACTAGCTTCAGGGAAGAGGATAGATAGCTAACAATAGATGCCCCATAATAAGCCTACAGGTGATGTCACCGCCCAGGTATTCCATCGGCTGTCACTGATCTCTTCTCTCCTCTGAAGCTGGCCTCCGAGGAGATCATGTGACCAAACCGGAGCGCTCTAAGATTAGGTAAGTATACTCTTCTTCTACAGGGTAGGTAGTATAGGTGTTAGAAGGTGGGTGGGAGCTGGTTTAAGTTTTGACCTAGACTGGAATTCCACTTTAATATTCCCAGGCCACGGGGCTGTATCTAATCTCCTGTCCGCGGGGCTGTATCTAAAGTCGAGTCCCCTGTCCGCGGGGCTGTATCTAAAGTCGAGTCCCCTGTCCGCGGGGCTGTATCTAAAGTCGAGTCCCCTGTCCGCGGGGCTGTATCTAAAGTCGAGTCCCCTGTCCGCGGGGCTGTATCTAAAGTCGAGTCCCCTGTCCGCGGGGCTGTATCTAAAGTCGAGTCCCCTGTCCGCGGGGCTGTATCTAAAGTCGAGTCCCCTGTCCGCGGGGCTGTATCTAAAGTCGAGTCCCCTGTCCGCGGGGCTGTATCTAAAGTCGAGTCCCCTGTCCGCGGGGCTGTATCTAAAGTCGAGTCCCCTGTCCGCGGGGCTGTATCTAAAGTCGAGTCTCCTGTCCGCGGGGCTGTATCTAAAGTTAGTTTCTCTACATTTAATAGAATGATGCAGGTTACAGCCACTGTCAGGGTTTTTTTTTTTTGCCTCTTCCCACTATAGGGAGATTCACTCCCTTTGCCCTGGTGACCGCCTGCCTCTGAGAATGAAGGTGAAGGAAAATCCCAAATCTAACTTGTCACCAGAATAGAAGTAGAGGGGAAATCTTTGGAATTTTTGGTTTCCTGGTCCAATGAGCTGTGGTCAAATTAGGTCAGTGATGACACCAGCAATTCCCGCCCCTTTGTAACGTCAGCTGTGGGGATGGGAATTTCCCCCCCCCCCCCCCCAGCTCATTGGGCAAGGGATCACAGCTGCTTCTGAGTTTGGATTTGAGCCCAGATCCAAACAAATGTAATTTCCTAACTAGATCTGTGTGATACTTTTATATCCTGGAGAGACTGCTGTCAGCAGGATGGGAAGTGAGCATAAATTCCTCTAAGGTTCTGTCCACACTTGAGCATACTGAAATTGCGGGTGGAATCTCGTAATTCCGCCCCCAATACCAGAATCGCAGCAAAACATGGGACACGTTTACGATGCCATTATTTCCTAATGGCACCCCAAATGCTGTTTGTTTTTTTTTTTTTTTTTTTGAATCGACAAAACGTGCTAAAATTGCACTGCCATCCCTGGCTCTGTGCCAAAAATTGGTACATTAGTTCCTTTTGGATCAGTTTTGGAATGGAGGGAGGCCCGTTCAAATTAATGGTGCTGCTCCAAAAAAAGCGGTGCAGCAGCTGTCGCTGCGCTATGCTTGGGTGTGAATGGAGCCTAACAGAGTCCCAGATAGCAGTAAAGACCTGACAGGGGTTATAACTCTTACTTTATCCAAAACTAGAAAAATGTTTTTTGGCGGGAGACAGTATTAACTAATGAAATAAGATTTTTGTATTTACAATAAAAATAGTTTATATATATAATTTTTTTTTTTTAAAGTCCATTAAGGGACACAGCAATGTATTAACTCTTCGATATATGGGTTGCTAGTGTTCAACTCCAAACATTTCCCATATGTCCAAGAATGACCTTATTCCTATTGCCCTCAATGGATGAATAAATTAGAATTGACTGGTTGGTTTGTATGATCTTTATTTATTAATCTTCTTATTGATGTGCTGCCCATTATGACGCATGTCTCCTCCCATCCTGGTATCTCCTAGCAGGTTGTTTAGCAGCACACTCCCTGCTTTTTATTGCCGTACCGTGTTTATGGAATTACTGCTGTACTTTGTTCACCTGTTGCACAATATCTGATTTTAGTGATGTCACATGTATCCCGGGGATTTCTGTCTGACTCACTGATTATATCTTCTCTGTTCTGCTTTATGGTGCTGCATTGGCCTCTGTATAGGCAGGAGAGGATCACCAGACTTGCACATATGTAGAGAAAATACAGTTTATCTCTATTTATAAAGTCTGATTAGTTCCCAATAGTCAGTGGGGACGTGGCTATTGATGAAAAAACAGGTTTAATAGTATGCTGCTTACTGTCGCATTATTAATGTATACTTGGCACGGGGCATCATAATGGGGAACATCAACAGATCATAGACAGGCAGGGGGTCATAATTCCTTCAACAGATCATAGACAGGAAGGGGGTCATAATTCCTTCAACAGATCATAGACAAGAAGGGGGTCATAATTCCTTCAACAGATCATAGACGGGAAGGGGGTCATAATTCCTTCAACAGATCATAGACAAGAAGGGGGTCATAATTCCTTCAACAGATCATAGACAGGAGGGGGATCATAATGCCTTCACAGATCATAGACAGAAGGGGGTCATTCCTTCAACAGATCATAGACAGGAAGGGGGGGTCATAATGCCTTCAACAGATCATAGACAGGAAGGGGGGGTCATAATGCCTTCAACAGATCATAGACAGAAGGGGCTCATAATGCCTTCAACAGATCATAGACAGGAAGGGGGTCCTAATTCCTTCAACAGATCATAGACAGGAAGGGGGGTCATAATGCCTTCAACAGATCATAGACAGGAAGGGGGGGTCATAATGCCTTCAACAGATCATAGACAGAAGGGGCTCATAATGCCTTCAACAGATCATAGACAGGAAGGGGGTCCTAATTCCTTCAACAGATCATAGACAGGAAGGGGGGTCCTAATGCCTTCAACAGATCATAGACAGGAAGGGGTAATAATGCCTGGCTTCAACAGATCATAGACAGGAGGGGGTCATAATGCCTTTAAAATACGTGTCATTTTCAAGGTGCCATCACATAATGGAAATAAAAGCCCTGGAGAAACCCCCAAAAAGAGAGGAACCTCCAAGGTATTGGTTGTAAAGGAGGACCAATGGCAGCAACACAATTAAAATGTAATTCTTTATTGGAAAAATATGATAGAGCACAGATATAGAGACTGTCAACAACCCCCCGACACCCCAGATATGTAGTGTAAGTACCCAATGTTGACTTGCTGTCATCCTCTTTCAGTCCCTGTACCGCATAGCTCAGAGAGGGGGAAGGAGAAGCAACACATGTAGTAAATCATTTTTTTTTGCAGTGTAAAGAGCATGCTGACATTGGGAGAGTTCAAGGTGACAGAAAAATGAACTAATCACGGCTACTTCTCCTTTAACTGTTTAGTCACAGAATAGGGGTAGGGGAGGGGACATGTAATGCCTCGTTTCCACTGAGCGGATCGGTTCGGGTCGGTTCGGTACGGTACGCTAATTTGAGTGTTTCCATTATGAAAGTGGCCCATACAACCGAACCAAACCGCACCATTCCTGGTCCTCCTTCAGATGTAGGGCCATAGGAAATGGTACGGTTAGGGCGGAGCTACTGGCGTCACACGATAGATTCCACTGATTGGCGGACAGGAAAACTTCAATGCTCACGTCAAATGAACGAGCAAAACAAACACCTCATTTGGTGTGAACCCCGCATGGCCCCTGGTGGCCCGACTTGCAGTGGAAACGCTCACCTGAATAGACCGGACCATTCTAACCCTTCCAAACTGTACCGACCCGAACCATTCCGCTCAGTGGAAAACGAGGCATTAGAGAAGTGAAATTACATTTCCCCCTTCCTGTTGGACATAACTGCACTGTGTGGCAGCCCTATGTAAATCTCAGGACTGGATGAACAGAAATACAAATCCTTTTGATAGGTAAAACAATCTCTTATGTATATATTTGATCGGTGTGTTTAGTTGCTTCCCTGGAGTTCACTTTAAGTAATATTTTGGAAAATTAAGGGCAGGTACCATTTATCCATCTCCTATCAAAGAGTGGACTTGCATCAATTGTGAATTTATCTATTTTTTTTTTTTTTTTTTTTTTGTTTTTTTTTTTTTGTTTCTTTGACACTTTGGTTACTAGTTGCCTATGACATTGTGGCTAACGCTTCTCTACTTCATTTCAGAGCCCTTGGGGTTTACCTGCAAAGCCTGTGAATCAGTGCTCCTTGACAGAAGTCATGAGTGAAGAGCTGGCCAGGGAGCTACAGATAGAGGAAGAGAGACATGGCTTCCCGGAAGAAGTGCTGTAAGTGTTTTATTATTGGCTTCTGTCGTCTTCTAAGATCTGTCATTCCAGGTGATCACTAACTTGATGCTGATTACATCTGTCACAATATATACTAGCTGTACAAAACGTAAGATCTTGTTCATTAAATTTATTTGTGCAGGTTCCTAATTCAGACCTTTCTTCGTTATTAGCACATTCAGGAGACTTAAAACTTCACAGAAGAAAGCAGCCGCACTGCTCATGTAAAACTTATACTGTATCATTTATGAAATACAGTATGGAAAACCTAATCCCCTCAGACAGTGTAACCTCTTAGCGACCGCCCACCGCAGCGATATTGCGGCAGGGCGGCCGCTCTGCGCCAGATCCTCTACCTACTACATGATCTGACTCTTCGGGTCTGGGGCGCACTCCACTGGCGACCTGCTCCCACTGCAATTGGACACATGGGGAGCCAATCAGCGAGTTGGAAACAAAAGGATGCCACATCGTTTGATGGAAATTAAAATTATCAGACTACAGAGGGCTGAATTCAAAGACACCCTGAAAATCAGAATGAAAAAATGATGCAGCAGGCTAATCCATTTTGCTGAAATGTCATTGCAGCAACTGACAACGTTTGGGCATGCTCCTAATGAGATGAAGCATGGTGTCCTGAGGTATTTCTTGACCGGGGCATCACTGAGCTCCTGAGCAGACTGAGGTGCAACCTGGTAGCATTGGATGGACTGAAACACAATGTCCCAGAGGTGTTCCATTGGATTTAGGTCAGGCGAGCGTGGGGGGTCATTCAATGGTATCAATTCCTTTAGCCTCCAGGAACTGGCTGCATACTCTCGCCACATGGTGCCAGGTATTGTCGTGCACCGAGAGGAACCCGGGACCCACTGCACCAGCGACGGGTCTGACAACGGGTTCAAGGATTTAATTTCGATACTGAATGGCAGTCAGGGTGCCATTGTCAAGCCTGTAGAGGTCTGTGCGTTCCTCCATGGATATGCCCACCCAGACCTTCACTAACCCACCACCAAACCAGTCAGGATGAAAGATGTTAAAGACAGTTCTCCACGGCTACTCCAGACCCTTTCATGTCTGTCATATGTGAAAAGCAGAGGGTGCCAGTAGAGGACCTGCCAATTCTGGTGTTTAATGGTAAATTCAAATCAAGCTCCACAGTGCCAGGTAGTGAGTACAGGGCCCACTGAGGACATTGGGCCCTCAGACCACCATTATGAAGTCTGTTTCAGATTGTTCGGTCAGAGACATTCTCAGCAGTGGCCTGCTGGAGGTCATTTTGTTGGGCTCTGGCAGTGCTCATCCCGTTCCTCCTTGCACAAAGGATCAGATTCCGGTCCTGCTGATGGGTTAAAGACCTTTCATGGCCCTGTCCAGCTCTCCTAGAGTAACTGCCTGTCTCATGGAATCTCCTCCATGCTCCTGAGACTGCTGGGAGAAATGGCAAACCTTCTGGCAATGGAACGTATTGATGTGCCATCTTGGAGGAGTTGGAATGCCTGTGCAACCTCTATAGGGTCCAGGTATCGCCTCATGCTACCAGTAGTGACACTGACCCTAGCCAAATGCAAAACTAGTGAAAAACTGTCAGAAAAGATGAGTAGGGGGAAAAAAAATGTTAGCGGCCTCCACCTGTAAACCATTCCTGTTTTGGAGGTCGTCCCATTGTTGCCCATCTAGTGCACCTGCTGTTAATTTCATTAACACCAAAGCTGCTGAAACTGATTAACAACCTCTTTGCTACTTATCTGAGTAGATCAATATCCCAGGAGTATAATTGACTTAATGCTACACTATGATTAAAAAGTGTTCCTTTTAATTTTTTTGAGCAGTGTATAATATACATTTCTATCTATTTACTAATGCTAGCAGCATAAGGATTAAAAATGGGTCAATGCTGATTGAGAGCGTGAAGTTCTCCTTTTAATAATGTGTCTTGTCAATTGAATCCGTTAACCTCCATCTTCTACTCTTATTTTAGTGCCAATGAAGGTTCTTTCTTAACCAGTGAGAACATTGATACGTCAAGCGATGCCGTGTTGGCTCAGATGCTGCAGACGCAGTTTGACAAGGAGTTTGATGCTCAGCTTCTCAGAGAGGAGAAGAAATTTAATGGCGACAGTAAAGGTAAAGTGGCCTAGTGATAAAGACTGTGTAGGGGTTGATTTTCTAAAACTGGAGCGTGCAAAATCTGGTGCAGCTCTGCAAAGAAACCGGCTTCCAGTTTTCTTTTGTCAAAGCTTGATTGAACAAGCTGAATTTAGAAGCTGAATGGCTACTATGCACAGCTTAACCAGATTTGCACTTTACAGTTTTTTAGTAAATCAACCCCAATGTGGCCAAGATTATACAGCTTAGAAAACTAGTTAAACATGGTACTCTGTTTGCAGTTTCCATATCCTTTGAAAACTATCGCAAGGTGCATCCATGTGAAGATAGCGACAGCTCAGAGGATGAAGTGGATTGGCAGGATACACGCCACGACCCATATAAAGCTGGTGAGGATACAGATGATGCTCTATGGTGGCTATAATTTTATGTTCTGCTGAGACCCCCTACTTGATTCCTGACATCATGTCACTTCAAGCTGTATGAATCAAACTCTAATACTCCTATTGGTTTAGGTCATTAGTAAAATGTTATGGAGTGGCTGTCTTCCCACCTGTAGGTTTGTTCAGAACCAGTTTTAGACCTTATACACAAAATAAATTAGTTCAGTGTTTATGCTTTGTCTAAAGAGGTTTGGCATACATTTCTACAAGGTGCATAAAGCTGTTTTGACAACCTTTTTAGTGCTGGTTCACATTCTTGCGGCTGCGGCGATCGCATGTAATATCGGAGCGCACCGCTCCTTCATTACATGTCATCGTCGGTGCGAATTCAGCCATACTCTGTATGGCTAAATTCGCACTGCACCCGCACCAAAGTCGCACAGGACCTTTTTTCCCTAAAACGTCTTTCAGGACAGCACCTTAGAGAGATGGCTCCTCCCTCTCCTCATCAGGAAACACCCCATCCACCAGATTTTAAAAGGAGGCTTCTCCCACCATTCATCAGTTTTTGTGTTTCCTCCGGCCGAGGACTACCTCTGTGGGGAGCTGGGCTCTTAAGGTGCTATCCTGAGAGACCGGGCTTCCTACGTCCACCTACCCTTTTTTGGAGACGATTGCTTCTCCCATTCACGCGACCGACTGCAGTGCATGGGCTCCTTCTTCCTCTTCAGTGCTCTAGGCTGAGTCAAGACCCCGCAGAGCACAGCCCTGGGAAGGCATCTTGGAGGAGCGGAACGATTTTCTTAGGTTTCCGCCGCCTTTTTTTTTCAAATTTGCTGCCATTTCTCCGGATCGAGTGACGCTCGTCCGGACCGGAAGTGAGGTTCCGGAAAGGGCAGCGTTCTGCAGGGGGCGTATGGCGTCATTTCCGCCGGACGCAGAGGAAGAAGGGAGGAGCAAGCTGGTGCCTTATTCCGGATCCGGTCCAGTGCAGGTGCGCTTTGGTCTCCGGAACTGGTACCGAAGCCACAGGTGATACCGCTGCCAAGCGATGGAAGCTTCTTCAGCGAGTGGGACAGGCACAGGCACCAGTAAGGCCCAGGTAAGGGGTATCTTTATATGGCCTATCTTACTGTGGGGTCTCTCTCCATCCCTTTTACTTTCCCCCCGGTGGCTGGGGGCCTGTCAGGGCACATGGGACTTCCCTTTAAATGTCTTTCTGTGCACCTTTGGTGGCCCTGAGAATCAGGCTGACTTTTAAGAAGCATGTGTATGTTTTCCCATTCATGTCTTCCAGGCTAAAAGCTCTGAAACTGTTTTCAAGAGAAAGTGTCCTTCATGCAAAGCAAAGTTGTCGGAAAGTTGGAAAAAGACACTTTGCCAGGGATGTATTGATGCACTAGTAAAGGAAGAAGCATCTGCAGTTTGTGGCGATTTAGTCGCATCTGTGAGGAAGGAATTGGATGCTACCATCCAATCTTTTCGGTCATCCCTACAGGACCCTGCCCTGAGTCAGCCATCAGCCTCACTGTCCTCTCAGGGTTCACAATTGGTTCCTTCGGTGGGGACAGAAGGGGTTCCTTCCACCCAAGGAGATAATTCCCCCTCACATTCCAAGGAGGATTCAGAGGAAGAAGAGGAGGGAGGGGCACAAAGCAGGCCCACTAAATACAAACTATCCTTAGAGCAAGTGGATGGTCTCCTGAGGGCAGTTTACATCACCCTGGGTCTAGAGGAGGAAAAGAAGGAACTGTCCCTACATGACAAAATGTATGCAGGCTTGGAAGAGCCTAAGGGCCGTATCTTCCCAGTGCATCAGACCATCTCAGATGCAATAAAACATGAGTGGGCTGATCCGGAAAAGAAAACCTTCTTCCCTAAAGCCTTTAAAAGGCGATTTCCTTTTGATGAAGACCCAGGAGCTCCCTGGAATAAGATGCCAAAGATTGATGCAGCCTTCTCCCAGGTTTCTAGGTCAACAGACCTAGCATTTGAAGACATGGGAATCCTGAGGGATCCCATGCATAAGAAGATGGACCAGCAACTTAAGAGATCCTGGCAATCCATCATGGGGAGTCTGAAACCTGCCATGGCAGTAACCTGTGTGTCCAGGAATCTGGAATACTGGCTTAGCCAGCTAAAAGCACACATCACAGCAGACTCACCTAAACAGGAAATTTTGGATTCCTTTTCCACGCTCTCCACGGCCATAGCCTTCATTGCTGACGCTTCAGCAGAGTCAGTGAAGATGACAGCAAGATCTGCAGCTTTATCCAACTCAGCCAGAAGGGCTCTTTGGTTAAAGACATGGCCTGGAGATACAGCTTCTAAAAATAAGCTGTGTGGACTTCCTTTTCAAGGGGATCTACTATTCGGGCCTGGGCTAGACTCTGTTCTAGATAGAACAGCAGACAAAAAGAAGTCTTTTCCTGTGAAGAAGAAACAGGCAGCAAAGAAGCTTTTTCGACCTCAAAAAGCTCAGCAAAATAGCAGACCCCAGGAGAAGAGAAGAAACTGGTCGACACAAAAACCCAAAGGGAAAGGAGGTGTTCTCTTCCATCCTCCTGTGTCAACCAACAAAACACAATGACAAGACATTGCCGGTGGGAGGAAGATTGAGGGAATTCCTCCCCTATTGGGCAGCCATAACAGAAAATCAATACATTCTGGATATGCTGTCCCAAGGCTACAACATAGAGTTTTCAGAGACGCCACCCGAAAGGTTCTTTGTCACAAACCTCCCAAGAGATGCAGAAAAAGCCCTGGCTATGATGGACCTGTTAAAGGACCTGAGGCGACAGGGAGTTGTCTGTCCAGTTCCAGTGGAGGAACAACATCAGGGATTTTATTCCCACATATTTTTGATAAAGAAACCATCGGGGGATTTTCGTCTTATGCTGAATCTGAAACCATTAAACAGGTCAGTTCTGTACAAAAAGTTTCGAATGGATTCAATTCTTACAGTCAGAACCCTGTTAACAAAAGGATGCTTCATGGCATCAATCGACTTAAGGGATGCTTACCTACATATCCCTATTGCCCCTCGCTCGCAGAGATTCCTAAGGTTGGCAGTAAATCTGGGAAAGGAAATGCTCCATATCCAATTCAAAGCACTCCCTTTCGGGCTATCATCCTCCCCTCGTATTTTTACGAAGGTAATGGCAGAGTGTCTAGCTCCCCTCCGCCTTCAGGGAATCTCTGTGGTGCCTTACCTGGACGACCTGCTTTTCTTTGCCCCGTCAAAGGAAAAACTTCAAGAGGACCTGCACAAGGCAAGAGGTCATCTAGAAGCTCTGGGATGGATAGTGAACATCAAGAAATCGAATCTCACTCCGGCTCAGCGGGTTCAGTTCCTAGGGTTTCAGTTATGCTCTGTCTTCCTACCAGAAGACAAACAGGTCAAAATACAGAATTTGGTAGCAAGGCTACAAACAAATCAGTGGTGGTCGATCAGAGAGATCATGTCAGTCCTTGGAAACCTGACTGCATCAATTCCAGCTGTCCAATGGGCAAGGCTGCATTTTCGACCACTCCAATATTTCCTCCTCAGAATCTGGGATCACAATCCAGAGACTTTGGACTTAAAGGTAAAAATCCCCACCAAGGTCAAGAGGTCCCTTTGGTGGTGGAGAAATCGGATAACCTTGTCTCAGGGTTTGGCCTGGTCCTTCCCGGCAGACCAGAGGTTAACAACGGATGCCAGCAGTTGGGGGTGGGGAGCCCACTGGAACCAAAACCTGGCACAGGGGGTTTGGTCTCAGACCGAGACAAGAAAATCCTCAAATTGGAAGGAATTAAAGGCAGTCGGCCTAGCCCTAACTGCCTTCTCTCAAAATCTTCAGGGGACTCATGTTCAAGTCCTTTCAGACAACGCCACTACAGTGGCATATCTAAACAAGCAAGGGGGCACAAGAAGCAAAACCCTACAGCTTTTGGCAACGGAAATTCTGCAATGGGCGGAAAGGCAGTTACTTTCCTTGTCAGCAATCCACCTAAAAGGTACACTAAACAGTGTGGCGGATTATTTAAGCAGGCAGAAGATCCGAGAAGCAGAATGGAGCTTGAACCCAGAAGTCTTTATGTTGATAACCAAGACTTGGGGAAAGCCAGAGGTGGATCTGTTTGCAACGAAAGAAAACGCAAAACTTCCACTTTACTTCTCACTCCACAGAAGCGACCACTCTCTGGGAGTAGATTCCCTGGCACATCCCTGGAGGTTCAGGTTGGGGTATGCCTTCCCCCCCTTCCAGCTCATTCCATTGGTGTTGAGAAAAATCCAAATGGAAAGAGCCTCAGTGATCCTGATCACTCCTTATTGGCCCAAAAGGGTTTGGTTTTCGACTGTCCTTCAACTATCAGTAAAACCTGCTTTTCAGCTCCCTCTTCGTCAAGACCTACTGTTTCAAGGTCCAGTTTATCATCCAGAAGTGGAAAAGCTAAAGCTCACCGCCTGGTATCTGAGGAGCAACTGCTGAAAAGGAAAGGATTTTCAGACGCATTAATTGCTACTCTACTTTCCAGTAGGAAAAAAGTCACAAGGAATATATATGCAAAAGTTTGGAAGACATATAATACCTGGTGTGAATCGAAAGATCAAAAATTGGACAGTATTACTTCAATTTTGGAGTTCCTACAGGAGGGCGCAGGAAAAGGTTTGGCAGTAAGTACCCTCAAGGTACAAGTTACAGCCCTGGGGGTATTCTTGGAAAGGCCCATTTCTTCAGAATCTTTAATCATCAGATTCTTCAGGGCCCTTACCCGCTCCAGACCAGTGACTATCAGAAGATTCCCCAAATGGGATTTGTCGGTGGTCCTTCAGGCTTTCACAAAGGAACCTTTTGAACCACTAGAAACGGTTACACTAAAAAACCTTACCCTCAAGACAGTCTTCTTGGTGGCAATAACATCAGCAAGAAGAATCAGTGAATTACATGCTTTATCAGCTATCGAACCTTTCTTGTCCATATATCCAGATAGGATAATTCTCAAGACGGATCCAGGGTTTCTCCCAAAAGTAGCTTCAACGAGAAACCGATCACAAGAAATTGTGTTGCCTACCTTCTGTCCTAATCCATCAGGAGATAAGGAAGAAAGCTTTCACTACCTAGATGTAAGAAGGGTTCTTATACACTACTTGGAGGTTACTAAAGAGTTTAGATCATCAAACTCTTTTTGTTCTTTTCTCTGGCAACAAAAAAGGTCGCCAGGCATCAAAAGGATCAATAGCCAGATGGCTCAGATCCGCTATTTCAGAGGCTTACTCCCAAATGAAATTGTCTCCCCCGCAGGGGATCAGAGCTCACTCTACTAGAGCGTTAGCCACTACATAAGCAGAGAAAGCTGGTGCCACTCCAGATCAAATCTGCAAAGCGGCTACGTGGTCAAGCTACTTTACATTTGCAAGACACTATAGGTTGGACCTTTTGGCAGCTGAAGATCAGGCTTTCGGCAGAAAGGTCCTGCAAGCTGTGGTCCCTCCCTAAATTGAGTAAGTCTCGATAATCCTCTCTAAGGTGCTGTCCTGAAAGACGTTTTAGGGAAAATTCAAGTTAGACTTACCGGTAACTTGTTTTCCAATAGTCTTTCAGGACAGCAGGAGGATCCCGCCCTATTGTATAAAATGTATTGCTGTGATTAACCATATCTGTTTATGTGTTCCAGCATGGGCCGGAGGTACTCTTCTACAAACTGATGAATGGTGGGAGAAGCCTCCTTTTAAAATCTGGTGGATGGGGTGTTTCCTGATGAGGAGAGGGAGGAGCCATCTCTCTAAGGTGCTGTCCTGAAAGACTATTGGAAAACAAGTTACCGGTAAGTCTAACTTGAATTTTTTCAGCCGCATCAGGATCGGATCGCACAGTGGTTCACACTTGTGCGATCCGATCCTGTGCGAACTGTAAAGATCGCACTGCGATATGCGATCAAACTGGGGGTGTCGTTAACATTTCATTGACACCCCCAGCGTATCGCATATGGCATTGTGAACTGCCAGGGGTGCGTTTGCAAAGCGGGAACAGGCTGCGAATTCGCAGCCTTCCCGCATCACATAAGTGTGAACCGGCACTTATAGCGGAGCAACCAGAGTAAGTGTGGAGCTCTCAAAGTGATCTCAGTGCTGTCTCTCAATACCTTTCATCTGCTTTTCTACTCAAGCTTACTGTCATGTTTACTCAGGAATCAGAATCTACATCTGAGCTAAGATGTTGATACAGACAACCATGTTAATTCAGATGTCCTGTGCAGGACAGACATACGGGACCGGTTGCTGCTGCTGCCTTGTTTTTTGAGGGTGCATGTACACCCCTTTTTGGTTGCGTGGTAATGCTAGTCATACTTGCATAGATTTCTCTTGTTCGGACCAAGGGCTTAAGGAGGGAAATCAAATAGGCTCCTACACCCATGCTAAACAGTGTGAATTGAGTAGGCTCCTTTGCCAGCCAATATATTTAAGGAGCCGCAGCACCCACAGCTAAATACCTGAACAGTGACTACTTCTGATAGGGTGCAGTGACTGTTTGGTTGCCAGTTTTCCACTTGGCTACTTTACATTTTTTTTGTCAAGCCGGGTGGTGCCAGCTTAAAGCTGGGAACACATGGGGTGAAAATTGTCCAAAATCAGTGGGTACAGAAGAACTTTTGGTATGCATGTGAGCTGCTCAGGCTGCTAGTAAATATAGTCCTGTGCCTGCTGCTGTGAGTGCTGGCTGGGAAGGAGCCTATCCATCCCCATGAGTAAGCTCCCGTGGGCGGAGTGAAAAAAAACTTCTTTTGTGTACCAGGCTGCAAGGCCATTAACAAAGCGCAGCCTGCACATGCACTGTAGGAAACCGAAAGGCTTCACTGCCGGTTTCCTATACCCAAGATGTCAGCACCTGCAACAAAAGTCAATTGAAGAATTGGCTCGGGTGCGAACCTTGCTGGATCCCTGGACAGGTAAGTCACTAGCCTTGATAGAATGAGGTGTATTTAAGTTATAAGGACAGCTAATGTGCTCTTGTTTGTTTTGGGTCAGTGACTCCCGCTTGAATTGGGATTAGGATAGGCAGTCCAGAGTGTGCAACTTCAAAAAAGTAGATGATTTGTATCCCGAGAGATTCCCTGTAAGCTGTTGATGGGAGTCACTAGAACAAGGCTTCAGTACACTGTGGAAGTCACTTTGGGACCTGTGGAAATTCATTGATCAATATGTCATTTTAATCCTTAAAAGAAATTAAGAAACTTTCTTGAAATATTAGAGTAATTCAATTGTGTTCCAGTGATGTTCTCATATGTTCATATGCAGATAAACCAACCACCACCCCCAAAAAAGGATTCATTGGTAAAGGTAAAGATATTACAACCAAACATGATGAGGTCGTGTGTGGCAGGAAGAATACAGCTCGGATGGAGAATGTAAGCAGAGGAGAATGCTCTGTTTATATACTATTTTGAGGATTGTTTTTAAATATTACAAGATGTATTTATTTTACCCAATTATATAATGCCGACAACATTTTGCAAAGCATTTCAGGCACCATTAATTCCCTGTTCACACCTGAGCGATTTTCTGCTTGAAGTTTGTAGCTCTAATACACTCAACAAACAAAATCCAATTCATTTTAATGGCCCCTGTTCACATCTAAGTGTTTTGTTGCTTGTAGCAAAGAGCTTGTCGCTCAAAAAAATACGTAAGCTTCTTTTAGGCAGATTGGCCCCAAAGACTTCAATGGGGGGAACACCTGAATAGCGCTCCACATGAGTGTTTTACAAGCAATTTATGAGCGTTTTTCATGTTTTTTTGGCAAAACATTGGCTCTCAACCCCTAAGAGCCCATTCACACTGCTGCGACTTGTCAGGCGACTTGTCAGCCTGACAAGTCGCGGTCCATTGAGTAGTACAGGATCCGTTCTAATAGGAGCGACACAAGTCGCTCCAACTTAGAAAAAGGGTCCTGTACTACTTTGGGGCGACCACAGAGCGACTTGCATAGACTTCAATTATGTGGAGTCCCTGCAAGTCGCACCGAAGTCGCGGTGCACGCGACTTCACAGGTCGCCCCCCGAAGTCGTGTCGCCTCAGTGTGAACCGGCTCTAATTTACTCCCCTAATGTATCTGTAACTAAAAGCACCTTGAATACACGTGTAAAATGCTTGTAATACACTGGTAATATGCTTGCAGAACTTTAGTAAAAACACCTGAAAATCACTCTGCTCAGGTGTAAACAAGGCCTCAGTTGTTAAAATAGGCACCTGGTTTATTGGCGCTTAGTTTAACATCCCTACCCCAGTCATTTACTCACAAGAATGGTCACAACAGCTATTTTGATAAAAGGCAGTTAACTTACTGAAATTTGGGTAGTGGGAGGAACCTAGAGTACCCAGAGTGCGTTTACCAATTATTTTACTACATTTGTAAATCGAGGTAACCTTATAGTAAAACTGTAATGGTGAGAATTTACTAAAACTGGAGCAGGCAGAATCTCAGGCGGCTTTGCATGGCAGCCAGTCGGCTTCTAGCTTTCATTTTCAAAGCTTAGCTAAGCTAACTGAATATAGAAGCTGATTGGTTACTATGCACACCTGCTCCAATTTAATTCCCCTCTATTGTGTTTTGCTGGTTAGTCACACTTTTTCATGCTTACAAACTGATCTTTTATATCCCCTTTTTTTTTTTTTTTTTTTTTTTTGTGTAAATGTTTTGATAAATCCTTTCTTTTAAACACTTGCTAATCCTCCCTATTGCCATATTAGTTGCTATACTTTACTATACTGTGTGTGTATATGTGATCCTGTAGGGGGCGCAAATACGCACCAGCGGCGGCTCGCTTCCGCTGTGACTACTCATAGCGGGATTTGATCAGTGGGTACCGCAGACTAGATGTCCTCTGGCACCTGCCATTCATCAGCCCCAGAGACAGAACTGCAATCTGCCTATGTAAACAAGGCAGATTGCCATTCTGACCGAAGGCAAGGCATGGATCCTGTGTCTCTGCAAAGTAGGGACTAGGATCCAGGTATTCCCCTAGTTAAAGCACCTCCCACAATTTAGAAAAACACTTGTCAAGCACACAGTTAACCGCTTGATTGCCCCTGACGTTTAAACCCCTTCCCAGCCAGTGTCATTAGTACTGTGACTTACACTGTATTAGTGTCACTGGTTCCCAAAAAGTTCCAGTGTCTGAATGTCTGCCACAATATCGCAGTCCCGCTAGAAGTCGCTGATTGCCATCATTACTTTTTGTTTATAGTGCAAAATTTAAAATCTTGGAGGTGATCAAATCCACAAAAAGGAAAGCTCCAATTTGTGCGGGGAAAAAAAAAGACATACATTTTATTTGGGTTCAGTGTTGCACAACCGCGCAATTGTCAGTTAAAGTAATGCAGTGCCATATCGCAGAAAATGGCGTGGTCAGGGGGGGGAGAATCCTCCTGCGGTCAAGTGGTTGTAGAAGCGTGGAAGCTTTCATTGCGGACTTCTCATTCTGCAAAGAACTGGCAGACTACCATGCTGACTTCCTTTATTCAGTGTTTTCAACTAACCTCCTGAACAATTAGCAGAGAAGGCCATGTGACTCTTCTAACTGGCATGCTTGTTCTGGGTTAGTGACCTAAAAGTGGTAAATCCACTGTGTTTGTTTAATGTTCTTAGAAGAATCTAAGCAATTGCAGCTCCTATATTTAGAGCTCATTCAGACAGGCGATTAAGCCTGTCCTCCATGCAGGCTTGCTGGCAGATGTGTGTGCATCCACCTCAGTTGCATGCAGGCAGCTCATAGAAGTGGATGTACATGCAAGAGTTCGGATCCTTGCACCTGCTATTGCCCCGATGTCATACTTTGACATGCAATTGTCTGTGCAGCTGCTGCGTGCCCATCTACTTCTATGGGCTCTGAGATGGCTGCACATGCATCTGCCAGCTGCTTTGCATTGAGGGCGGCCTTAATTGCCCAACTAAATAAGCTCTTAAAATCAGCTGTTTTTTGCTACAAAATTTAGTACCCCCAAACCATCTTTTGAAGCAAAGAAGTGCAGAAAACTTGATGCGTGTTGACTGAAATATCCAATTTAATTTTTTTATTGTTGCCTAACAAAGAATAAATAAAAGTTTTACTCTTTTGTCCTGAACATGAAAAAAAACGCCACACACCCTCTTTAAAGGCCAGGTTTATACGCTGATGAAGGAGTTAGCTAGCATTCAGTCAAAGGGGTGGGCCAACTTTATCTGTGTGTGCCTTTATTTAGAAAGTGTTTTTCATGGCTAGCATGATAACGCAGAGAGCTTTCTTTTTTTCTGTTTGTATTCTGAGAGAAAAAAAATGTGATCATTTTGATTAAAGGTTAATTTTTAGCTGAGCTAAACTGTTAATTTGAACCAGTAGAATATGCGTTCTATTTACCGCAGTATTGATGGTAAAATCTCCAGAACATGGTGAACCTAACCTTTTTGTTTAAATCTTTCAGTTTGCCCCAGAGTTTCAAGTTGGAGATGGAATTGGAATGGATTTGAAGTTATCCAATCAGGTTTTCAATGTATTAAAGCAACACTCAATCTCCGAACAACGCAAGAGTGCCAGAGTGCATGACAAAAAGGAAGTGTCAACAGCTGTAAGTCTAACTTGGTCCTGTCTTTACATTTTATTACGCATGATTCTGTTTATGTACACAACTCTAACATTTTCTGATTTAATGTGTTGCAGGAAAAAGTGGTGGACCCCAAAACAAGACTGCTTTTGTATAAAATGGTGAATGCTGGGACACTGGAATCCATTAATGGTGTTGTGAGCACTGGAAAAGAATCCGTTGTGTTTCACGCTAATGGAGGAAGGTATGGGGATAATAAAAGCTTGTCTCTAAAGGACTAGCTTGCCCAAAAGTAATATTTCAGTTGGGTTGAGTTAAACCAACAGTTGATGTTTTCGGTCTCCTGGGGGCTATTGGGGAGAGCTGTGCACGTTTAGCTCCTGGATCTGTAAACTGTTTGCAGGCACAGGGATCGTGCTGTTGGGAGTACAAGCTCACTTAGTCTAGGTTCACATCTATGTGGCTGCACTTGATGCATTTTTCCTACACAATTTGTGGTGCGTTTTTGCATTTTTAAACCTGCGTTTTTTTTTTTTTTTTATTTGTTTTTTTTTTTTTAGTGCATTTTCTCTTTAACACACTGTGAATAGCTGGTTGCTATGGAGCAGGCCGGGAAGCCAGCCGATGTGTGCTTAACAACAGATGAGTCATTAGCTGACAGCAGGCTTCCCCGCTGACATCTGAATGTAAAAAAAAAAAATTGCCATTCCCCTATGACATCAGTGGCCCAGCATGCACTGGTCTGGCTTTGCTGGCGGTTGTCATGATTAATGATCTACATTGAGGGACTTTTTTTTTTTTTTAAATGAAATACTTGTAAAAAAAAACCTCTTGTACTGTCTTTGTTCACTTTTAGACTTTTTTTGGTGAATGGGTAACTCATTCACATGGGGGGGTCCAGGATCTGGAGGCCCCCTTTGCAGACCCCCCACAGCCAAGGGTTGTGGGGAAAAGATCCTTGTCCCCATCAGCAGGGCATGTGGCCTGGTATAGTTCAGAAGGGAAGGGGGGCTGCTCTCTCGTCCCCCTCTCTTTCCTGACCTGCCAGGCTGCATGCTCGTATAAGGGTCTGATATAGATTTTGGTGTGGTTTTCCTCCAAATCCATACCAGACCCCTTAACACATCAAAACCCAACACTTGCGTTTTTGGTGCGGGTCTATTGAAGTCTTTTACACGCAAATGCAATAATCTGCTGCAGGGGGAAAAAAAATGTCCCTGACTCTTTCCGAAAACGCACTGGCTGAAAAACGCATAGATGTAAACCTGTACCATAGGAAACCATGTTAAATAGACTAGAGCGTTACTGCAAAACATACTAAAAAATGCATATAGACCTAGACGTAGGGTCAGAAGATCAGTATCCACCTAGAACTAGAATGTTGCTTTTTGGGTGGATTAGACTTTTTCAGATGTTCTTACCTGCCACGCCATTGAATCGTTTATATGATTAAAAGTTTTTGTTTTTTGTTTTTCAAAGCATGGAAGACCAGAAAGTACCTGCTGAATGTGCCATAAAGGTATTCAAGACAACTCTAAATGAGTTTAAGAACAGAGACAAATATATTAAGGATGATTACAGGTTCAAGGATCGCTTCAGCAAATTGAATCCACGCAAGATCATCCGAATGTGGGCAGAAAAGGAAAAGCATAATCTGAAGAGGTATGCAGAGAAGCAAGTAGCATTGTAGCATATCAAAATGAAGAATGACAGGTGGAGGAGCAGTACTCTAGATCAGGGGTGCTCAATATTTTGAAGAACGAGTGTGATTTGGTAATCGGTCGTGGGCTGCAACAAAATGGTTCAGAATTTTGAATAGCATAATGAACATTTTCTTCCTGCAGCCTCTGAATGCCGCTGGAAAGTAGAGGATAAACCGTCTTTCAGTGGTTGCGGGAGTAAAATGGCAAGGATAGGTTCCTGTATATGCCGCATTCACCACCCCTTCTTTCCAAGTGTAAAACAGAATGTGATAGGGAGGCCACATAGGCTCCCTGGAGCATGGGGCAGGACCACCATTGCAACCCTTTACACTAGTGGTTGGGGGGTATGTGTGGTAAAAACGCATCTCAACTATGCGCTTTCAGAAACTGCACCAAACCCACAGGTTATAATAGAAATCAATGACTCAGTGCAGCTAACCCACTGGAAAAGGCTCAGGTGCACTGTGCTGCACTCGATTAGTGTGAAAGCAACCGAATAACCTTCCGTTTTGGCATCGCTGACTGTTAGGTTCCTGTCCCAAGCGGACTGATACCAAATGCACTTCACGTGGGACAGGAGGCGGCGCTATAGAGGAAGCATCGGCTTATGCGGCTCCTACTCCCTCTGTAGCCGCATGCTTCCTCCAGAGCCAGGTCCATCCATTCTGATGCTCTGGGATGGCAGATCGGCAACCCATGATCTGGGCTTGCTGACCCGCATTCCCAGAGCAGGGGGTCATGTCAGCGGTCTCTACGGACCACCAGTTGAACACCCATGCTCTACATCAGGCATGTCCAACCTGCGGCCCGGAACCACAGGCAATGCGGCCCATTGCCCCCTGACAATTTTTTTTTTTTTTTTGCTGGGGAGGAAGGAAGTCGAGTTGGGGGCACGGCCACAGGTTTCCAGCTGACTGTAGGCAGAGGCTGCCTCGGAGGGGATCATCCACTAGTTGTGTTAAATTTAGTGCTGGGGGGGGGGGACGCGGCAGCGCGGAAAGGGCGCAGTAGCGGTTTATTACTTATATACCTTAACTATAGTATATATTTTATATGCGGCCCGAGAAAATGTATCTACACTCAATGTGGCCCAGAGAAGCCAAAAGGTTGGACACCCATGCTCTACATAATGGTTGATGGCATTGCAAAAATGTAAAATGCAGGCTAAGTCATGGTAGTAGACAACTAATGTATTTATATTGCGGGCCCTCCTATAAGGTGATCAGATTTTACTGAGATCCAAAGAAAGATTCAAAGAGAGTGCATAGCCATTGTTGTGCAGATTGGGAGTCTGGGAGCTGACCAAACAGGGTTCACAGGTGTTGCACTAGAACTCTTGCTTCTCCTTTTTTTTTTTTTTTTTTTTTTTTGCCCTCCATGTCCAATCTGAGGGAAGGTTGTCAGGCGTGTCCTGTCTTTCTAGTACTGGTGTTAAAGACAGTTGTATTAGATGTCATCGTCACATCAGCAAGCCATACGCTAAGTGTAGCCCAGTATGTACAGCTGACCGCAAATGACACCAAGCAAATCAGTGTAATATTTGTACTGTATAACCATTTCTTTTTTTACATGTGTTTTTGTACAGAATGGAGAAAGCTGGCATTCCTTGCCCAGAGGTTGTTATGTTAAAGAAGCATGTTTTGGTCATGTCTTTTATTGGAAAGGATCAGGTACCTGCTCCCACCCTTAAAGAAGCTAAGCTTGGTTTGGAAGAATCCAAAGTTGCTTATTACCAAGTCCTTGCTGTAAGTTTACATTTCTTATGACAGTACAGTGTTGGTTCTAAAACTGACATTTGGGCTGGGATGATGTAGTACTACATTGACTAATTTTAAAGCTTAGAGCAGGTTTAGGTTTATTGATTTGTGTTTTTTTGCTTTTAGATGATGAAGCAGCTTTATGAACAGTGTAATCTTGTTCATGCTGATCTGAGTGAATATAACATGATGTGGCATAATGGAAAGGTAAGTGTATTTGCTTACTTAGTAGCGAAGTCTAAAGATAGAGAGATAATAAAGATATCTATCTGCATTTATTTCATGACTGAATCATTCAGTTTAAAAAAATTACAGCCAAAGCCCATTAGGGTGCACAACTCTTGTGGATCACAGGAGTAGAGTTCATTCTGCACTTCTGAGAGCCTGAGCCGGCTGCTCCTGCTCCCTCGACAGCCCAGCTCTCCATTGGGGCGGGGGAGCATCAGAGCAGAGAGCCGTGAGAACCAAGCGATCAGCAGGGTTCAATCGATCGGTTCTCAGTGTTGGGGATTTGATTATTAAAAGGAGAAAAAAAATCAAACTTCTCTTTGAACATAAACATATATATGGATTAGGATACAAGTGCTTTAGAGGTGCTGCTAACATTGTATGCAACAGTTAAGCCTCTTTCAGTCTGGGTTTTGGCCAACTTTAGGTTGTGTACACTGTAAATACTACTCATATAATACTTTAAACTTAAAAAAAGTAATTGCATTTATTTTGAAAGACTGGCTTATCAAAGGTTTTGTTTCATTTGGGTGAGTTGACGAGAATTTATTTATTTTTTTTTTTTTCACTACAGGTGTGGCTTATTGATGTAAGTCAGTCAGTTGAGCCTACACATCCACATGGACTGGAATTTCTGTACAGGGACTGCAGAAATGTGTCACAGGTAAATAAAGAATGAACATTTTAAAGAACAAATATGTGGTGGAGTATAAGCTAAACTTAAAAAAAGAATTCCCAGCATCACATACGGTTATAGTTACATTGGTACAGCTTGGACCAATGTAACTATGCATACACCATACCTGATCAACACCCGGGAAGCTGGAAATCACAGAAAGGACACTGCTTTACATTCTTTGATTGTAGACGATGGAGAATGTGAAATCACAACCCCGCAGCTCCACCTCGTCCAATCAGAGAATGCTTTGAATTCCTGTAGAAAATGCAAAGCATTCTTTGAATGGTGCCCATGCTGGGCAGCCAACCTCTTCTACTCAGTGCATCAGGCCAGCCGTCCAGCACAGAACCCATGAGCAAATGGACATCACTGGATTAGCAGTGTCTTCTTCAGTGATTCCAGCTTCCAGGGGTATCGGGCAGGTATGGTATGTACATAGCTGTATTGGTCCAAACCGTACTAGTATAAACTATGGGAAAATATACCATGTCTGGAATTCATCATTTAAGGCAAATACCTAAATGCACATATGTGAACTGTCTTATTTGCTAAAGTATTTGAAATTCTGTCCAACCACTTTTGTGGCTTCTACATCTTTGCCATAAAGCACAGCCAAGAGCATGACCCAATATCTGTTAGAATTTAGGAATATAGCAGTGTCTACACCAATCTGCATCCCACCGACTGAACAATAAAGTAGCAGCAACACACTGATAAGTCATCATATCTATTCAGAGCCCGATTCGTTCCTAATGATTCTCTTTCCCAGTCTGGGTGCTGTTTTGAAGGGACAGACGCCTATGCTAGTTTTATGTAAAAATACATTTAATCATTTTAGCGTAATAATGAAGTTTGCCTCTAGTGGTTTTAGATCATACTCCTAATATTTTACATAACGACCTTCTAAAGTGCCTATATAAATACAGACTTCAGATTATGAGAGCATATGCAAGTCCCTCCTGCATCTCCCCAGCATGGTTGTTGACACGTAGGGAGCATCATACGATCAAAACTGTATTTATGCCTGTCGTGTCCTGCATTCTTCATTTTGGTGTGTTGCTCTGCATTTTGAAAGAAACTACACATCTGAAAGCTGTAGTGCATGTTAACACAAATGCATTTGGTGTGAATAACAGATAAGGTTTATGCTTGGTATCCTCTGTCAAGGTAGTCACTGCACCAGATTGAGTTTGTCCTGGTCTAATGCCATGGATTACAGTGGATTACTAGTACTTGTGCAAATGCTCCGATGCTAAAACTGAAACCTTCAAACTCGGTTTGCAGTGCGATTCCAATGTGAATTGTAGTGTATGAGATAAGAAATCGCACCTGAACCAGACTGACCTTGCACAGGACTTCTTTTTCAAATCTCACTGCGGCCAGCCTGCACATATATAAACATGCTTTAACCTCTTCCATACCGGGCCAATTCTGGCACTCCGCTCCTACATGTAAAAATAATTTTTTTTTCTTTTTTTGGTAGAAAGTTACAGTAAAACCTTGGTTTGAGAGTAACTTGGTTTAAGAGCGCTTTGCAAGACAAGCAAAAATTTCAAATTTTGACTTGATATACAAGCGATGTCTTGATATACAAGTAGCCTCAAGTCACAGCTGAGTATAAAAGGGAAGAGAGGCACCTCTAAATGTAGCACTATGGTTAAATTTAATGAAGGTACAACATTTAGCAACTCACATGGCTGATGATGGGAACAGGCACATCTAAGTATGCAGGCATCAGGGGTAAAGCTGTCCACATAGGACCATCCTCTACACCGCCATCTACGTCATCCCTTCCATGCTGCCCCTCGCTTTCAGATCGCTTTACTGCAGGGTGGTCTTCCCGGTCAGTATTACAGACTGGCAGCCGGCAGTGCAGAAGATGGTCTATGTGGACAGCTTTACCCCGGATGCCTGCATACTTGGATGTGCCTGTTTTATTCATCAACCATGCGAGTTGCTAAATGTTGTACCTTCATTAAATGGAACCATATTGCTACACTTAGAGGCGCCTCTCTTCTCTTTGATACCCTGTAGCTCCTGCTGGATTTTGCTTCCAATCCCCTTGTGGAAGCGGCTATTTGTGGATGGACATTTTATGGTTACACCACCTATCGCAATGCTATAATCTTTTTATATAGACTATAAATTGAAGGATTTATGAATAAATAGTTGTGAAACGAATCATCTGAGTTTCCATTATTTCTTATGGGGAAATTCGCTTTGCTATAAGAGTGCTTTGGATTACAAGCATGCTTCCGGAACAAATTATGCTCGCAATCCAAGGTTTTACTGTACTCAGAACCCCAAATATATATATATATATATATATGTGTATGTATGTATGTATGTATGTCACATGGTATTTGCGCAGCAATTTTTCAAACGCGTTTGTGTTTTTTTTTTTTTCCAAAAAAAAAAACAAAATGCTAAAGTTAGCCCAGTTTTTTTGTGTGAAAAATGGTTTTACGGCAAGTAAATTAATACCTAACATGTCACGCTTTAAAATTGCTCACACGCTGTTTACATATGTGGGCGCAACGGATGTATGTGTTCATTTCTGCGTGTGAGCACGTGGGGACAGAGGCACTTTCAATGTGTGTTTTTTTTTTTTTTTTTCACTTTTATTCCTTTTGACAAAGAATGTAAACATCCCTTGTAATAGGAATGGTGCATGACAGGTCCTCTTTATGGAGAGATCTGAGGTCAATTAGACCTCAGATCTCTCCTACAGGCTGGAATGCCTGAAATAAAAAAAATAAAAAATAATAATAAATGATCTCTGCTATCCAGCCAAGATCATGGCAGTATTTACAACTGTCAGGCCGAGCGTGACATATTGCCCCCGGGCCTCAGAGAGTCCTAGAGACTGCGGGGGACCATCTGGTCCTCAGTATTCTCTATGGTGTACTTCTGTCACCGGCGGGTTCCTACTCCGGCTTGCTGAGAAGCACCGACAGGAGAGGACATCCCCCCCCCCCCCCAAACCGGTCCCTTTACTCGTTCTTAAAAACTGCTATCCGTGCATCCCTAAACAGAACTGGTCACCAGGGTGCAAGCCAGAGATCATGGCTGGCTGCAGACACAGATTGCCAGGATACCGATAACCAGGAATATGTTCAGAGCTTGGTAAACGGGAATCAATAGCATAAAGGTGCAAACTGGGTAGCAGGCTCACCATGGCCACAGCAGCTAGCTTGAAACAACCCTGCTTGTGTAGTGAACGGGTTGCTTTGCCGAGTTAAAATAGACCAAGCAGTGGGAGGAAGTCACCATAATTGGATGCAGCAAACATCAGGCTGAGTCTAAGATGTAACAGTGACAGGGGAAACCGCAGGGGGAGACTGCACTGCTCTAATTGGACATGGCAGTAAATGTCTTCAGGAGTTAGGGGGACACGCTGATTGGATGTGGATAAGACCCAGAAGTATGTAGCAACATGCCATAGTAGCAAGTGCAATGCTGGATAAAGGAAGGTAAGTAGCACTGACACTGTCACTGTGTATTGCCTCTAGGTCTGTGCTTTTATACGTGAGGGTATGTGTGTGTGTGTGTGTCCATGTCAAATTCACATTAAATTGCTATGTCCTGCTTGTATAATGCAGCAGTGCTAACACTTTGTTATCATTGCCCATAAAACAACCTTTACCTGGACAAAATTTTTTGACAATGTCAGGTTGTTTTAGATGTCTCTACAGCTAAATGGGGCCCTAGTGGAGCAATTTCCTCCTTGTTCTCTTGACAAAAATTTCACAGATGGGAAGTTAAAGGAAAATCGCTACCAGCAACATGGAGAGAGATCATAATGCTTCATATTAGAGTAGGGGAGGGGTTAAGGCCCTTTCAGCATTTCATTGCCTCCCTGTATTTTTTTTTCAAATATAAATTTTATTAAGGTTATAGAAGGATATATACATTATACTCATGCCTCCCTGTATTTCTGTTGCAGATTTTCCCTGTTACCTGTCCAAGGAAACCATTGTCACTGAGATAGTAATTTAGAAATCTCTTAATGATTCCCTGAATAACAGTTTTCTGTTCTTTCCTACCCCATCTAAGATCAAAATAAATTGGTTTGGGCTGGGTATACATAAATGGCATGCATTTCTGTTTTGCTGAAGTCATTCCACACACACAGATCTTTTTAATTGACTAAGATTTTCTTTCCATTGCTCACTAGTTCTTCCAGAAATGTGGTGTTGCAGAGACTCCCAATGAACGTGAACTCTTCAATATGGTCTCTGGCCTGAATATTACCTCTGATAATCAAGTGGATTTCCTTGCAGAGGTAAACGACATTATGGTTTATTGTATTTTGTACTAAATAAAAAGACCTAACATAACTTTCATACTGCAACTCTGCATGGCTTTGCAGAAAAAGATACGATCAAATGAAGACCTATTGTTCCCTGTCCAAAAAAGTGTAATTTTAGTTATTGCAAATTAAATCAAATGTCCTCTAATAGTGTTTTTTATATGATACAACCAATTTTGTCATTTTGTACAAAAATTGAATAATGTATCAGGTGCCAACAAAGAGACAGCAGATGGCATATCAAGACCATATAACAAAAAAAGAAAACCATATTGGAAATTTTCACTTGCATCCCATAAATGGTAGCCTGTTGGCGTCTTCCCTAATACAAACTTTAAAGTCAACCCGTGCAGGCCAAACAGGCTCAGTTAAATTTCCCCCTCCCTTTGCTCCTCTTCTGCTTTTGTTTTGTTTATTTTTAAAGCTAAGGGAAATAGCTGGTACTTACAGGTATGAGGGAACATCTGACTCCCTATTCTTTCTCCCTTGTGATTGACCGGTGCTGTTGCATGGCATGGGGGAGATTCCTCAGCCATGTAAGTACCAGGTAACTTCCTTAGCGGGGGGCGCGCTAAGATAGATGAAAGATGAGTATTTGAGGCTGGGAAAGGTAAAAGTTAAAGCAGTGGTTCTCAACTCCGGGCCTCAGGACCCACTAACTGGCCAGGTTTGCAAGATGACTGAAATACATCACAGGTGATGTATTTTGCTGCTCAGTTATTGCAGTATTCTAGTCTGCATCTCCCCAAGGAGATACTTAAAATCTGGCCTGTTAGTGGGTCCTCAGGACCGGAGTTGAGAGCCACTGAGTTAAAGAATAAGTTTACCTTCTTCCACGCGTTTTTAGGGTGGAACATGTAACAATCCTGCAGCTAATTTACAACCCTTTCCATGTTACAGCAGGCCGGGGATCTTTTCCCCACACCGGTTATCACTATTTGAAAAGAGTTCTGTGAATGAACACTACAAGTACCGACAGCCTTTTTCAGCTGTTGGATTGTAGTTCTCAATGAAATACCATGGCGTTGTATTCTGGTAGTTCATTGGTTCTTCCTGTGTTTGTGAAACTGCCTGCCAGTATGATGTACGGGCAGACCACTTATACTGACAGTCTGTAGGAGTCCTGCGTGGCACTCGCGATCTCCCGACCATGGGTGCAATACTTTGCCTCCTCCTAGAAAAAAAATAAAAAATAAATGCATATAATTTATTTTTTTTTTTAGTGAACTTTTTCCTTTTTAAGCATGTTTTTGTTTCTATGCCCTGTAAAGGATTTGGGAAACATACCCACAATGTGGGATTTTCAGCTAGGTGAGAATGACCTTTTTAGTTGCCCACAGCCTCCTGAGATTCTATGCCATGAATTCCAGGAGGCCTTTAGAGTACTACACAGTACATGTGCTTGTTATCAGGGGGCCAGCTGTAAGAACCAGGAAAAGATGGCCAGCCTCCAGATAATAAAGGAGAAAGATGGCGGGGGGGACCCAGTGTGCAGCAGTAAATAGCAGGTACTGCAGAGAAACGCTGGATTAGCCGGGTATGTTAGTATGTTTTATGAAGGACAGACCAGTGAAAAAAGGTAAGAGGGAATTAACAGCTTGCCGACCAGCCGCCGTAGTTTTACTGCGGCAGGTTGGCTCGGTCCTGAAAAACGACGTACCTGTACGTTGCTTCACGGGACCGCTAGTGGGGGTACACGCCGATTGGCCACAGGGGGAGCCAATCAGCGGGTCCGGCAGCCACGATGTCTGCCGACACCCGCGATCGCTCCCCGTGAAGACAGAACGGCGGTCTGCTGTTGTAAACATGGCAGACCGCTGTTCTGTCAGTAATGAACACTGGGATCCTGTGTTCCTCCTATTTAGGAACACGGGTCTCTGTGTTCATTCAGCAAGCCCATCCCCCACACACTTAGAAAGCACCCCCTAGGGAAGTGATGGCAAACCTTGGCACCTCAGATGTTTTGGAACTACATTTCCCATGATGCTCATGCACTGCAGTGTAGGTGAGCATCATGGGAAATGTAGTTTGAAAACATCTGGGGTGTCAAGGTTCGCCGTCACTGCCCTAGGGACACATTTTAACCTTTTGATCGCCCTTGGTGTTAACCCCTTCCCTGCCAGTGTCATTAGTATAGTAACGGTGCATTTTTGTTATCAGAATTGTCGCTCTTTTTTTGTTTGTAGTTTAAAAAAAATAAAAATCGCAGAGGCGATCAATTACCACCAAAAGAGCTCTATTTGTGGGGGGAAAAAAAGACGTCAATTTTATTTGGGTACAGCGTCGCACGATTGCGCAATTGTCAGTTAAAATAACCCAGTGCCGGATTTCAAAAAATGGCCTGTTCATTAAGGGGGGGTAAAACCTTCCTGGTCCAGAAGTGGTTAAAAAAAAAAAAGAGGGAAGAGTTTTTCGCAAATGTTTAAAGCTGAGAATGTGGTATTCAAACATTTATTACAGGTGAATCGGTCACCTATAATTTAAAACTCATGCACAAGGAAGTTACAAACGCGGTGAATGTCACGTTCATTGTTCATACATGAGTGTATGGGAAGGGGAAACTTTTCAAGGGTTTGAAATATTTTCAAATTAATTCTATGCTGCTAAGAAATGAAACCATATTTGTATCTTCGCCCTATTAGGTGGTATCCAACATGTTCATCTTTTAAATAATAGGCCCTCGTTTATCAAGGCGTCTGAAATTAAAATGATCTGCATTACCCTGAAGCAGCTAGTTGGATTAAACCTGTGCTCTGTTTTGCAGTTTAAGCTTGAATCTAAGGCCCCGTTCACATTGCCGCGATCCGACTTGGGGGGGCGACCTCCGAGGTCGGGGTGCGAGCAGCGCGCTGCGACCTTGGAGCGGCCGCCGCGGACTTCATAACATTGAAGTCTATGGCGGTCGCCTCCGGGTTGCCCCAAAGAAGCTCCGGACCCTTTTTCTAAGTCGGAGCGACTTGTGTCGCTCCTATTAGAACGGGTCCGCAGCTTCCCAATGGAAGGCGACCTGTGAGGCGACCAGGTCACCTCACAGGTCGCCTTAGTGTGAACGGGGACTCACTTGGTGCTGTTGGCATAACAGACAGTTGTGGTTCTTTACCCGGTTACCTTTTAATTTGGATATGTGATAATGTACTTAATTCTCTTTCTTCTAGATTGAAGCCCTAGAGAAAATGAATGAAGATCATGTTCAGAATCATGCAAAGAAGGTTTCTACCTTCCAGAAAGATGATGATGGACCTCCCAGAATATATGATGAATAACCCTGATGTGATGCCAATGCAGAGTTACTGAACAAAAAAAGGCAACAAATGGTTGTCGTCTCCTGACGACATTAACGCAGTGCTTCATTTCCTTGCCGCATGCAGGTTGGAAGTGCTGATACAGATCACCATTCACCCTAGAGAACATCGTTCCAGATCTAGAGTATGATGTCTGTTTTACAAGCCTCCAACGTGGTTTGGCATGGCACAGAAGCGCAGACTTTGCTCTGTACGTTTTTTATGATAAGATGGTTCAATTGTTTTGTTACTCATTGAGCCGTGTGCAAGCAGATGGGTTGAATTCCAGAAAAGTGTGCTTAGGGTGACTGGTTAAAAAAAAAAAAAAAAATATTGCGAAAGCGAAATAATTTTACTAAGGAGTTAAAAGTGAAGGGGAAAACCTTTTTTGCTGCAAATTTTGGATTGAGCAAATATACATTTTGGTAACCTCTGGAATTACATGGAGTTGTCTGAAGGGTGCTGACACTTTTATCAAATAACTATATCTGAAAACTGCAACATGAGATAATATAATCTAAACCTATATTAACCAGAATAGTTTTTAACAGTAGTATCCTGATCCTTTGATGCTAATCGGCCTGTAGCCTAAAAGTTATATCTAGAAAATTACAATGATGTGCTTTTTGCTAAAGTGTTTGTTTGTCTTTACTGCTTGTATATCTCCAGGGCTGAAATAGGAATAGAAATAGAGTTTTGAATTCATTTGTTTCTGAATTACATATTTTTTTTAATCTTCCAAAAACGGGGATTACGGCATCTTACTGTTAGGGGAAAAAAAAAAATTTAAATAAAATACACTAAAAACTTGCTGTTGTGTGTGTGTGTGTGTGTGTGTGTGTTTTTTTTTTTTTTTTTTTTTTGTAATTGTTCAAGGGGGCTCTCTTCCTTCCAGTATCTTTTAGCTTCTGGTCAGATAAAAACTTGCGTGTGTGTGTGTGTGTGTGTGTTTGTTTGTAGTAATTGCGGCACAGTTTGCTGCATCCATCTGGCTCCTCTCACTGTTACAATCTGAAGAATTCCAAAACTGGGCATTCACCTTCCCTCGTCTTGTCTAATCGGAACGCTTTTTATTCAATGATCCCATTGACTGACTTCATAATATTCTGTGACTTTACAAGAGCAGAGGAAGGCTGGACTTAATGGCTTGTGTGTAAGGGCTTGTTTACACTTGCTTGGAAATGTGGCATTGGACAGGCTTTTTTTCTTTTTTTTTAAAGCACTCTAAATGCCAATCAAAGCCCCTGTCACTAAATAAAATGGTTACCTTACAGTCCTGTACACACCTTATGTTTGCTTCAAAATTATACTCCCATGTCGCTTTCATGATACTTCAAAGCCTCCAGAGGTCTATGTCAAAGCTCGCCTACAGCACTGAAGCGTTTGAGAGGCTATTTTTCAGCTTTGCTTTGGAGGGATTTGCAGGTATGAGATCTCAACACACACATAAGGCATCTGCCAAGCTTAAAAAAAAAAAAAAAAAAAAAAAACATCACAGAAGCATCAAAAACACATAAAAAAACAAAATGTTTGAAGGGGTAGGCGCTTTGTTGTGTGTTGAATTTGAAGCAAATGAGTCTCTAGTCAAAGCTCCAGAAGTATAACAAAAGCTATACAACCAGTGTTCAATGAAGGTGTAAATTATAGGTAGTATTTTGTTTCCAGTAGGAGGCATATATCTCCTGACATGAAACCATTTCTAACCCAGCAGTACGGTTAAAAAAAAAAAAGTTTTTATTTTATTTTTTTGGTGAGAGAATGTGATTAACAATTAAATAGTCGCAACATTTGGCCAGTGAAACCTACAAAAATGACAGCATTTACGTGACGCAACCAAGGACTGATCAGTGTACCAGCTCACTGCTGGTACCATGTGACTGCCGTGACCAATCACAGCAGGTCACATGATGGCTGTACACATTGCATGGTTTCCTTTCATGTGATCCATTGTGTTTTCTAGCTGTGATTGGTCAATTTGATTACATGGTACAGATAGGGCCAATCACAGCCCATCTATACCATGCGATTTAGCTTTGACCATTCACAACAAAATAAACAATCTGTTTCATTCAGTAAAATACTTGCTTATAGCAATATAATTCACTGCTATAAGCAAACATAATGTGAAAAAAAAAAAAATGGGAGAATGTTTGTACTGTCCTGGCTTTTGATGGGCCTCAAGGAATAAGAGAGGCCATCTGTTCCAACTGTTTGCCCATGAGGTGCAATGTCAGCATCTTCTTTATGGCTTCTACCGGATGTTGGTCTTCGGCCGTCTTGCTTGGTTGACGTCTCTCCCATGCATACACAGGAAAGTCGTCATCCTGAAATACAGGCACTGTGCCAGAATGTAAACTGAATGTAAATACTACAGAGGATTGCAATTAGGCTGACCGGTAAGTGTATTTTATTGCAGAAGGGTCCTACCCTGGAAACGATAAATACTGGTGCAGACAGTTCATGCAAAAGTGTCTTGCATGTATTCTAAAAGTGGCACAGCAGGTGCCTAATTCATATACTTGTCTTATAGTGCAAAGATATTTCTTGCGCTTGGTGTGAATTTGGATGCAGCACACTGGAAGTTGGAATACACCATGAAGCAATAAAAAAAATGTTATACACAGCTGCACTTCCTACTTCAATCAAGTATAAGCAACTAAATAAGCTAAAAGTGTCGAAAGCGTAAATCAAATTGGTGTAAAAATATAAGTACATATATAAATAAGAATTTCCAAAATGGCTTTTTCAAAAAAAAAAAAAAAAATTAGATGTGCACGTATATTTCATTTCTCAAAACAAGCCGCACTAACACAAATAAGGGGTAGTGAAAAGTATTGAGTCCATGCCAATAAATCCAGACTATATCTAAGAGACAATAGACAGAAAGATGTTCCTCCGCCATAATCTGCCTCTTAGCAGAAGATGTTGATCTCCTTTGTTTAGGCTGGGTTCACACTGATGGGAATTGGATATTGGGTTTCCCCGCATCCAATTCATATGACAGGAGAGTGTGCCCAGCTCTCAATGGAGCTGCTTCACACATTTCTGGGGGTGGCCGCGGAGTGCATTGCACAAGGGTCCTGTGCGTCTTTGGCTCAGTTTCAGGTCCGAATTCAGGCAAAAAATCGGGCCTGAAACGGAACAGTGATGCATCGGACCCCTGCTGTGAGCCATGTCTACACAGTGTGAACCCAGCCTTAAAGAAATAAAAAAAAACACAAGTTAGAAGCTGATTTGCCACCATGCACAGTTGGTATCTTTCTCTTCAGTTAGAGGAGAAACAAAAACACATTGGAGGGCTGCACAGTGACTATCAGAGGCAATCCCAACAATCAGGTGATTGGGCACCGGGAGGCCCATTTCCCGATCGTTGGTATGAGACCCAGTACTCTCAGTGAGTGCCCCGTCTCTGGACTGGAAGCGTGCTGTGCAGTTTGATCCCAGCACAGACCTTGGTGTGTACAAGTGGCAGGAAGGAGTTAAAAATCTCCAGGACAAGGCTTGGGGATTCAGACTGTCACGCTCTCCCTCTCTATAAGGTGGGCACTCAACAAAATTTTGAGCCTCTGCAGGGGTCACAGGAATCAATCAACAGGCAGTGTGTATCTTCTTTCACCTCTATAAACTGTATCACCGGGGGGGGGGGACAGAAGATAAGAACCTCTCACAGGGGTCACTGACACCACCTACACAGAGATCTCACAATGTGTTCCATCCCAGGGAATTTATTATAGGTTTGAGGGGGTAGAAAGAAGCTTCTCAAAGCGTAAATCCATATAAAATAATGTATTTGATTGCAGTAAAATGGTACTTACAAGCAAAATGGATAAAGTAGCTGGTATAACAAATGATCTGGTACAATCGCTGGTTCCGGAACGACATGCGTTCTATGGACTGGAAGTGATGCAATGACGCTCTATGTGTTTTGTCTAAATGATGTCATCAGGCGCAGCCTGATGCTAAAGCTAGCCCTGCCATAAAACCTAAAAAAAAAAGGTATTTTTTTTTATTAAATTTAAGTACAAAGTGATACAAAAGGTTTTAGCAAACCAAATAAAATTCAATTTAGTTTCACATTTCCTTTAAAAGTTGTGTTTACTCGTTTCATTTTTGATGGTTTATCCAGCAGCAAAGCTGAATTTGGGTTTCAGTGTTAGTAATAGGAGTCACAAGACTCTCTATTGCCATCTACCTATGATCTGCTGTAAGGTTGTTGGAAAGCTGATGCAAATATCGTTCTTACAGTTTCTTTACACATGCTTTGCTCTCTGAAGAGCAATGTGTGGCGCATCACTTTTCAGAAGGCATTTGAAAGGGGGTGAGGAATTCCTACATTGCTTCTTCGATGCCTATTTAATCTTGAAAAACCCTCACCACTGCGCCACAACTGAGGCAGTTATGGTGCAATCCCATTCATTTGGATGTACTGTCCTCTGAACACAAGGGGGATCATTTTTGGTAATCCATTATGCAAAGCATCACAGCTGTGGCATGCGTGCAACCCTGCCTTTGCAACCCAACTGCATATTATTACCCCCGCCCCAACTGTAGCTTAACCCGCCAAGATGTTGATGGACACATGGCTGAGCGCTTCCTATTTTATTGAAAACAACAGGAACACAGAGGCAGGAAGGGACATTGCAATCATGTAATCTCACTAGAAAGAACAATACATCGGGAATAAAACTACCACCTAGTGATAGAAATATCAATCACAGAATTAAATATGAGAATGGCTGTAGCACCTATATCTTTATAAACAGCCTATAACAGATCTACAGTAAGCTTTATCGGTCTAAGTATAAAGATTTTGTATACTTGGTCATTTAAAACTTTTTTTAAGTTCAAAAAATGTTTTTTTTATATAAAAATGTAATTTATAAAACAAATATTTAATGCAAGATAGATCCATGACACTCTAATTAGAAAGCATTGTCTGCATGCTTGTTGTGCATGGAATAATCCAGATGGGTCCTCAGTTTGGAAGCTGTGCCTTTTCCTTCTTTTGAGGATCCATTGCATTCTGGGAACACAATCTAATACAAGCATTACTGCAACACACCTTATGCATTGCAATGCCATTCATTTTGAATGTACCCCCCCCCCCCCCCCATTCACTTGCAGTGTGCTGCAGCAGACCGTAGTTCATTTTATTGATTTTAGGTATGTTTAGATGGTTATGATTACTGCTTGATTGACCTCTCTAGGGAGATAGAGGGGCAGTAGGATCTGGTAAGCACCCCTATTATTGGAGGTGGAGGTTTTCACATCTTTCATGTCTATATCAATGTTGGTGTTGGATCCCTTTAAGGGCCGGCTCATACTGGTGCGATGCCAGACATCTCATGTGATTCACACTGCATTGCTGTGTAGATCACATTCGATGTCTGTGCGATGCAAATTCAGCCATAAAAACGATATGTTTTTATTTATGGATGGTCTCCATATTTGATAGTCATTTCTTTTGCATGGTTGCGCTATTCTTTTTTAATATACATGTTGCTTGGTCCATAGCTGCACCGGCTTTAGATATACATGTTCAGGGTTTGCTCCCCCAATTTTTTGCTTGTTTATTATGTATTCGGTCTGACCAGACTTATGGGGTTGAGCATCCCATCCCCCACACACACCTGTACTCTATTGGTGTCCTCTATCAAGTAGATATAGGAGGAGTCCCCTGCAGTGCATTAGCACACCTTCCCAGCAAGGAGCGTTGTCTCCAAGGGTAAGAGAGGCTGGATTCACCCCTTTTTTATGGATAGTGTAGGACCCACCGATAATGGGGTACTTTGACGCAGTGGTGGGCTTGAGCACGATATGGCCATATGGTGGAACCAAATCCCCATTTTTATTTATGGATGGTCTCCATATTTGATAGTCATTTCTTTTGCATGGTTGCGCTATTCTTTTTTAATATACATGTTGCTTGGTCCATAGCTGCACCGGCTTTAGAAATACATGTTCAGGGTTTGCTCCCCCAATTTTTTGCTTGTTTATATGGCTGAATTTGCATCGCATTCGGCCAAACTCTTGCAGGACCCTTTTTTGTCTGCACCAGAATCGGATCGCATAGCTGTTCACACCCATGCAATCCGATTCCTGTCCGAATTCACAGTTCGCACTGCGATCTGCGAACCGATTTGGGGGTGTCATTAACTTTGTATTGACACCATCAGCGGTTCGCAGAGGGCAGTGTGAACTGCCGGTGATTCATGTGCGATGCGCTCTGGATTTGCAGGGTTTACCGCATCGCACCAGTGTGAATCGGCCTTTAATTAGTTTAGATGTAAAAATTCTATTAAATGACATTTCGTTTGTCAAACCACTGCGTGTATTAAAAACAATTATTTCAAAAAATATATATTTCTCCTTTTTACATCTCAGTGCTGCTGATCTCCTGATAATTCCACAGACATTTCATGGCTTTATGCACTCTAGTGATGGCTGTATGTCTGAGTGACAGGGTGTTAATGCAGGAACACAATTGGGACACAGGAACAAAACGTTGTCACCCTATAACAGGACTGCAGGTGTTCTGTCATATTATAGCAAACCTGGTAGCGGTGGAACGCATGCGCAGAACCTCACTTCTGTTACATTATCTGACAGGTAGCGGTAATCTGATAGAACACCAGAATTTATAGCCCTTCTCCACTTTACTAAAATTGTGCTTTTGTTTGGATTCCTGGTGGAGAGATTTTCCATCACTGTCCTGACAGGATGTGAGGGGAAATCTCTTCAACAGAGGGGTGGATAGCAATAAAAACATGACAGAAGCTCTAACCCTTCACCACTCAATTGTTTTTTTTTGTCTACGATTGGATTTAAAGCTGAAATCTTGGCTAAATAAAAATATTGTCCTAAAGGGGACACTCTTAGTAACATGTTATAACTATGTTTAGGGGTATAACATGTCACATGCTAAATCACCTACCGCCACCCCGACCCGATCCCCCATTGTGACAGTGGATAGGGGATCCTCTCCCCGCACCAACTGTAACAATTCTAAAACAGCTCTATGAATGAATGAACTGCAACTACCATCAGCCATTGCAGCTGATAGCTTGTACTTCTCAATGAACTGCAAAGGTGCTGGTGAGCTCTCTTATTGTTCACTGATGTTCCTTGACTTCAGTAACCGCCTGCCCATATCAGAGGTACGAGCAGACAGCACTACTGACAATCTGCTGGAGGCTGGCATTACACTCCCTAACTGCTGATCATGAGTGCAATGCATTACAGGCTCTTAAAGGAGAAGTACAGCCAAAACCTTGTTTGACTGTACTTCGCTTGTGAATCACAGGAGTTCATTTTGCACTCCTGGTACCTATTTTCAGCAGACAGCAGGCTAAAGTCCGCTGACTGCTGACGTCGCAGTGACGGTCCAGGCTTGGGCAGGATCGCAACAATGGAGTCGGGATCCACCCACATTCCTTGACCAGCACCCAGCTCATCCTCTCTGCTCCCGTCCCCTTCACAGCCCAGCGCTCCAGTGAGCAGAGAGCCGAGCGATCTGCTGTGTTTGATCGCTCCCTCCTCAGTCTTAGAGGCACCTGGGGGACAGATGCAGCATCGAAACAATGCTGCATCCTGCTAGGTACAGCAGGTATGATCCTGGGAAAAAAAGGTAACCCCATACTTCTACTTTAAGAAAAAACGTAATAAATGCACATTTCTTTACCTGCAAAAAATGTGCATTTATTATCTTATTTTAAGGTGAACATTAAATACAAGAGGCAAATGTATTTCTTACTTCTTGGATTTTGGTGTCATTTGTATGTTTCTTCGAAATCTGTGCAGAAATCCAGGATCAAACGTCTTCACTCTCCTTGTGCCGGGTAGTGAGAGGATATGATGGGGTTCACTCACAGCTCAGCAATCTGCACACATTATATGAACCTCAGTGATAACAAGATCAATTCTGAGTTTTTCAAAGGCATTTAGTACATACAATGTGGATTTATACCGATGTATATTTCATAGGTATTAAAGTGATACTAAACACAGACTGGTAAATTTCCATTGTCCCTTCTATTTCTGTATGTGGATGATAGCACTGTAATTTTTTTAATAAAAATAACATTTACATACTTTTTTCCAATACGATATACAGCTGTCACATGACCCAGCTCTTTCCCAGCCTGTCTGCAAGGAAACAAGGAGGTGGAGCTTTTAGTCCTCTGCTGCTGGTCACATGTTCAAAAAAAAAAATCAGCCTTTGGAATACAAAAAAAATAAATAAATAATTGATATCAATAAACTGTTTTAAATTGTAATACAAATATATATTTGAAATCGATTTTATTTTTATTTTTGGCCATACCATGGTATGGGTGGATTTATGCAAGTCACAGACTATGTCACACCCTCTCCAGCCTGTGTCTTAGAAGAAGAGGGAGGTGAAGCCTTCATCAGTCTACATGTAATATCCTGCCCCCATTGTGTTTAGCTGGTTAGTGAGCATGGAGGAGGAGGGAGGGAGGAAGTGGGCTGTCATTTACCACTGTGTATACACCCACATGTGTGACTCTATAGTCACATGGGCTGCTCAGATGTGATAGGGAGGAAATGCTCAGCACCGAATCTCACTGAGAACTGAGCATGTGCAGAGCTGCCAACACCGCTCTGCAAAATCCCTAGCTGAATTGGGGACATGGACACAAGGGGGAGATAGAGAACAGCAGGATCAACCAGGTTTTTCCAGAATACAAAAAATTAATCTCATAATAATTGAGTAAGTATGAACAGCATGTACTGTAGTACAGCATTTATTGATAGGTTTTTATTTATTTTATGACGTGGGTTTAGTAACACTTTAAGAATTATATTTTAAATACATTTTTGTGCTGTTCTGCTTTTAAAAATAAGGGAGAAGTCACCAAGCTCAAGATGGTACAGGTTGTATTTATACAATACCAGATGTGTGGCTTTCTCTGAAAATGCTCACCTGAGCATAAATCAAACTTACATTTGTATAATTTTATTTGATCAAATATAAAGTTTTCTGTATATGCTCCATGAACAGCACAGACAGTGATGGTGGTATAACCATCTCAGATATAGATTAATTAAAAGCAGTGACCAGGACAGTATCCATCCATTGGACTTCATACAAGTCTGTTAGAGGATCCTGCAGCATTTACCCAGCACCTTGATGTCCTCACATAAACGCACAGACATTTTCTCTTACAAGAAAACATTAAAGTTTATTTTATGTGCATGAACAGCACAATAGTTCTTCTACAGCATATGCCCCCTACTTTGTATCTCCTTTCTTATCTCCAGTCTCCAGCTTTGGGCTTTCTTGTACCTCCAGGTGGACTGAGAACGCTTCCTAGGGATTGTCAAGATCAAACGTCCAGCATTCCTTCGCCAGCTGCATGGGTTCTCCTACCACGCGTTTCATCTCTTCAGGATAATGGACCTGGGAGAAGACAAAGGATATTGTAATCAAACTATCTTTGAGAAAACATTACCACACATGGATTTTTTTTGAAGCACAACTTTCACAAGCCAAGAAAATTACACTCAATTACACAATTACACAAAAAAAGGGTTATTTTAAGTGAAAAGCACCTGTATGCACCTGTTCATGGACATAGCATGTTCAAACTCTATATAAAAACTCTGCACCTCCCCTACAGGTTATAGAGACATGAAACTATATCCATATACTTTAATATTAGTCCATACCCACTACTCAATTGGCCTGTAATCTGTTTTACATAAAATCATTTTGTAGGCTCCTTTCACAGGTCCGCCTCCGTCGGCAGACTCCGTGCTGCTCAGCGGGGGGATCAATACACAGATCCCCACTGAGCAGGCGGATGACAGCTCCCTCTCCACTCTGTGTGCGGAGAGCTAGGTGTCAGAGCCCCGCTGCTCTCTATGGGGAATCGGATGAGAGCAGACCACCTGTCCGCTCTCATCAGATCCCATCTGATCAAGATGGAAAATAGGGTTTCCATCCGTCCGGATTTCACAGACAGGGTCAGATGCGGATGGCAGCGGGTGTCAGCGGACATGTCTCCGCTGACATCCGCTGCCCCATAGGGATGCATGGAGGATCCGATCAGATCCGCCTAAAAAACTGACAGGCGGATCTGATTGGATCGCTCGTGTGAAAGGAGCCTTACTGTGTTTTTCTGTCTCCATGTAAGATTCTCCATAAGATCCCAAACTTCTTTTCCTTCTCACTTCCATTTGTTATAAAGCAGCAATGCATGTTAGATGTGGTCATGTGCACTTTCTATGTATACCACACATCCCATCGTCCATAGTGACCCTCAGGAGTGAGCAAGAAAGGGTGACCACTCTTACTTGCAGTGGGACCATGGAGAATGAATGTAGCCACCCCCTAACAGAAAGTCAGATCACAGCAACAAAAACAAAATGAATTTGGAGATTTGGAGGTGGCTAAGAGCAAAAGAAAGGACTCTTTTGAATTAAGAATACATACTTAAACTGAATATATTTTTGTGTCACTTTAAGGTGCATCTTTATCCATAGGGGGACATAGAGGGCACTAATCATAATGTGTACAGTCCAATCTTCGGATCTGGTGTCACAGGGAGGGGGGGAAGGACAGACGCTGTCACTTCTCTCCAGACTCTTAATTTTCTTGCTCTAGGCTGCCCTCTCCTTGTCCTGAGTGTAAGGATGGGGAAAGGAGCTTAGCGACCAGGCACACTATCTATTGGGGCCAGCCTAGGGGGGGGCACAGGTGAATTCTGGGGGGCCATGGGTGAAATCCCCCCCACCACACCCCTAGATCCAGCCATGACTCCTCCCCTTTCTGTCTGTTTGCAGGAAAGCATCAAAGCCAAGGTGGAGGCAGGTTTAGCCACAAGCCCCTCTGCAGTGCACTGTGTATGTGTGAGGCAGCCGGCAGTGAGAGATCCCTCTCACCTATACACAGCTATGCTGGACCCCAGACACTCCGCACAAGCCCCTCTGCAGTGCACTGTGTCTGTGTGAGGCAGCCGGCAGTGAGAGATCCCTCTCACCTATACACAGCTATGCTGGACCCCAGACACTCCACACAAGCCCCTCTGCAGTGCACTGTGTCTGTGTGAGGCAGCCGGCAGTGAGAGATCCCTCTCACCTATACACAGCTATGCTGGACCCCAGACACTCCGCACAAGCCCCTCTGCAGTGCACTGTGCATGTGTGAGGCAGCCGGCAGTGAGAGATCCCTCTCACCTATATACTGCTATGCTGGACCCCAGACACTCTGCACAAGCCCCTCTGCAGTGCACTGTGTATGTGTGAGGCAGCCGTCAGTGAGAGATCCCTCTCACCTATACACAGCTATGCTGGACCCCAGACACTCTGCACAAGCCCCTCTGCAGTGCACTGTGTATGTGTGAGGCAGCCGTCAGTGAGAGATCCCTCTCACCTATACACAGCTATGCTGGACCCCAGACACTCCACACAAGCCCCTCTGCAGTGCACTGTGTATGTGTGAGGCAGCCGTCAGTGAGAGATCCCTCTCACCTATACACAGCTATGCTGGACCCCAGACACTCCGCACAAGCCCCTCTGCAGTGCACTGTGTCTGTGTGAGGCAGCCGGCAGTGAGAGATCCCTCTCACCTATACACAGCTATGCTGGACCCCAGACACTCCACACAAGCCCCTCTGCAGTGCACTGTGTCTGTGTGAGGCAGCCGGCAGTGAGAGATCCCTCTCACCTATACACAGCTATGCTGGACCCCAGACACTCCACACAAGCCCCTCTGCAGTGCACTGTGTATGTGTGAGGCAGCCGGCAGTGAGAGATCCCTCTCACCTATACACAGCTATGCTGGACCCCAGACACTCCACACAAGCCCCTCTGCAGTGCACTGTGTCTGTGTGAGGCAGCCGGCAGTGAGAGATCCCTCTCACCTATACACAGCTATGCTGGACCCCAGACACTCCGCACAAGCCCCTCTGCAGTGCACTGTGTATGTGTGAGGCAGCCGGCAGTGAGAGATCCCTCTCACCTATACACAGCTATGCTGGACCTCAGACAACCCACACAAGCCGCAGGACAGGTATAACTGGTGCCCATGCTAAATGCTGGAACTTGTTCCAACACTGGGCTCTACTCTAGGGCAAAGCCTTGATTCGCTGTGACACTAGGACTTACATAAAATCCCGGGACAGTCCCGGCCAATCCAGGACGGTTGGGAGATATGCTTAGCACTCATAGTTAAAATTTGAGTTGGCCCTGAATTTTTTTTAAATAACTCCTTAGTTTCCTCTTTTTTTTTCTTTCTACTGTTTGTCTTGCAGCGATGGGGCTGCCTTGACCCTAACCCTAAGGGAAGGGGGGGGGGGTGAACTTTGGCATGACCTTGTCCCGGCTCTGGGGCACAGGGAGCAACGTTTAACACCTGGCTGGGCTGTGGGTGCTGGAGGACCTTGTCGTGGCACTGGCTGCAATCTTTTGTCATTATTCAGCCCATGGTTCTGACATTTTAAAAAATAGATCTTTTCTCTGTTTGTACTTCATAAACTGTAAGCTCTGATTGTAGCATGCGGCATTCTCCCCCTTGGGTCTCCAGTCACAGAGATTCTATACAGGACAATGGGGATTCCTCCATTAGTAAAGATAATGTTCTAAAGTCAGAGGAAGTCAGGACCCAGTAATAAGGAAACCAAATCAGAATGGTGCAAGGAAGAGGCTTGTTTGACTTAGCCCACGTTCACATTGATGCTAGTTGTCATGCGATTTGATCCATATCGCATGACAAGTTTCACCATATTGCCAGCAATGGAAATGTGCGAATCAGCGCATCATAAACTGTGGCGCGGCGCCTATTTTAAAAAGTAGTTCCTGCACTATTTTTGGCGATTTTAGGTGCGACTTGCATTGAGATCTGTACATGAAGTCGCACAAATGTCAGCCAAATCGCACTGACATGCAGCTTTGAAATGGTGCAATTTTAGGTGAAGTTGCACAATTTCAAAACTGCATTCAGTGTGAACCAGGTAATGCATTGCTCTTAGGACTCATTCACATAGGCAGACCGGTGGTGGTAAAAGAAGGTGCTAGAGCCACAGTTTTATCACCAAATCCTCCTTTCCATCCTGACCACCCACCTAAAGAAGGATAGGCAGTCGCACAGAGGTGTACACATGCTGCGACCGCAATCCTTTGCTGCAAAAATAAAACCGTGTCCCACTCAGTGGGTGGAGCCACTGCCAAATGCAACTAATTTAGGTGTATGGGGGAAGAGTGAATCAGCCTTTTTGTGGCTCGGAACAGGGCCTGACAGAAGGGGGAGGGGGCATTACGTGTGCCACCTTACTATTCTCTTTGAAGTGCCCAGAGATATCCCAGGTCTGGTATAATCCTATAGTGTATATTAACCACTTGCCGACTGACCAGCAGTACATTTACTGCGGCAGGTCGGCTCTGTCCCGCGAAACGACGTACCTGTACTTTGCTTCGCGGAACCACTGGCAGGGGCGCGCGCACGCGCCTGTTTACCACAGGACAGGCCAATTTGCAGGTTCGACGGCCGTATTTGCCGCCAGGCACCCACGATCACTCCCCATGGAGACAGAACAGTGGTCTGCCATTGTAAACACTGCAGACCGCTGTTCTGTCAGTTATGAACACAGGGATCCTCTGTTCCTCTTATTTAGGAACACAGGTCTCTCTGTTCATGCAGCAAGCCCATCCCCCCACACAGTTAGGAAGCACCCATAGGGATATATTTAAGCCTTTGCTCGTTCCTGGTGTTAACCTCTTCCCTGCCAGTGTCATTAGAACAGTAACAGTGCATATTTTTAGCACTGATTACTGTAGTAATGCCACTGGTCCCCTCAAAAGTGTATAAAACGCCAGTTAGAGGTCCGATCTGTCCGCCGCAATGTCGCAGTTACGCTAAAAATCACTGATCGCCACCATTACTAGTAAAAAAATTAATAAATAAATGAAAATGACATAAATCTTTCCCCTTGTTTTTAGACTTGATAATTTTTGCGCAAACCAATCAATATACACTAATTGGGATTTATTTTTTTTAAATCAAAAATATGTAGCAGAATACAAATTGGCCTAAAATGATGAAAATATTTGATTTTAAATTTTTCTTTATTGGGAATGTTATATAGCAGAAAGTATAAAATATATATTTTTTTCAGAATTGTCGCTCTTTTTTTGTTTATAGAGCAAAAAATAAACATTGCGGTGGTGATCACAAACCACCAAAAGAAAGCTCTATTTGTGGGAAAAAAGAGCATCTTTTTTTTTGGGTACAATGTTGCACGACTGCGCAATTGTCACTTAAAGTAACGCAGTGCCGAATGACAAAAAATAGCCTGGTCATTAAAGGGGCAAATCCTTCCGGTCCAGAAGTTGTTAAAAAATAAATAAAAAACTGCTGTGCGCCGCTAAAGTTTTCGGGTTTGGTTTAAAGAGAAAGTGACAACCCTAGGAATGAGCCCCTAGAGTGTTTACTCTTAAAAGTTTGAAAATGAGTAGATTTCACTCCAAGGGACATAGGGATTATATTTCAAAGATATTCCAAAAAGGGCATTTTGTAGACATAAAGCTTCTGTAACATTAGAAATTCTTTATAACCAAGAAAATGGCCGCCTTTGGAAAGCAAGCTTGTCTTCGGTCACATGACACGCTACTTTTTAGGAAGAGGGGGAGTTGTCCCCACAACGCCATTTTCTTGGAGTCCAGAAGTAAGCGAAAGGTTAATACTCCGGCTACAGTACAATGGCTGCCTCAGCTGACACAATCTAGTCGGCTGCTGTCGGAGCCAGGCTTTCCGGGTAGTTGTACTGCTAGGAGCGGAGCCGTAGGCAGTGTACAGGGCGCTATACTGGGATGGTGTAGTGACGGTGTCGGCAGTACTGGAGACATAGGAGCATCCATCCACAACTGACTGCTGTGTACAGGAAGAAGGATGGAGCAGGAGGAGTATTACCTGGAGCTAAGTGACAGGCCAGTCCTGTTTGAGAACGCCACCAGTGTCAACTGCGTGTTCTTTGATGAGGCCAATAAACAGGTACAGTTGGGCTGTATTCATATTGTCTGTCCATGTGGGAGGGGTACACTACATATAGAAGAGAGGTGACCCCCCCCCCCCCCCATATCAGATAATACTCTGCCACTGTGCTGTATTCATATTATCTGTCCATGGAAGAGGGGGTACACTACATATAGGAGAGAGGTGACCCCCCTATCAGATAATACTCCACCACTGTGCTGTATTCATATTGTCTGTCCATGGAAGAGGGGGTACACTACATATAGAAGAGAGGTGACCCCCCCCCCCCCACTCCTATCAGATAATACTCCACCACTGTGCTGTATTCATATTGTCTGTCCATGGAAGAGGGGTACACTACATATAGGAGAGAGGTGACCCCCCTATCAGATAATACTCCACCACTGTGCTGTATTCATATTGTCTGTCCATGGAAGAGGGGGTACACTACATATAGAAGAGAGGTGACCCCCCCCCACTCCTATCAGATAATACTCCACCACTGTGCTGTATTCATATTGTCTGTCCATGGAAGAGGGGTACACTACATATAGGAGAGAGGTGACCCCCCCCCATATCAGATAATACTCTGCCACTGTGCTGTATTCATATTATCTGTCCATGGAAGAGGGGGTACACTACATATAGGAGAGAGGTGACCCCCCCTATCAGATAATACTCTGCCACTGTGCTGTATTCATATTGTCTGTCCATGGAAGAGGGGGTACACTGCATATAGAAGAGAGGTGACCCCCCCCCCCCCCCCCACTCCTATCGGATAATACTCCACCACTGTGCTGTATACATATTGTCTGTCCATGGAAGAGGAGGTACACTACATATAGGAGAGAGGTGACCCCCCCTATCAGATAATACTCTGCCACTGTGCTGTATTCATATTATCTGTCCATGGAAGAGGGGGTACACTGCATATAGGAGAGAGGTGACCCCCCTATCAGATAATACTCTGCCACTGTGCTGTATTCATATTGTCTGTCCATGGAAGAGGGGGTACACTACATATAGAAGAGAGGTGACCGCCCCCCCTATCAGATAATACTCTGCCACTGTGCTGTATTCATATTATCTCTCCATGGAAGAGGGGGTACACTACATATAGAAGAGCGGTGACCCCTCCCCCCTATCAGATAATACTCTGCCACTGTGCTGTATTCATATTATCTGTTCGTGGAAGAGGGGGTACACTACATATAGAAGAGAGGTGACCCCCCCTATCAGATAATACTCTGCCACTGTGCTGTATTCATATTATCTCTCCATGGAAGAGGGGGTACACTACATATAGGAGAGAGGTGACCCCCCCTATCAGATAATACTCTGCCACTGTGCTGTATTCATATTGTCTGTCCATGGAAGAGGGGTACATTACATATAGGAGAGAGGTGACCCCCCTATCAGATAATACTCTGCCACTGTGCTGTATTCATATTATCTGTCCATGGAAGAGGGAGTACACTGCATATAGAAGAGAGGTGACCCCCCCCCCCCCACTCCTATCGGATAATACTCCACCACTGTGCTGTATTCATATTGTCTGTCCATGGAAGAGGGGGAACACTACATATAGGAGAGAGGTGACCCCCCCTATCAGATAATACTCTGCCACTGTGCTGTATTCATATTATCTGTCCATGGAAGAGGGGGTACACTGCATATAGGAGAGAGGTGACCCCCCTATCAGATAATACTCTGCCACTGTGCTGTATTCATATTGTCTGTCCATGGAAGAGGGGGTACACTACATATAGAAGAGAGGTGACCGCCCCCCCTATCAGATAATACTCTGCCACTGTGCTGTATTCATATTATCTGTCCATGGAAGAGGGGGTACACTACATATAGAAGAGCGGTGACCCCTCCCCCCTATCAGATAATACTCTGCCACTGTGCTGTATTCATATTATCTGTTCGTGGAAGAGGGGGTACACTACCTATAGGAGAGAGGTGATTCCCCCATATCAGATAATGCTCTGCCATTGTGCTGTATTCATATTATCTGTCCATGGAAGAGGGGGTACACTACCTATAGGAGAGAGGTGATTCCCCCATATCAGATAATGCTCTGCCATTGTGCTGTATTCATATTATCTGTCCATGGAAGAGGGGGTACACTACATATAGGAGAGAGGTGATTCCCCTCCTATCAGGGAATATTCTGTTACTGTGCTGTATTCATATTATCTGTTCATGGAAGAGGGGGTACACTACCTATAGGATAGAGGCGATTCCCCCATATCAGATAGTACTCTGCCACTGTGCTGTATTCATATTATCTGTCCGTGGAGCAGCGGCGGAGCTAGACTTTTAAAACAGGGGTGGCAAAGGGGTGGCAAGGTATTATTTTGGGGGGTCAATATACAAAGTGTTCAATTACACCGCAATGTCGCAGTCCCTCTAATAATCGCTGATCGCTGCCATTACTAGTAAAAATAATTAAAAAAAAATAAAAAGTTCCATAGTTTGTAGACGTAATAACTTTTTTGCAAACCAATCAAAATACACTTAGGATTTTTTACAAAAAAAATGTGGCAGAATACATATTAGCCTAAATTTATGAAACAATTTGATTTTTTTCATTGAGAATGTTTTATAGCAGAAAGTAAAAAGGATTTGTTGCTAATTTTATGTTTATAGCGCAAAATATAAAAACTGCAGAGGGGATCAAATATCACCAAAAGAAATCTCTATTTGTGGGAAAAAAATACATCAGTTGTATTTGGGTACAGCGTCGCACGACCTCACAATTGTCAGTTAAAGCAATGCAGTGCCGTATCGCAGAAAATGGTCTGGTCATTAAGGGGGAGCTGAAGTAGTTAACGGGTCAGTTTTTTCATTTAAGACTTTTTTCTGAGCGGTCAGGGGATGGTAAAAACAGACAACTCGAAGTCTAGATAACAACTGGAACCCCTCTACATGTGCCACAGCTTTGATGGTTTATGTTAAGCCTATGTGAAATTTGGCTATCCAGGTCAATGGGGCCATGCCACAACCATAAGCCAAAGACTTGGCTTGCTGTTGTGGCTTATTAGCCCCATAAAAAATCTGCCACTCTGCTAAAAATAAAAAAAAAGCAGGATTTAGGAGAATTATTATAAATAATTTTGCCCCCTTTAATAAATCATTGTAATGCCACCCATATTCCTGTCCTTTTAACCAGGGTGACTGACAGTAAGCTGACACTAATGCTGTACAGGTGTTAGGGCAGGGCTCGACAATCCCCGGGCGCCAGGTCGCATTTGCGACTAGAATTAGCGACCTGGCGCCTGGGGTGCCCTGCAGAAGGTGTCCTGTCATTTTTGCCCGGACTTCCGCGCACGGAGTGCACGGACTTCCGGGCCGTCCGAAAATTGAGGCCCCGGCTTTTCGGCCTACTTGAGATGACAGGCTTCCAATGGGGAACTGGCGCCCTCTTGTGGAGGCCGGGAGTAATGACTGTTGTAATGACTGTTTCCACTGCCTTTTTGTTCTCAATTCATTACCATCTCCCTGTCCAGTTAGTTACCTTTGACAGGGAGTGTGGTTATTATTTATTTAATTTTAGTTTTTAAATGTAAAAAAAAAAAATATATATTTTTTTTTTTAATTATTAAAAAAAAAAAAAAATTATTTTTTCTCTATCGCTCATTGACAGACGTAGTCTTCTTGATTCTCAAGAGCTGGGTTATGTTGTCTCCGCAGGAGTAGGACTAGGCAGAAAGACAAAACGTTCTGGCTCCACCTTAGGGGCAGTCCCTGAGGGTATATCCTCCCTCTCTCTGCTACAGGGAATCAGTTTTTTTCTGTCTAGTCAGGAGTAAGGACCTAAGTTCCTTGCTGGGATCTTTTGGTCCTGGCAAGACTTTTTTTTTCTTTAAGAAAAAGACATTTTTTAGGTAGTTTTTCTCCAGTGTTTTTCCTGTGAGATCTTCAAGCAAAAATGCCGGACTGGGCGACACTTGTGGTCACCCCAGCCGGCCTACGAGCGCGCGCAGACCATGGCATTGCGCTTGGTCGGCCGCGACACATTCAAGTAAGTATGCGGGGCCGGGCGACGGGCTGGATGTTGAGATCCAGTGGTCACCCCGGTTTCTGCCTACGAGCGCGTGCAGACCAGAGCTCCGCGCTGGGTCGGCCGCGACGGAGTCCCAGTGGAGGGACTGACCTTGTGAGTTAAAAGTCTCGCTTGGACGCCAGGAACCAGAGAGTCGAGGCGTCCGGAGTGGTCCACAACCCCCCACCCCGGTGGAGAGGGTATTGTGAAGAGAGGGTGCCTGTCGGTTCGGTATGGTGAGTAAACGTTCCCTTTTTTTCTTTCCTCGTTATGAGGCAGTATGAATTATGGGCCCCTCCATATATGGTCAGTATATATCTGATACTTACAAGTCCCCCTTGTAATACAGCATGTGTTTGTGGGAAGTGGACTTGGTTTGAGAGCTAACACTCTACCCAGCAGACTGTAACATTACAGCAGACATAGGAGGTATAATCCTACCTTATGGTAGTGTATCTCCTGTAGATCCATATATCGCCTCTTAGCAGAGATGCAGGTGGATGTGCTGGGAAAACGATTTCGGCGGTCCGCCGCCATTTTGCCGTAGACCAAGTGCATGTATGTCCTCAGGTCACGCCGGCCGCCATGTTTTTGAAGTCTTATGTCTCTTCTATGGGGGCGGCCATGTTTCGTGAGCCCAGCTACCTCGTGGAGAGCTGGGAACGCCGGAAGGCGTACACAGGGGGCGGAGCCACGTCCTTCTACCCGGGAAAAAGCAACAGCTCCTTCCAGTCTGTAAAAGACAGACGCTGACTGCAGTTGGTTGGAAACTTCACTGCATCGGTTGGTGAGCCTTGGGGGTCTCTCTCTCTCTCTCTCTCTCTCTCTCTCTGTGGGATCGAGAAGCAGGTACTCTGAGGGGCGCTATTACGCTAGGGGGAGACACACAAAAAAAAAAAAAAAAAAAAAAGAAAAAGTTTTTTTGTTTTGCTGGCAAAGGTGTCCTGAATTAACATGGACCCTGCCACTCGTGTATCTCCTCCGGATCCCCTCGAGGGGTCTGCAGGATCCTCCAGCACCCCACTGACAATTGAATCATTGTCAGCTATTATGGAAACTTTTGTGTCCCGGGTGGAAGTGGCTTGTCAGGGACAGGGCGCAAGAAAGCGACCCCCGCCTAACCCCTTATTATCTGAAACCTCGGATTCAGACTCTGAGCCTATTTCTGCAGTTGCAGGTACTTCATCTGGGATTGGTGTCTCGGGTCCTGTCTCTTCAGACAGCGAGGAGGATGTTTCGGCATCCGCCATAGCCCGAGAGGGAGCGTTGGTAAACGCACTCATTGTATCTGTTCAAGAAACCTTAAGGTTACAGGGTATTCCATCGGAAATAGCTGAAACTGAAATCCCTTTTGGGACTAAAAAACGCATCAAAGTGGCGAAGGTTTTTCCATTGCCCAAATGTTTTGGCAATCCAATCGAAGAAGAATGGCGTCTGCCAAAACGCACCTTTACTATTTCTAAACGCATTGACAGGCGTTATCCGTTTGAGGAAACCCTCATTAAGAAATGGACAGAACCACCTGTGGTGGATTCACCAATTGCTAGATTGAATAAAGCCACGGTTATTCCTCTAGAAGACGCTCCGTCTTTTAAAGATCCAGTGGATCGCAAGATAGAAGCTATGTCTCGCACCATGTTTTCCTTGATTGGATCAGCTTTCAGACCTATAATAGCTATTGGTCTGGTTTCGCAGGCTGTAACTGAATGGACCAAGTGGTTACGCCGGGACTTAGAAGAGGTCCCTCAGGCGGTATCAGATTTGTTGGAACAAATGATACAGGGGTTACAGTTTGTGTGTGATGCGGCGTTAGACGCCACTCCATTATTGGCGCGAGCATCAGTCTCAGCAGTGGTTCTCAGGCGTACACTGTGGCTAAAAGGTTGGTTAGCCGACCAAGGTTCCAAAAAAGCATTGGCTAATATCCCCTTTTTAGGAGAGCGTTTATTTGGAGCCAACTTAGATGAGATCATTAAGGATCTCACGGGTGGAAAGAGCACCTTTTTACCGCAAAATTTTAAAGGTAAAGGAACTCGTCAAAGACGAGGGCCTTCTTTTTCTGCTCACAAGAGGTTTTTTCGTCCCGCGGGTGAAAAAATTAAGTCCTCCAAAGCTCCTGCAGGAGGCGTCAGGGGTCGTTGGTCGGGCAAGCAAAAGCCCGCCCCCTCCAGACCTGAAGATAAACCGTCCAAAGCCTGAAGGTGCGCCCCCACCCATAACTGGGGTGGGGGGACGTCTTCGCCGGTTCCCGGATCCATGGCTTTCCAGAATCCTGGACAAATGGGTTTGCGAAGTCACAAGGTCAGGGTACAAGATCGAGTTTCGATCTCTCCCACCGGCGCGATTCTTCCCTTCCAATATCCGACTATCCCCGGATCGTTTAGAAGATCTGCGGAGAGCAGTCACAGATTTACTACAACAAGGAGTGGTAGTCCACGTTCCTTGGACAGAACGGTTTCAAGGGTTTTATTCAAACCTATTTACAATACCCAGGAAAGAGGGCAAAGTGCGTCCAATTCTGGACTTAAGGGCACTCAATTCTTTTGTCAACATAAGAAGATTCAGAATGGAGTCCATTCGCACAGTAGCAGCCTTCCTGCATCCAGGGGATGTCCTAGCGTCCATAGACATTAAGGACGCATATCTTCACATTCCCATTTTCGCAGGACATCAGCGGTTTCTACGCTTTTCCGTAGAAGAGAACCACTATCAGTTTGTGGCGTTACCTTTCGGTCTCGCCACGGCTCCGCGGGTCTTCACAAAGGTGTTGGCCCCAATGTTGGCACTTCTGCGCCAAAGAGGCATATCGATCCTTGGTTACCTAGACGATCTTCTGCTTCATGCAGAGTCTCCTCAGACCTTGCTACAAAACATAGAAATTACTATGATTTCTTTACAGGAATTCGGGTGGCTGGTGAACCAGCAAAAGTCATTTCTGGTTCTCACCCAGAGGCTCGAATATCTGGGTCTAATTCTAGACACAGTCAGGACAAGAGTTTTTCTTCCGGTAGGGAAACTCCAAAAGATTCAATCAGCAGTCCAGTTGTTACTGTCCAACAGCTGGTCTTCCCTTCGGACTTGCATGAGGGTTCTGGGGTTGATGGTGGCTTCGTTCGAAGCAGTCCCATTTGCCCAGTCCCATACCCGAATTCTTCAGCAAGAGATTCTTCTCAGATGGAATCGGAATCCGGAATCCCTGGACAATCAGATCTGATTGAGCAAATAGACCAGAGAGTCTCTGGTCTGGTGGCTTCGGTCTCCGATGCTCAGCCAGGGAAAGTCATTTCTGCCAATATATTGGACGATAGTGACCACGGATGCCAGTCTATCCGGATGGGGAGGAATTCTCGGTCAGTTATCTGTCCAGGGACTTTGGTCCCCGGAAGAATCCAGGTTACCGATAAATGTATTGGAACTGAGAGCGATCAGACTTTGTCTGATTCACTGGACCGAGCAGCTCCAGGGCAACCCGGTTCGGATCCAGTCGGACAATGCCACGGCCGTGGCTTATGTCAATCACCAGGGGGGCACCAAGAGTGTCCGAGCGGCCAAAGAAGTGGCTTGCATTCTTCGCTGGGCGGAACGATTTGTTCCAGCAATCTCTGGGGTGTTCATTCCGGGGGTGGAGAATTGGCAGGCAGATTATCTCAGCCGTCAGACTCTGGATCAGGGGGAATGGTCCCTCCATCCAGACGTTTTCCACCAGTTGTGCCTACGGTGGGGCACCCCGGATGTGGATCTGTTGGCATCACGATTCAACAGGAAAGTACAGAGATTCGTGGCTCGCTCCCGCGATCCTCTAGCAGAAACCGCAGACGCACTGATCGCCCCGTGGGGGCAATACCAGCTAATGTATGCCTTCCCTCCTCTCGCGTTACTGCCAAGACTTCTTCGCAGGATAGAGGAGGAAGGAATTCCAGTAATTCTGGTAGCTCCGGACTGGCCTCGTCGAGCTTGGTACGCCGACGTGGTCAGACTGGTGGCGGACGTCCCGTGGAGACTTCCTCTCAGGGAGGACCTACTGTCTCAGGGACCGATCTTCCATCCTGCTTTACGATCGCTGGCTTTAACGGCCTGGCTATTGAGACCCAGGTGCTGAAGGACAAGGGATTGTCAGCTTCAGTTATTCCTACTCTAGTTGAAGCAAGGAAAGCGACTTCCAGAAAGATTTATCATCGCACATGGAAGTCCTACATTGCATGGTGTGAACCTTTGGGGTTCCGTCCTCGGTCTTATTCGATTAGTCGAATATTAGCTTTTCTGCAACAAGGGGTTGAGCAGAAACTGGCCTTGAGTACTATCAAGGGTCAGGTCTCAGCATTAGCTATCTTCTTTCAGAAGCCTTTGGCTACTCATTCCTTGGTGCGGAATTTCATCCAGGGGGTGCGACATCTGGCTCCGCCAGTGCACGCGCCGTTACCCCCCTGGGATCTTAATTTAGTGTTGTCGGTTCTTCAGAAACCTCCCTTTGAAGATATTAGGGAGATTCCTCTACCTACGTTGTCCCAGAAGGTGGCCTTCTTGGTGGCTATTACTTCTGCACGCAGGGTGTCAGAACTGGCCGCATTATCTTGTCGTTCACCATATCTGGTGGTTCATAGAGATAAGGTGGTTCTTCGTCCGAATCCATCCTTCCTACCAAAAGTGGTTTCAGAATTTCATCTGAATGAAGAAATTGTGTTACCTTCCCTGTGTCCTAAGCCCAGTCATCCGCGAGAGTTTGCTTTACACTCCTTGGATGTGGTCCGGGCGATCAGGGTATACTTGAAAACGACAGACTCGTTTCGCAAGACGGATTCACTTTTTGTGATCCCAGATGGACCCAAAAAGGGGTTGCCTGCATCTGCCGTGACCATTTCCAGATGGATCAGACAGACGGTAGTACAGGCTTATTCTATTAAGGGTCGGGAGCCCCCGTTCCCTGTTAAGGCGCACTCCACTCGGGCACTTAGTGCGTCATGGGCCTTTCGCCATCAGGCGTCAGTGGTCCAGGTGTGCAAGGCGGCTACCTGGTCGTCGGTGCATACCTTTACTAAACATTATAAAGTTGATGTAATGGCATCATCTGATGCCTCGTTTGGCCGCAAGGTTTTGCAGGCCGCAATTTGAGGAGACCAGTGGTCTACCTCGAGGGTTTTTTCCGTTGGAAAATTTTTCTTTAGTCTCATTCTTTGTTTATAATGAGCCTTTAAAACTTCTAGTTTGGCACCGGTTGGGCCTTCTAGATTGGATTTGATTTTGTCAATCCCACCCCTCATTTGTGGCACTGCTTCTGGATGTCCCAGCTCTTGAGAATCAAGAAGACTACGTCTGTCAATGAGCGATAGAGAAAAATGGATTTTTGTAAGATCTTACCGTAAAATCCTTTTCTCTTAAGCTCATTGACAGACGTAGTACCCGCCCCTCTATCATTGAGTTGGGTTGGGTTAAATTCTCTGTTACTGCTTTAGAACAGAACTGATTCCCTGTAGCAGAGAGAGGGAGGATATACCCTCAGGGACTGCCCCTAAGGTGGAGCCAGAACGTTTTGTCTTTCTGCCTAGTCCTACTCCTGCGGAGACAACATAACCCAGCTCTTGAGAATCAAGAAGACTACGTCTGTCAATGAGCTTAAGAGAAAAGGATTTTACGGTAAGATCTTACAAAAATCAATTTTTTTCCAATTATTAAAAAAAATATATATATAAATTATATAAATAAAAAAAAAAAATATAAAAAAAAAAAAAAAAAAATATATATATATATATATATATATATATATATATATATATATATATATATATATATATAAAATAATCATTTTTTTTTTTTTCCTCATCGCCATGCCACAGCCGAAGGCCCCTTTCACATGGGCTGTCTGATCAGGTCCGCCTGTCAGTTTTTCAGGCAGACCTGATCGGACCCTTGAGTCTCCTCTATGAAGCAGTAATCTGCCGCCATCTGATCCTGTACACCAAAAGCAGACGGATGGTGGTTCTATTTTCTATCCATCCCGTGGATCGGATCAGATGGCATCGGATGGAAAGAGACAGACAGTCTGTTTTCATCCAATTGTGCTATAGAGGAGAGTTGGGTTCTAGTCGTATTTATGTGTAAATTTAGTATCCGTTTTATTAAATAAAGCTTGGTTGTTAGTTTAAAAAAAAAAACTGGCTCCTAACTTTTTTAGCTGGCTCCTAGATTTCAGGAAAATTTGTCAAGCCCTATGTTAGGGTACTTTCACCCTGGTAAAAGGGCAAGAATATGGGTGGCATTACAATGACTTATTAAAGGGGGAAACATTTTTGGTAAGGAGCATAGACTGTACAGGAACAGGCGCTTCTACTACTTGGGTAAAACTGTCCCTCACCTCAGTCACTGCAGGCTCCCCAGGAACTCCTTTCAGAGCTGATCCATCCCACAAGACTCACACCAAGACAGGAAGACCGTGGGAATCGGGATGAAGATTTAAGGCATGTGATTGACAGACAGCGCTTCCAATACACCCATTGGTTGTGTAAGTAGCAGGAGGCGGTGCAGCCTGCAAGATTTAGGCTGCACCAACTCCTGCTGTCTCCCCAGCCAATGGGTATTTGAGGTTCTCCTTAGTCCCTCCCTGGCTCCCTCATGACATCACCCAGAGGTAGGACACAAAGTGAAAGTAAGATACAGGACGCTTGTCCTGTCTTGTCTTGGTGTGGGATGGATCGGCGGCGCTCCCCTGTGATTACTCCGCTCCTCCTCCCTCCCTCTGCCTACCAGCTCTCCATCCGCCTCCCTCCGCAGCTCCCATACAGCTATCCCCTGTGATTCCTCCGCTGCCATGCACCCGCCCAGGATCGGGGTGGCAACAGGGGTGGCAAGGACTTTGTCTGGGGTGGCAATTGCCACCCCAGCTAACCCTCTGGCTCCGCCACTGCCTTGGAGGAGGGGTATGCTACATATAGAAGAGAGGTGATTCCCCTCATATCAGGGAATATTCTGTTACTGTGCTGTATTCATATTGTCTGTCCATGGGAGAGGGGTACACTATGTATACACTGCTCAAAAAAATGAAAGGAACACTTTTTAATCAGAGTATTGCATTAAGTCAGTTAAACTCCTGGGATATTGATCTGGTTAATTAAAGCGGAGTTCCACCTCCCTCCAAAAATTAAAAGTCAGCAGCTACACATACTGTACAAATACTGTATCTGCTGCCTTTTAATATTAGGACACTTACCTGTCCTGGAATCCAGCGATGTCGGCACCGCAGCCGATGTTTGGAACTCCGCTTTAAGTAGCAGAGGGGGTTGTTAATCAGTTTCAGCTGAGTTGGTGTTCATGAAAGTAACAACAGTGGCATTACATGGGCAACAACGAGACGAGCTCCGGAGACGACAGAATGGTTTTATAGTTTGAGGCCACTGAAATTTTTTTCCCTACTCTTTTCTGACTAGTTTTGCATTTGGCTAGAGTCAGTGTCACTACTGGTAGCATGAGGTGATACCTGGACCCTATAGAGGTTGCACAGGCAGTCCAACTCCTCCAGGATGGCACATCAATACGTGCCATTGCCAGAAGGTTTGCTGTGTCTCAAGAGGATGGAGGATACTCCAGGAGACAGGAAGTTACTCTAGGAGAGATTGGCAGTGCCATAGAAGGTCCTTAACCCATCAGCAGGACCCGTATCTGCTCCTTTGTGCAAGGAGGAACAGGATGAGCACTGCCAGAGCACTACAAAATGACCTCCAGCAGGCCACTGGTGTGAATGTCTCTGACCAAACAATCAAAAACAGACTTCATAAGGGTGGCCTGAGGCCCCGACATCCTCTAGTGGGCCCTGTGCTCACTGCCCAGCACCGTGGAGCTCGATTGGCATTTGCCATTGAACACCAGAATTGGCCGGTCTGCCACTGGGGCCCTGTGCTTTTCACAGATGGGAGCAGGTTTACCCTAAGCACATGTGACAGACATGAAAGGGTCTGGAGAAGCCGTGGAGAATGTTATGCTGCCTGTAACATTGTTCATCATGACTGGATTGGTGGTGGGTCATTGGTGGTCTGGGGAGGCATATTCATGGAGGGACGCACAGACCTCTACAGGCTTGACAATGACACACAGCGCGGAGACACAGCTGTCATCCTTCTGCTCAGTGGTGGATCGATTCCCCCACTGAGAAAATCGGAGTCCGTTTGACAGACACAGTGTGTGAAAGAGCCCTAAAGGTCGCACCTTTCAAGTACATGAAATCTCTGAAGCCATTAAAAAAGTAATCTCTGAAGCCATTAAAAAAGAATGGGCAGAACCAGAGAGAGTACTTTTTTTTTTTTTTTTTTCCCCAAAGGCCCATAAAAGGCGGTTTCCTTTTGATGAAGACCCAGAGGCACTTTGGAATAAAGTACCTAAGCTCGATGCAGCCTTTTCCCAAGTTTCCCGATAAACTGACCTGGCATTTGAGGAAATGGGAATACTAAAAGATCCCAAGGACAAAAGGATGGATCAACAAAAAAATTAAGATTAAAAAAGCTTTTTTTTTTTTTTCTCTTTCTTTCTTCTTTTTTGTTCGGGGTTGTTTTGTTTTATAGAAATAGGGAAGTAGAGGTGAGAAGAAGTTAGGGGAATACACTTTGAATGATGGAAAAGTTAATGTAAGAATAGAATTGAATGATATGATATGATGATATGATATGAGATGTATTTTGATTTTGTATTGTATGATCTCACCTTGAAACTTCAATAAAATTTATAATTGAAAAAAAGATTTAAAAAGCTTGGCAATCCATCATGAGCAATCTCAAGCCAGCTATGGTGACTACTTGCATATCTAGAAATTAGGAGTACTGGATAAATCAACTCAAGGCACATATTATCGCAGATTTACCCAAACAAGAGATCTTTGATTCTTTTTCAACTCTGTCAACGGCTGTAGCCTACACTGCGGATGCATCACAGAATCCATAAGGATGACAGCAAGATCTGCAGCCCTAGCTAACTCAGCCAGAAGAGCTCTGTGGTTGAAGACCTGGCCAGGTGATGCGGCATCCTAAAGAAAGCTTTGTGGTATTCCATTTATGGGGGATCTACTTTTCGGTCCTGATTTAGACTCGTTCTAGACGGGACAGCAAACCAAGAGATCATTCCCTAATAAGAAGAAAAAAACAACTAAATGGCTTTTTCGACCTCAAAGGGCTGAGGAAAAAGATAGCACGCCCCAGGGGAAAAGAGAACTGGTCTGCGCAGAAAGCTAAAGGCAGAGGAAGCATCCTTTTCCATCCTCCCTGCATCAACCAACAAAACACAATGACGATTTGTTATCAGTGGGAGGAAGATTTTAAAAATTCCTCCCCCACTGGGCAGGCATGACAGAAAATCAATATATTGTAGCCATGCTGTCCCAGGGATACCAAATAGAATTTTTGGGTCCTCCTGCAGAAAGATATTTTGTCACAAACCTTCCAAAAGACACAACAAAAGCCCTGGCTATGAGGGACCTGATGCAACGGGGTTGGGAGTCAAGTAGCACCAGAAGAACAGCATCAGGGATTCTATTCCTATATCTTTCTTGTAAGGAAGCCATCTGGGAGTTTTCGTCTCATTCTCAACTTAAAGCCGCTGAACAGGTCAGTCCTATACAGATTTCGTATGAACTTGATCTTCACTGTCAGGAATCTGTTGACCAAAGGATGCTTTATGGCATCCATAAACTGAAGAGATGCTTACCTACATATTTCCATAGCCCCTCAGTCCCAAAAATTCCTGAGGTTGGCGGTGAATAATGAGAAGGAAGTCCTGCATCTACAATTCAAAGCCCTCCCTTTTTGGCCTTTCATCTGCCCCACGGATTTTTACAAAGGTTATGGCAGAAGGTCTTGCTCCTCTTAATGGAGTCTCGGTAATCCCATATCTGGATGACCTCCTCTTCTTTGCTTCTTCCAGGGAAAGATTACAAGAAGACCAGGGCAAGGCCCGCAGTCACTTGGAAACCCTGAGTTGGGTTGTGAACCTTCAAAAATTCAAAATCCACTCCAGCTCCGCTAGTACAGTTTCTGGGTTACCAGATAAATTCAGTAGAGCAAAGAATCTTCCTTCCAGAAGAGGAGAAAAACAAAACCCAGAATGTAGTAGCTATGCCTCAGACAAATCAGGCGATGTCGTCCGAAAGGTTATGTCAGCCCTAGGGACCCTAACCTCGACTATGCCAGCTATTTAATGGGCAAGGCTCCATTTCGGGCCACTCCAAAACATTAGAGTGAGAACAATAATTCTATAATTCTAGCGCTAGACCTCCTCTGTAACTCTTAAGCAGGTAACCTGTAAAAGCATTTAAAATGTCGCCTGTGGAGATTTTTAGGTACCATAGTTTTGTCGCCATTCCACACGCATGTGCATTTTTAAAGGGTGATCTGTTCGTTATCGATTTACTCAGTGTAACATCATCTTTCATATTCTAAAAAAAAATTGAGATAGAGATATATAAAATATAATTTTTTTTTTTAAATTTCTTTTCATTAAAACGTATTTTTTTCCAAAAAATAGTGTTTGAAAAACTGCTGCACAAATACCATGTGACATAAAAAAGTGGCAACAATCGCCATTTTATTCCCTAGGGCATGGGGGCTTAACCTGTGGCCCTCCAGCTGTTGTGGAACTGCAAGTCCCATGAGGCATTGCATGCCACTGTTACAAGCATGACTCCTAAAGGCAGAGGCATGATGAGACTTGTAGTTCCACAACAGCTTGAGGGCCACAGGCTGAGCACCTAGGGTCTCTGTTAAAAATTAAATAAATAAAAATATTATAATGTTTTTGCTTATAAGTTTAATTTTCTAGCAAAAAATACTGATTTTAAACTTAACAAAAAGTGCCAGAAAAAGCTTGGTCTTCAAGCGGTTAATAATCCATTCATTTTATTGGGTTATTTTTGATTGTGGTGTTACTTTAAGGCTCCATGTACACGGGACGTTGTAAATGGCCAGTTAGGAGCAGTTGGGTGTTTTTTTTCAGAAGCCCCTGAACCCACCTGCATGTTATCTTATCTGTCCATGTACACAGGGTCGTTTACAATCATTTACAGGCAGTTGAGTTCAGGAACGTATTTTGGAACGCAATTATTTGCGTTCGACCGTGTGTTTCCCGGCGTTTCAAACGCAAAAATGGGACCGAACGCGACCGAACGTGATGAAGTACGTTCAGCCACGCTATACGTTTTTTTTTTTTTTTTTCTTCCATTCAAAATCAATGGTTCCCTATGGGAGCCTATTGATTTGAATGGAAGTCGCACCGCAAGATCCGACTTGCGGTGCGACCTGCACTGTTAGAATCTTGAGGGGGAACTCCACGCCAAAAATGGGGAAGAAAAACTGAGGGTAGCCCCATGCTGAAAAAACGGCGTGGGGTCCCCCCCCCCCCCAAAATCCATACCAGACCCTTATCCGAGCATGCAGCCTGGTAGGGCAGGAAGAGGGAGGGGACAAGCGAGCGGCCCCACCCTCCCCCTGGACCATACCAGGCCACATGCCCTCAACATGGGGGGGTGTTGGTGCTTTGGGGCAGGGGGAGCTCTGCACCCCCCCACCCCAAAGCACCTTGCCCCCATGTTGATGAGGACAAGGGCCTCATCCCCACAACCCTGGCCGGTGGTTGTGGGGGTCTGCGGGCAGGGGGCTCATCGGAATCTGGAAGCTCCCTATGTGAATGGGTATGGGGTACACTGTACCCCTACCCATTCACCCCATAAACGGCAGTGTATGTAAATAACGACAGGAGACGTTTTGGAAAGTTTATTAAAAATCTTCATCCTGTCTTCTCCGCTCTGGTCTTCTCCCTCTCCGCTCTTCTGCTCTTTTGCTGTCCTCTCTTCTGCTCTTTTGCCCTCGGCTCTTCTTCTTCTTCTTCCTCCGGTGCTCCTCAGACGATGTCTCCGGTGATTATGCCGGTCTCTGCAGCTTGTTATATAGCCATTGTTGGCATGACCGCCAGGTGACGTCATCAGGAGACCCCGCCCCCTCATGTCACAGATGACGTCATCTGTGACATGAGGGGGCGGGGTCTCCTGATGACGCCCCACTTGTTAAAGGGGGCTTCCAGATTCCGATGAGCCCCCTGCCCACAGACCCCCACAACCACCGGCCAGGGTTGTGGGGATGAGGCCCTTGTCCTCATCAACATGGGGGCAAGGTGCTTTGGGGTGGGGGGGTGCAGAGCTCCCCCTCGCCCAAAGCACCAACACCCCCCCCATGTTGAGGGTGTGTGGCCTGGTATGGTCCAGGGGGGGTGGGGCCGCTCACTCGTCCCCTTCCTGCCCTACCGGGCTGCATCATGCTCTGATAAGGGTCTGGTATGGATTTTGGGGGGGACCCCACGCCATTTTTTCGGCGTGGGGCTACCCTCAAATTCCATACCAGACCCGAAGGGCCTGGTTTGGAACCTGGGGGGGACCCCCACGCAGTTTTTTTTTTTTCCCATTTTTGGCGTGGAGTTCCCCCTCAAGATTCTCACAGCGCAAGTCGGATCATCCTGATCCGACTTGCGGTGCTACTTCCATTCAAATCAATAGGCTCCCATAGGGAACCATTGATTTTGAATGGAGGCAGAAAAAACGCTGCTAAAAGCAACGCGGCCAAACGTGCAATAACACAAATGGAAAAAGCTACTGAAAGCATGTTTTTACAGCTGCTTTTTCCTGGCGTCAGAACTAACTTTGCAGCACGTTTTTTCTAACGTCTCGTGTACATGGAGCCTAATAGTTGTGTTTGTTTTTACATGCTTTGAGTCTGTATCTAGAGCTCCTGCCTTTCAATCAAACACACTGATCCCATAACTTTACCTCCATGGAGTCATATGCTTTCTCTTAACATGCATTTCCTATTTTCTCTCATTTCTGTTCTGATTTTCCACATGATCTCCTCCTGACCACGCCAGCTATTACACCATTTTTTTCTGTATATTGCATTAAGTGACCGCTCGCTGATCATTAACCAGCACCTCTTCTCTATCAGTCTATCTCCTGGAGGGCTCAGTTGCTTGTGTTTTCTACTTGACAGTAACCCCCCCCCCCCCCCCCCCAATCAGTGTTTTCTAAACATGGCCCCCTCTGCCCTTCTACACCCTTCTCAGATCAGAGTAGAAAATAGTTATATTGGTCTCAGTGCCACCAAAAACTAATTTAGTTTGGTTTTTTCTGTGCAGTGGGGGGTTCAATTTATGACTTATGTAAGAGGATTAATATAGAGTGTCTGAGACCAACTTTGTCAACTCAACTGGAATGCAGCCAATCAGTTTATACGTTTCTGTTTTCTAAGCTATGTAGCTAAAATGAATGAGAGAATGGGAATGGTTGTTATGGGCAGCGGCACCAGTGGAGAGAGAACTTTTGTCAAATTATTTTTATTAATTGCTCCTTGTGCATGGGGACAAGGACTGAGAGGGAAGCATAGGCAGTGTTCTTAAAGTGATTGTAAAGGCTGAATTTTTTTTTTTTTTTTTTTACCTTCATGCATTCTCTGCAGCCCCACTAATACTTACCTAAGCCCAATCCAGCAATATGCAAAAGAGCCAAGTCTTCCCCAGGTCTCTCCCTCCTGCTTGGCTGATATGCAGCATCAGGAGCATATAATGCACTGAAATAAAAAAAACCTTCTGCCTTTACAACTCCTTTTTAATGTGAGTTCTAACATTTTTAATAACTGCCCACTAGATGGCACTTTTCCCTTTCTGTACACCCACACACTGGAGTGGTGAGGGAAATCGCATGCAATTCGGACAAGAAGTCCACCACATTCCTTTTCAAATCGCATGTGATTCTTTGCAGTACGATTTGCACCATTTATTTTGTACTGACGCAAACTGCACCACAAAGTATCAGTGTCGGGAGCATTTACGCGAGTATCAATACTTGTGTAAATTCTTGGTACCGCCACCGATACCAGTATCTGTGCATTCCTACAAAATATGTATGTTTATTATTATTATACAGGATTTATATAGTGCCAACAGTTTGCGCAGTGCTTTACAAAATGAAGGCAGACAGTACAGTTAAAGAGGAAGTAAACCCTCCTCTGCAACTTTTACCTATAGGTAAGCCTATGATAAGGCTTACCTATAGGTACTGTAAATATCTCCTAAACATGTACCGTTTAGGAGATATTTACCTTACATGCAGCCAGTGACGTCACTGGCGCATGCGCTCTTAAGGACCGGCCGCTGGTGCCATTTCTTCAGAGCCCCGTGCCGTGACCGTCGGCTCCCGCGCGCATGCGCAGGAGTGACGTCACCGCGGCTCCGGCCAATCAGATGGCCGGATGCCGGGCGACTGAACTTGTCGGCCGTCATAGAGGTAAGCGGGCGGCACGGCGGGGGCTCGTTCTAAGGTAAGTATTTCATAATGAGCTAGTATGCGATGCATTATGTGTTTCTCTTTCAGGTTGAAAAAAAATAAATAAAACATTTTTGTATGGGTTTACAACCTCTTTAAAATACAATTCAATACAGGAGGAATCGGAGGGCCCTGCTTGCTAGAGCTTACAATCTAAGAATATATTTATAAATACCGTATACATCTTAATATTTTTTTTTTTTTTACTTTTTTCTGCAATACTCTACACTTTACTGACTTACTTGCTGATTTACACAAATTCTCTTCTCCTCCTCCTTAAAGGTATTTGCAGTGCGGTCTGGAGGGGCCACAGGGGTTGTGGTCAAGGGCCCAGAGGACAGAATTCCCATTTCATTCAGGTAACCTAAATTAATTAAATTTTTATTTTATTCATTTATTACAGGTATTTATATAGACTTGACAATTTACACAGCACTTTACACATTGTACTTTCACATCAGTACCTGTCAGGGAGTTGTGTTCAGCATTGTAAATTTGTCTTAATGAATGTTATACCAAAATGACCTTCTAGTTATCATAGTTGCAGTTCTACCAGTTTCAAAAAAGCAACATTTGTCATAGTTTGTATTTAGGAATCTAAAAAGCCTGCCATTTAAAATAATTTTTGTGTACACTGACAGTATGGAGGAGTCACTAGCGGTGTCAAACCATACAGAAGGTTCTCCCTTTTTCTTTTTTTTCAGTAAAACCTTGGATTGCAAGCATAATTTTATCCGGGAACATGCTTGTAATCCAAAGCACTCTTTCCCCATAAGAAATAATGGAAACTCAGATGATTCGTTCCACGACCATTTATTCATAAATCCTTCAGTCTATAATCCATGTAAAATTATTTTAGCAATGTGACTTCAAGGCAACTTTAGGGAATGCCTTGGTAATCTTCTTGTAATGTCGGATCCAAATTAGGGCTCATGCATACTGCAGCTAAAAAATAAATAAAAAAACGCTTTTACAGGCATTTGAGATTTTTTTTTAAGCTTGAAGTGTGTGCTTTTTTGTATTATAAATGTGTGTTAAAAGCACTTTCCATATCCTGATTGTTCACTACGTATTCTTGATTAAAAATGTCACTGTTCTGTTATTATATCTAAAGATATCCATTGCTGCAGAATATGTAGTGCCTAGGCACTACTGAATGGTATTATAAATGTGTTTCCACGCTATGGATGTGGTAATTGTTAAGGCTGCTGCCCCCACCCTGACTGACCACTCAAAGTGGTGTCTATGGATAAAAAAGGGGTATACATTATTATTATTATTATACAGGATTTATATAGCGCCAACAGTTTGCACAGCGCTTTACAATATTAGGGAAGACAATCCAGTTCAATACAAGAGGACGTAGAAGGCCCTGCTCGTTAGAGCTTACAATCTAGAAGGGAGGGTCAAGTGAAACAAAAGGCAATAACTGTGGGGGATGGGCTGATGGAGAAAAGGGAGTAGAGTGTTAGGTGTGGGTAGGATATGCTTCTCTGAAGAGGAGGGTCTTCAGAGATTGTCTAAAAGCTAATAGAGTAGAAGATAATTGAACAGATAAGGGTAAGGAGTTCCATAGGATTTGAGAGGCTCTGGAAAAGTCCTCGAGCATGGGAGGTGGTGATGAGGGAGCTAGAGAGCAGGAGGTTTTGAGAGGAACGAAGAGAGCGATTAGGTTGGTATGAGACCAGGTTAGTGATGTAACTGGGGGCTAAATTGTAGATGGCTTTGTAAGTTGTTGTAATGTTTTTGAATTTAATTAGTTGGGTGAGCGGGAGCCAGTGGAGGGATGGACAGAGCAGAATAGCGGACACTGAGCGATTGGTAAGGTGGATTAGTCTGGCAGCAGCATTCATGATATACAAGAAAGAGGTGGGTTTTGGCACTGTCCTAGACGTTCCTAGGTGTGTATAAAAGATATATAAACAAACACCTGTGCTTATAAAATATGAATCTAAAAATGTGTATCATCTAAAATATATCACCATAGGAACACATTATCATTAAATCCGTGCAGATTAGCAATCCAGTAGCTGTGCAAATTAATTAGTGGTGCAATAAACACAAAAAACTGCCAGTGCTTGTATCACTAAGTGAATAAAGTTAATGAATTGAATAATAATCACAGATGACTAATGAAAAATCACAGATAATTAAAAAAAATCATACAATGGTAAAAAATTAGTTCATAAGTGGTGCAAAAATTATTGAAGTCCTGTGAAAAAAAAACGTACACTGTGTCCTTAAATTCCACTCACTTCTAGACTTGCTGCTCCTTCTGGTTCCCCCGCTGGGGCACCTTTAATAATATAATTAAATTCAGATATATATCGTAGCACACAGTGCTCCTGGTGTCTTAAATCGTGTCCCCCACCTGGTAGCTCACTCACCAGATATCCTGCTCCTTTCAACAGGGTTATCTGATAAGGGTCTGGTATGGATGTATGTGTGTGTGTGTGTGTGTGTATATGTATGTATGTGTGTGTATATATAATATACATACATACATACATACATACATACATACATACATACATTCATACATACAATCAGGTAGATGTATGTCTCCTCATGCTCCCCCTCGTATGTACTGGGATAGTGGCCACACAAAATATTGACACTTTGGGCCCATTTTGGACATTTTAGGGGTGGATCACTTAGGGGTGTACTCACTTTTGTTGCCAGTGGTTTAGACATTAATGGCTGTGTGTTGACTTATTTTAAGAGGACAGCAAATTTACACTGTCCTACAAGCTGTACACTCACTACTTTACATTGTAGCAAAGTGTCATTTCTTCAGTGTTGTCACATGAAAAGATATATTAAAGTATTTACAAAAATGTGAGGGGTGTACTCACTTTTGTGAGATACTATATATAATAGCACGCAGTGATCCCGCTGTCTTCAATCGTGCCCTCCACCTGGTAGCTCACTCACCAGATATCCTGCCCCTTTCAACAGGGGTAACTCGCTGTGTGTGTATGTATGTATATGTATAATAAATATATATATATATATATATATATATATATATATATATATATATATATATATATATATATATATATATATATATATATATATATATATATATATATATATATATATATATTTAATTGATTAATAATAATCACAGATATTTAAAAATCACAGATAATTAAAAAAATTCATACAGTGTGAAAAAAATTAGTTCATAAGTGGTGAAAAAATTATTGAAGTCCTATAAAAAAAAAAAAAGAAAAAAGTGCACCGTGTCCATAAATTCCACTCTTAGACTTGCTGCTCCTTCTGGTACCACTGCTGGGGCACCTTTAACAATATACTGTAATTAAATTCAGATATATATCGTAGCACACAGTGCTCCTGGTGTCTTCACTCGTGTCTTGGTAGCTCACTCACCAGATATCCTGCTCCTTTAGCAGGGGTATCTCGCTTTGTATGTATATATCAGGTAGATGTATGTCTCCTCGATCTCCTCATGCTCCCCCTCGTATGTACTGGGATAGTGACATTCTCCCATGTTTATCAATAGAATGAGAAAGAGACAGCCCCCATAGTGTAAAACCGTTTGGGCAAAATTTATTGATAAAAGTAATGCACTTACATAAAAACAGACAATCGCGTATAAATGCAGGAAGTCTGGGGCATTGTGCCTTCTACAGACCCAAACCACGAAGCCAGAAGTTGCGCATTGACGCTAGGTACTTTCCTACGCGTTTCATCGCTCTGACATCGTGTTTGTTTTTTTTTTGTTTTTTTACGCACTGTCACCAGTGCAGTACAGCGTTATCATATAACGGGTGTGGCGTATGTAAAAAAAAATAAATACATTTCTTCCCAATCACAGCTAACACCCCCATTGTACACAATAGATGACATGAAAGGAAGCCATCCATTGTTTACAACTGTCAAGAGATCTCCTGTGATTGGTCAAAGCGATCACATGGTACCGGCACTGGGCCGGTACACTGATCAGTCTTCCGCCGGGCATAGCTGGTGACAGATCACGCAGCAACGTGGCCACCATATGACATCCACCAGGGGCAACGAATGTCCCGCCCAGCCATCATTCCACAATGCGCTGGGTGGGAAGTGGTTCATTTTATGTGCTATTATTCTAGTCTGGGGATGGAATTCTGTTGCCGATTTAGAAAAGGCCAGCAGAGGGCGCCGAAGAGATAGTGTGAATGAGTGTAATGTGTTGAACTGCATAAGAAAAGAAAAAGATTGATTGGAGCCTGCGTCTCCCAGCCAATACAACTTAAAGATAGTTAGGGGGCGGAGCTTCAAGGAAAACCGAAGTTCAGGTGGGTAAACGTCCCTCCCTCACAATTTTGTTCTGTTTTTGTTTGTTGTCGAAACTTGAAATTGATTTTTGTCATAGTTTTTATCAATTGACTTAATTTGAATGTTATTTTTGTTTTTTTAGTTTTGGTCACTGAAAACAAGCAGCTGATGAAAAATTATGACCAAAATATTTTCGTAGTCGAAATTAACACTGAACTGTACATCAATCCCTGGCAGTTCCTGCTCGCTTTGTGGTATATTGTGCCCCATACATAAGTGAGATTGTTAAATAGTTTGTCTGTATTTTTATTTTCTAGAATGGAAGACAAGGGAGAAGTGAAGTGTATCAAGTTTTCATTAGGAAACAAAATTCTTGCTGTGCAAAGGACTGCTAAAACTGTGGTGAGTCGTGTTTTGATCTCTGTATAACAATGCTGTGCAGTTCTCGTGGCCTTGTGTATTCCTATTCTTCCCTAAAATTGAATGTAAAATTTTATCCTGTATCTTAAAAAAATATTAGGTCAGCCCTGCAAGTATAAATGTGGGCTAACATTTTAAAACTGTCATCTTAGTATATTGGTAAAGTTCAGACATCATTGCAGTTCTGTAACATAAGGGCAATTAGCAAATCCCAACAATTATACAAAGCCAGCAATATTACAAATGCACAAAGCTAGCGGCAGTACAAACATAGAAAACCATTTTCTCGTGTTTTTATCTAAATCGTTTTCTCACTGTCATCACACACTCGCTTTTGGTTTCCATTTCCTAGGATTTTATCAACCTAATTCAAGATTATTCTCAGCTAGAATATTCGCAGGAATGTAAGGTAAGGGTTTTGTATTGTGTTGAGATTTACTGGTAATATGCTTTAAATATAGATTGTATATGGTGTTGTAAAAAAAAAACCTTTAAAAATAAATCTAATCAGAATATAAAATTATTACAACGGTAGCACTTCAAAATACCTGCACCCAGACTATCAAGTGAACTCCATAATGTAGTAGTAAAGTTGAAGAGAAAAACACAGGACCGCCATGAAGTATCATATCGAAATTAACCTCCTTCACTTTGAACGCGGCTTTGAAATCCTGCGAGTTCATCTGAATTTGCATAATTTCAAAGCTGCATTTTAGTCTAACTTCGAGGGCGACTTGAAAGACATCTTTGCAGGTTAATGCACAGATGTCTATTGAAGTCGCCCCCCCCAAAGTTGCCAAAAGTAATGCAGAAACTTCTTTTGGAAATCAGTACGGTGACATAAAATCGGCATTGTACCGATTGGGATGCTCCCATTGCCGGCAATAGGTTGCTATTTCTGACCTGTCAAATCGTGCCAATGTGAACGGGGGCTTAATGTAAATAGAAGTATTCAGGAAATTAGATAGCGGCAGACATATACCAGACGCTGCTTAGCCAAGGGAGTTTTGTAATATTAGCTCCTTGGGCACAGCTGCCACTAACATCCTCATGCCCGCTTGGCTGACATGGCTTGAACGCTGTCAGACCTCCTAGTATAGGACTCTTACATTTGTTAAGCAGATAACGGTAGTTTGTCTTTTTTTTTTTCTTGGTGGGTGGAGCATTGACACGGGGACACAGAAAACCAAGAGCTGCACTCATGTGGTCACATTTATTATTTTTGTATGGACATTTATATATGAACACTTGAGTTCACTTACTGATTTTTGAACTTCACATTTATTGGTTTTTGGATTTCACATCCTATGTAACACTTGTGCATATATATATATATATATATATATATATATATATATATATCTATGTATATATATATATATATATATATATATATATATATATATGTATGTATTCATATTGGTTTTCAAAACATCATTGTGTTATAGTTGAAAATGATCTGTACACAGCTGCTGGATAGTCCTGTGCGCTGAACAAGAGAAATTTACCAGCATGGGTGGAGGAATCTGCCCTGCTGGATATTCTATTCAGAAACCTGCAGCACCTGTGGCTGTCTGATGTGTGTGCATATGCGTGTGTGTGCGCAACTCAGTATACAGTGCCGACAGGCAAGTATAAAGCTTTTAGGGTCCTTTCACATGGTCGGATCCGTGCTGCTTTTATTTTTTATTAAAGTTCCACTTAAGTGAAGTAAAATCCCTACAACATAAATAGCAATAAAAACCTGTCAAAAGATCTTTTGCCGAAAAAACTACTATTCTGCTTTGAAAATCTCATGAACCGCCCCATCACACTACAAAGCCAACCATGTATTTCCTGGTTCAACAATTCAACTGCCTGTGTCACTTTTCTGTGTCTCCAGACACTGTTTAAGGCCCCTTTCACACAGGCTTTATGATCCGGTCCGCTTGTAAGTTTTTCAGGTGAACCGGATCGGATGCTCCATGCAGCCCTATGCCCTATGGAGCAGCGGATGTCAGCGGAGACCTCTCCGATGACACCTGCTGCTATCTGATCTGATCCTGTCCGTGAAATCCGTCTGGAGGATAAGATCAGATGAAAACGGACAGGTGGTCCGTTATCATCCGATCTCCGTAGAGGGGAGCGGAGACAGAGCTGTCATCCGCCTGCTCAGCAGCGATTGATCCCCGCTGAGCAAAATGGACTCCGTTGGGCGACCGCCCGTGTGAAAGGAGCCTAAAGCTAAACCCTGGGCACAACAACTTTCAATCAAATATATTCCTCCATAGCCACAAAGGATATACATTTAATTTGTGTGCACCAAATTCCTTTGCAAACCCATTTATTACCGTGTAAAAGTAGCAGTGACGCCATCACTGTGCTACAGGCTGCCTGCAGAAAACTATAGGAAGGGGCAGATGCAAGACCAGTCACCCTGCAAAAGGAGAGAGCAGCAGTGATGGCCTTTATTACAGGAAAGTCCTAAAAAAGTTGAAACGTGAGCCTCATGACCGTGTATTGTGGCAGAGGTAAAGACTAGCTGTACAGAATTACAGATCATAAGGACTTTACATGTATGTTTGCCGTTTGCCTGAAGTTCCCATACAGGTTGCACCATCTTCATGCCAGTGTCTGTTTTTTTCCTTTGTACAATATAGTATGCACATATTAGAGATACCGTGCATCCGGAAAGTACTCACAGCACTTCACTTTTTCCACATTTTCTTATGTTAGAGCCTATTTCCAAAATGGATTAAATTCATTATTTTCTACAAACAATACCCCATAATGACAATGTAAAAGAGGTTTGTTTGAAATCTTTGCAAATTTATTAAAAAAAAAAAATCCCATTTACATAGGTGTTCACAGCTTTTGCCATGACACTCAAAACTGGACTTTCAGACCATGAGAAACCAAATTCTCTGGCCTGATGAAACAAAGATTGAACTTTTTGGCCTGAATGGCAAGCCTCATGTCTGGAGGAAACCAGGCACCACTCATCACCTGGCCAATACTATCCCTACAGTGAAGCATGGTGGTGGCAGCATCATGGTGTGGGGATGTTTTTCAGTGGCAGGAACTGCGGGACTAGTCGGGATTGAGGGAAAGATGAATGCAGCAATGTACAGAGACACCCTTGAATAAAACCTGCTCTAGAGAGCTCTGGACCTCAGACTAGGGCGAAGGTTAATCTTCCAACGGGACAACGACCCCAAGTACACAGCCAAGATAACAAAGGAGTGGCTACTGGACAACTCTGTGAAAGTCCTTGAGTGTCCCAGCCGGAGCCCAGACCTGAACCCGATTTTGAAAATCTCTGGTGAGATCAGGAAATGGCTGTGCACTGACGCTCCCCATCCAACCTGATGGAGCTTGAGAGGTCCTGCAAAGAAGAATGGGAGAAACTGCCCAAAAATAGGTGTGCCAAGCTTGTAGCATTATAGTCAAAAAGACTTGGGGCTGCAATTGGTGCCAAAGGTGCTTCAACAAAGTATTGAGCAAAGGCTGAGAATACTCATGTACATGGGATTTGTTCAGTTTTTTTTATTTTTTGAATACATTTGCAAAGATTTTAAACCAATTTCTTTTACGTTGTCATTCTGGGGTATTGTTTTTAGAAAATAATGAATTTATTCTATTTTGGAATAAGGCTGTAACATAACAAAATGGAAAAAGCGAAGCGCTGTGAAAAATTTCCGGATGCACTGTAAGTGCAGGTAAAATAGTTTCAATCTAATGTCATGATCTGACTGCAGAGAGTGAAAGAAGTAAGTCTGCAGGGATCTGTAGTAGTCCTGTATTTTATTATAAGCATTTTATTGACTAGATGTATTTTTTATTGTACAGTTTAATGCGTCTTTTCTCAAAAATTGAATTAAATTCTTTCATGACCACCATGAGGGGACGACATGCTGCTAACCGTTTTTTTTTTCTAATTTTTTATTTATTTTTTTGAGTTGATGCCATCCATTTACTTTCCATCTGTTTTGCCTTTGAATGATCTTTAAAACCATTGTGACTGTATAGGTTTTTTTATTTTAAATTTTTGTTAATATAATTTTTATAATATGGTTGGATCGAATATCCTTAACAAACCACTTGCACAAAATAAAGATTTTGTTTTCTTTCTTTTTAAGACAAAAAATGCAAAGATTTTGGGATTTTGCTGGACTAGTGCCACCGAGATTGTCTTCATAACCGACCAAGGAATTGAGTTTTATCAGGTATCCAGTTGGGAACACAAATGACAGCTGTACTCGTCTATTCATAATAAAAAGGTTGTAGTTTGTGTACTGGTCCTCTAACAGGTAATGTTTTGTGTTTGCAGGTGCTGGCTGAAAAGCGGACGTTGAAGTTACTGAAGAGTCAGAGTATTAATGTGAACTGGTACATGTACTGTCCTGAGAGCAGTGTCATCCTGCTGTCTACTGCCAACCTATGTAATGTGCTACAGCCATTCCACTTCAAGGTAAGGCAGCACTGCAGTGATGAACCCTATATAAAGAAGAAGCTCCTTTGGGTGGGTCTGGACCCCTGGGATCATTGCCATTCTTTTGGAGTGACAACGTTTAGGGAGGTCAAGAATACCTGAGACATTTTGTTTTTTTGTTAAAGGGAATCTGTCACTTTGCCCATAAAAAGAAAAAAAAAAAAACTCCCACCCCCTGATGCTCACATACCATGTTCTCCCCCAGTACTCTGTAGCTCCATTAGAGACTTCTGTAAATACCTGGTACTTCTGGGTATAGAGGAGCATGTGGCCACTTCCCAAGATGCAGTGCTAAAGTCTGAACAGCCAATTGCCATGCTTAAAACACTGTCACCATACGGGGTCAGGACTCCGTAGTGGGGAGAGTTGTGGCGGGGAACGTAAAAGTGGTTGGGGTTTTTTCTTGGAGAGCATGCCACCTCAGTGGGCAAAGTGGCCATATCCCTTTACCTTTGAATAAGGATGATACCACAATCCTTTTTGTATTTCAGGCACTGATTCCCTTTAAAAACCTAGTATCCTAGGATGCAGGGATTGGATTTATTGAGGGCAAATAGAAATCTCAGCCATGGGCAGTGCACGGATTCCCTTTAAAAACTTAAAAACCTAGAATCCTAGGATGTAGGAATTGGATTTATTTAGGGCAAATAAAAATCTCAGCCATGGGCAGTGCTTACAGGCAAACTTATTTTATTTTGAGTACTGTGAAAGCAAATGTTAACTTTTGCTACTTGCATTTCTTAAATTTGCTCTTTGTTTGAATTTTGGTTGATGTATACTGATGGCCAGTAACAAACGGTGTGACATTTTTCCACCCATCTGCGTTTCGCTACCACGTAGTAGGCAATGGACAGTTACTTTACATTAAATTTTATGTAGAGAAGATTAGTGTTTACTCACACAGAGATTTTGCAGGAAATTCTACATTTTTTTTTTGTGCTTTTGAGTTATTCTGTAATGCTCCCCCCCCAGGACAGAATGACACAGCCCAGTTCCTGCCAAGGTGTCACAGGCAGTGTTCTAATTTGACTGTCATTGGACTGGGGCTAGCTTTTTAGTGATTCTTAGATTTCATGAAATCATTTCTTTTGTACATGCCTCTACGATTTGTACCAAACCTGGAATTCCCATTCGTTAATTGTATCTCTGAGCTTTTATTTAGAGAAGGGCATTCTAAATATTAAGCCCTGCTACATGTTCTATGCATTTATTTTACAGTCTGTTGCCCCTGATAGATGTGTGTGCTCAGAAAAGCCCCTTTAATTAAAGTGACGCTTAACTCTGGATAAAAAAAATTCTATTGAAGTATATATTTTTAACGCAAAAAGTACCTTTTTTTATTGTTCTTGGCCTGCTCCAAATTCCTTCAGTTCTGTGCACAACAGCAGCAGCTCTGTCCACTCTCCCGCCTCCTCATAGGCTTTTAGACAGCAGTGGGAGCCATTGGCTCGCGCTGCTGTTAATCAGAGCTGGTGAGGAGGCAGCACGGGAGGGGCGGAGCTCAGCCACGCTCTGTGTGTCAATGGACACACAGAGCTCGGCTCGGGGGTTAAGCATGCATCACTGTCCCCATAGCAAATAGCTTGCTATGCTGGGCACTAGGCGGGGGGAGGAGCCAGGAGCATCGGCAGGGTACCTGAGAATATGAGGACCAAAACCATTGCACAGAGCAGCTAAGCATAACATGTTTGTTATTTAAAACAAATTATGAGTGTACAATCACTTTAATTGTAGACTTCTGTATTTCATAGTTCTTCATCCAGTTTCAACCTTTGTCTTTCCAACAGAGTGGAACAATGTCAAAGATGGCAAAGTTTGAAATAGAGTTACCAGTATCCACTACAAAGCAAGCAAAGATTTCTGAGAGAGACATCGCAATGGCAACAATGTAAGCACTACGGAATTGGGGGATTTGAACATATACAAATATTAGCGATCAGTCATGTAATGGGTTAAAATCCATGCAACAAGATTTGTCTGAATCATTCATTTAGTGCCGTATACTTGGCAGAAGACGTTAGATCTTTATCTTTTACACTATTATCACAATAATCTTTGTATAGCGTGGATTATATTTTGATAAAGTGTTTTTATCACATTGACACACTGCACAGTTCTGTATTTCCTTAGTTTATTAGTTTTAGATTACTGTTAATATATATGTTTTTCTTGTTAGATATGGGCAGCTTTATGTTCTGTTCCTAAGACATCATGCAAAAGCTTCCAGCAGCCCTGGAGCTGAGGTGGTCCTCTATCACTTACCACGGTATGGAATTCAATAATAATAACATGGAACACATGGAAATACTGTATATCTGAATAAAACAGCAGTTTTATATACAGTATGTGTTGGGTCATACCTGCTGGTGTGGCTCAATTTACCTAAATATTAATGGACAGATTAGAAGCTGTCTAACCCCCATTATAGGGTATAACATGTTACTGTGCTCCAGTTTTAGTTAGGAGCAGAAAAAAAAATACAGGGTTTAACCGTGTTTTTACCACCCTACAACTGCTTCCCCTTAAGGTGCAAATGCAGCCAATGGGGGTGTACACATGCTGCGCTGCTTTGCATCACAGCTCAGCAAAAATGATCCCTTCTGTCGTGCTTCATTATCCCTCCCTGAACAAAACCCATTCACCTGGTTGCATTGGCATGTGGCAGATTTTTAGGGGTTAAACAGGCAGTGAGGAGACAAAATAATGCCTCTGAGAAATGTCCATAGTGGATCGCTCTTCAGAGGGCTAGTGCTAGCGGAAACTAGTGCAAATTCTTCGGAAAGCTGCTTTGTTGGGAATAATCTAATCTAAGTTGTAAGCAAAAAAGCAGGAAATGAATTATTTTAGTAACCACTTGCCGACCATCCGCCGTGTATATACTGCGGCAGTGTGGCTCTATTGCACAAAACTATATACCTGTACATTTCTTTCAATATGCCACTAGATGGCGCAATCACGCTGTGATTGGCTAGCGGGGATGTCAATCAGCGGGTCCGGCGATCATCCTCAGGAGAGGCAGAATAGCGATCTGCCGATGTAAACAAGGCAGATCGTTCTGACAAGGAGGAAGATGGCGATCTTGTGTTTCTGCTAAGCAGGAGCATGGGTCCCTGTCTTCCTCCAGTCAGAGCACCCCCTAGGGACAGACTTAACCCTTTGATCGCCCCGATGTTACCCCATCCCTGCCAGTGTCATTAGCTGTCCAATTTGTCCGCCGCAATGTCCCTCTAAAAATCGCTGATTGCCGCTATTACTAGTAAAAAAATTAAAAATAAATACACTATAAAAATATTACATCGTTTGTACCTGCTATAACTTTTGTGCTAACCAATCAATATACACCTATTGGGCTTTTTTTTTTACCCAAAATATGTAGCAGAATACATATTGGCCTAAATTGATGACATTTTTTTTTTTTTTTATTTATTTATTTTTTAATTGGCTGTGTTTTATAGCAGAAAGTAAAATTTTGTTTTTCAAAACTTGCTCTTTTTTTGTTTATAGCGCAAAAAGTAAATACTGCAGGGATTATCAAATAACACCAAAAGAAAGCTCTATTTTTGGGGAAAAAAGGATATAAAATGTATTTGGGTACAGCGTCGCATGACTGCGTGATTGTCATTTAAAGTAATGCAGTGCCGTATCGCAAAATATGGCCAGGTCATTACCCCCTTGGGTAAAACCTTCCGGTCCAGAAGTGGTTTGTGTATAGGCCTCATCTTCTTATAACTTATCCGTATGTTCTCCTTTGTGCTAATTTTATTCTCTCTTTCTTCAGGGAAGGCTTGTGTAAAAAGATGCACATTCTAAAACTGAACAGGACAGGGAAGTTTGCACTCAATGTTGTAGATAATTTAGTAGTAGTCCATCACCAGGATACTGAGGTAAGAAGGTGTGTAATGAGTTCAGCTCTTACTTATATAATCATTACCTACTTCTGAGCACTTCATTCACACTTCTTTCAGACATCTGTGATCTTTGACATTCGCCTGCGAGGAGAGTATGATGGCCTAGTAATCTTACACCAACCAGTGCTACCTGCCCGTTCTATACATCCATACAACATCCCCATGACGGGTATGTATTCCTATGATCAGAGCCTGATGGTTTTTGGGGAGTGAGGTTTTCCTCTTCGTATATGATTTTTGGTTGACTGTTCATTTAAAATGTTTTATTATGATAACATTTTAATATTTTGTTAAACCAATATAAAGTTCTAAATTTAGAAACCAACAAATTAATTTTTTTCTCTTTCGTTCATCGACCGACACATCACTCTACAAATCATAACTACTGGGTTATATTGCCTCCTCCAGGAGTAGGACTAGGCAGAACAAAAAACACCTGGCTACGCCCATGGGCCATCCTCAGTTTGGTACATAATCTCCCTCTCTGCCTCTAAGTAATCAGTTTTAATCTGTCTAGTCAGGAGTAAGGACCTAGGCTCCTGGCTGGGATCTCTGGCCTTAGCAATTTGTTTTTTTTTTTTCTCCTTTCTTACATCTTTTTTGTTTTTTCTCTCGGGAGATCTACAGTCAACTGCCGGGCTGGGCAATGGGCTGGATAATCTAGATCCAGTGGTCCCCCCAGTCCTACCAGTGAGCACGTGCACACCCCAGCTACACGCTAGGTCGGCCGTGACAGTCTCAAGGACAGAGGCTGGCCCACGAGTTAAACATCTGGCAGGGTCTCATACGACCAGGCTTGGGTCTGAGTCACAGCGGCCCCTTGGCCGACAGCTCCCCTACTTCGTTGGCGAGGATTCGGTCTGGAGCGTTACCCACATCATGGAAGGGTAAGTACAGTCCCCCCTCTCCCCTTTTGGCGATTTTTTGAGGTGAACACGGGTAACCTCCAAGGACGATCAGACCTGCCTGCAGGTTCCCTCCTCTCATCCTTAAATCCCTCAGTGAGCTGGGCTTCCCCCAATCCCTTTCTCCCCTGTCTGGACCTGGGGACTGGTGGGGGTACCAGGGCAGAGGATGTAGCAGAGACCCCTGTGGTCTTCCCCCGCCCAGTGTAGGCGACCCCTAGGTGCATGCCCTACTGTTTGCAGTGTGGGTATAGTGCAGGGGGGTCCCAGTGCAGAGACTGGCGCAGAGTGCGCAGCGGAGTCTCCCCTAAATGTGCGTCCTACCTTTTGGGGGAGTCCCCTTACAGAGGGCGCAGGGGAGATCCTGGCAGCATGCTGATGGTGTGATGTCACGGGGGCCATTTTCCCTTAGTCCGGAAGACGCTGGAGAGGACTGAAGCCTCGTGGGGATGCCGAAGCTCCTCCTCTTCCTCCTCAGTTTCCTCTTCCTGTGCCCAAGACATAAACAGGGATTGCGTCCATGATGATGCTGGGTTCGAATTCTCATCGCTCCTCCGGTCAGTAGGGTGAGTCCATGGGGGTCCCTGTTATATATATATATATATATATATATATATATATATATATATATATATATATATATATATATATATATATATATATATATATATATATAATCTCTCTCTCTCTCTCTCTCTCTCTCTCTCTCTCTGCTAATAGGTACCCAGAGCCTTGAGGGGGTCCTTTAGTGGTGCCAAAAGATCGTTTTTGTACTGCAAGGTCTTCCTTTTCTTATGGAGCCTCAGGGTCACATCTCCCCCACTGACCCCCCTCGTGGAGGTGGCAGGTCCCTCAGAACCCCAGCTTCTCATGGTTGTACTGCGGTCCTGCAGTCTTTAGTGTCCCGGGTGGAAGTGGCGTGTGGGCAAAGGCCCAGCAGGAAGCGCCCCCTGCTCAGTCTGTCTCATCTGATTCTAAACCTGATGCCACCGTGGACGTGGCCCCTCCAGGTGCACTTAATATCACACCCATCCGATAGTGAGGATGATTACTCCATGGTCGCAGCACTGGTAGATGCACTTATCACTGCAGTGTGTGAGACTTTAAAAAAATGGAAGATGCGGCTGATATAGCCATGGAACAACCAAAATTACCCCTTGTGGTCTCCAAACGTTTTGCTGTACCTGATGTCTCAGACCCTGAGTAGGCCAAGCTTTTCTGCCAGGGCCTGGGGGGGGAGGGGTCCCCCGCTCCCCCGCTGCTTATGTTGATTTAGCGGACTAGTTGGTCAATGGGCTGCAGTTTATTTGTGATGCAACTTTGGATAAAGCTCCTGTGCTTTACAAATTTTCTGTTTCAGCGGTGGTGATTAGGTGCGTGGTAAAGCTTAAGAATTGGTTCGCAGACCAAGCCTCCAAGAAAGCGCTCACTGATCTGATCTTTCAAGGCGATCGCCTGTTTGGGGTTACCATGGATGACCTCATTAAGGGTATCATGGGGGGCGGGGGGGGGGTAAGAGTACTTTCCTGCCACAATCCAAGCAACCTTGGTTTGGTAATCCTAGAGCTAGCTTCTCCGGACCCGCAGACCAGACTCCTTCAGCATGAAGGTCTGCCCTCACCCATTATTGGAGTGGGGGGGACATCTTTGCTGGTTTCCGGCCCTGTGGACTTCTTTTGTGGGCGTCAAGGAGATAAGCGAAATGTTTCTTTTGGGGGTACCCAGAAAGGAGGACAAAGTTTGTTCTTTTTAGGTTTTTTAGTTTCTGAGTGCAGATTTAATTCCTGCAAAGGTTCAGGTAATGCCCGAACTACCTAAGGTCCCCCCTATCCCTGTCCAGGGACTTGAATTACCTAGGTGGTCTGATTTTTAATTCTGACCAGGGTGGTCCTTTGTCTGGACAAACTTCAGGAACCACAGGCCGTGACTCACCGGCTGCTGTCACACAGATGGTTCTCTCTCCCGATTTGCATACAGGTTCTGAGTCTAGTGGTATCCACCTTCAAGACAGTTCTATTTGCTCAATCCTACATGCAGCTCCTTTTAGCATATTTGGCTCCACAGGAGGATACTGAAGTTCGTGGCAAGATCACGAGTTCCTCTGGCAGACGTCCAGGGGCACAGTAAGGCTGGTATCCTCCTCGGGTCAGGCTTCTTCCGATGTTCCTGTGGGGAAGTCGAGAGCGAGGATCTTCCAATCATCCTGGTGGCCGTAAATGTCCCTTGGGGGCATGCTCTCAGAAAAGACCAGTTGTCCCAAGGACTAATCTACTGTCCTGATTTACAGTCGCTGGTTTGAATGGCTTAGCTATTGAAAGACATTTACTGAGGTATACAGGTTTGTCTGAATCAGTGATCCCTACTACGGATAGACCAATGTGGTTTTTTTCAGGGCCGATACCAACAACGTGTCGGTATTGGCCGATATGGGCCAATATTTTGTACATTTAAAGATTTGAAAAATAAAGACAATTTTTGACACAAATCTGGTACTGAACATGTTTTGTTTAATGCTTGCTGGCTGGCTGGCACCCTGTGGTGGGTGGGTGGCTGGCAGACACCCTGTGGTGGGTGGGTGGCTGGCACACGGGCTGTGGGTGGCTGACTGGTACAGGGCCTGTGGATGTGGGTGGCTGGCTGGCTGGCACCGGGCTGCTCAGGGTGGGTGTATGGCTGTGATACCTTCCCGTGAAACTAGTCCCCACTCCAGACGAGGCTGTCCAAGGCGAGGGAGGCAGCCTAAGAAGGCAGAATGTCGCAAAAATATCGGCAATATTGGCAGTTCCGGGGCCGATACCGATATATCGGGGAAAGTGCAGATTGGCCCCCAATAGATCGGCCTTGCCGATAATCGGTCTATCCCTAATCCCTACTATGGTTAAGGCAAGGAAGTTGTCTTCCAGCAAAATATACCATCGTACGTGGAAAACGTACATTTCTTGGTGTAAGTCGATTGGCACTCATCCTCGATCCTTTTTCTGTGGCTTGGATCTTAACCTTTCTTCAACGGGGCGTTGTTCAGAAGTTGGCCTTAAGTACCATCAAGGGTCAAGTGTCTGCCTTGGCAATCTTCTTTCAGTGACCCCTTAGCCACGCACTCTTTAGTTCGTACCTTCATTCAGGGGGTTCGACATGTACCTCCACCTTTTACCTTTACTTTTGCTGCCATAGGATTAAAATTTAGCGTTTTAGGTTCTCCCAGAAACCTCCATTTGAGAATATTTGGGAGATTCCCTTGTCTGTTATCCCAGAAGTTGACATTCATGGTGGCTATTACCTCAGCCCGCAGGGTATCCAAATTGGTGGCATTATCCTGTCGCTGTCCCTATTTGGTGCTCCATAGAGATGAATTGGTTCTTCGTCCCTGTCCATCATTCCTGCCCAAAGTTGTCTGTGACTTCTATTTGAATGAGGACATTGTGTTGCCTTCCTTCTGTCCCAAGCTGGCTCATCCCAAGGAATTTGCTTTGCATAGGGTGTGGTTCATGCGATTCAGGTGTATGTATCTGGCAGCTACAGAGTCCTTTTGGAGGTCAGACTAGTTTTTTGTGGTTACGGACGGACCAAGAATAGGGCTGGCCGCTTCTTCGACTACCATCTCCAGATGGATCAGACAGACGGTGACTCAGGCCTATTCCTATAAAAGTCATGTTCCACCTTTCCCTGTCACAGCGCATTCTACTCGGGTGCTGAGTGCTTCTTGGGCCCTCTGTCATCAGGCATCAATATGGCAAGTTTGCAAGGTGGCCACTTGGTTGTCGGAGCATACCTCCACAAAATTCTAGAAGGTAGATACTTTGGCATCTGCGGATGCTTATTTTGGCTGCAAAGTTTTTTGCAGGCTACTGTTTAAGAGGGGCTATTTATTTATCCACATACTGTTTAAGAGGGGCTTGTTCCTCTTGAGGGTTGTTTTTCTTTACACTAATTTTTCATATGGGGCTCATGTGACCTGGTTAAGGCTCCTGTGTCTTGGTTAAGGGCACTTCTGTTTAGCCTTGGGTTATTTTCCCCACTCCTCATTCTCCTTTTGACCCTGCTTTTGGACGTCCCAGTAGTTATGATTTATAGAGCGCTGTGTCCGTCGATGAACGAAAGAGAAAATGTGATTTTTGTACTTACCGTAAAATACATCATTTTCATTGACTGACACAGCACCCACCCCTCTATAGAATTTTGATTCTTATACTGCTTGCTACTAAACTGATTACCTAGAGCAGAGGGGGGTTTATATACCAAGCTGAGGACAACCCATGGGCGTAGCCAGGTGTTTTTTGTTCTGCCTAGTCCTACTCCTGGAGGAGGCAATATAACCCAGTAGTTATGATTTATGGACCACTGTGTCTGTCGATGAACAAAAGAGAAATGGATTTTACGGTAAGTATAAAAATCACATTTTTCTGTGTTCTTTAATTTACAGGTCCTTCTGCTGTGGCAGGACAGCTCCCAATTCCATGCAAACTCTGTATCCTTTGTATAACGACTTACAGGCTGAGTTTATGCTGCATGTGTGAAGTGTAAATAAGGTTCCCTTGAAAAAGTGGGGGAAAATTCGTGTGCAGTCTAGAGCACATTCCAACCAACAAAACACCACTCTGGACAAAAGATGAAAGACCGGTCGGCGGAAATTTGTTGCGTGTGTACTAGGCTTAAGAAACCGCTAGATCAGGATGTATACAAAAAATTGACAAGTGATCCCACAAAACAAAAACAAGCCCTCAAGGAAGGGATAATTACACGTGATCTCTATGAATATTTGTTACCCATACATACTAGGATTCGTGTGTTGTACACCCTTCCTGAGATTAATAAAATAGCGAAAATTCCCCTGGCCGTCCGATTGTATTCGGCAGGGAGTCTATTTTTGTCCCTACTTCACAATTTTTGGATAAAATGATATCCCCTTTGATACAAGGAACAAAGTCCTATATCAAGGACACGAACGATTTTATACAAAAACTTGAATCATTACCTGATTGGCAAGAGGATGACGTTCTAGTAACATGGGATGTAAATAGCCTATACATGTCCATACTGCAAGATGCAGGAATTACAGCAGTCATAGAATTGATAAAACAAGTGATTTATATTCTACAGCACAAATCTGGCTGATTGAAAAACTTTTGAAGTTCATTTTCAATAACAATTATTTTCTTTTTCAGGATGTGTTTGTGCAACAACTGAAGGGTGTTGCAATTGGTTCCAATGTAGCTCTGTCATTCGCTTGCACTTTTATGCATAGGTTTGGGGAGAGATATCTATACAATGATGACCTTTTTAAAAGCAATTGCGTCACATGGTGGCGCTATATTGATGATGTGTTTTCGATATGGCAGGGCGACATTGAAACCATTCATTTATTCAATGAAATACTCAATTCATTTAGCACCGACATAAAATTCACTATGTGTGTCAGTGGTAAATCTGTGTCGTTTTTGAATAGTATGGGCGGTACGCAGCAAAAGAGGTCATATTTTGATGACGAAACGCATAAGATTGTAATGCACGCGGTGACGTCACTCAGCTAGGTTGGAACGTACGCGGTTATCTGCTGCGTACTGCCCATAGCCTTGTTCTCTGACACATAGCCTTGTTTTCCGACATAGCCTTGTTCTCAGACAACCTTCCGTTGAGCTAGTTGAGTATCTGGAGCATCAGCATTTGTGGGTTTGATTATACTCTCAAAATGACCAGAAAATGAGAATATTTTTCTGAAACTCGACAGTCTATTCTTGTTCTGAGAAATAAAGGCTATTCAATGCGAGAAATTGCCAGGACACTGAAGATTTCCTACAATGGTGTGTACTACTTCCTTCAGAGAACCGCACAAACTGGCTCTAACCAGAATAGAAAGAGAAGTGGGAGGCCCCGGTGCACAACTAAGCAAGAGGACAAGTACATTAGAGTCTCTAGTTTGAGAAATAGATATCTCACAGGTCCTCAACTGACAGCATCATTTAATGGTACCCGCAAAACGCCAGTCTCAACGTCCACAGTGAAGAGGCGACTCCGGGATGCTGGCCTTCTAGGCAGAGTGGCAAAGTAAAAGCCATTTCTGAGACTGGCCAATAAAATGAAAAGTTTTTAGGATGGGAAAAAAGAACACAGAAATTGGAAGATTGGAAAAAAGTGTTATGGACAGGCGAATCTAATTTTGAGGTGTTTGGATCACACAGAAGAACATTTGTGAGACGCAGAAAAAGTGAACATATGCTGGAGGAGTGCCTGACGCCATCTGTCAAGCATGGTGGAGTTAATGTGATGGTCTGGGGCTGCTTTGGTGCTGGTAAAGGGGGAGATTTGTACAAGGTAAAAGGGATTTTGGATAAGGAAGGCTATCATTTTACATCACCATGCCATCAGGGCCGGACTGGCGTATCGGGATACCGGGATATTTCCCGGTGGGCCGCCGGCCCTGGGGCCGCTTTGATAGGGCCGCCAGCAGAGCGCCGCTTTAAATATTGCCGGCCGCCCGCAGTGCCGCTTTAAGGATTCCATTGGGGCCGCTCGCCGCTGATTGGCCGCTCGCGGCGCTCCTCGCCGATTGGCCGGCGGCCGCTGACGCTGTGCAGCCAGGCTGCGTGCACTGCCCCGGCCCCCTCTGCGCTCCCGCTGTGCCTGTGAGCGGCATGACGTCACGGCGGGGCGGCTGGCTGGCCGGCTGCGCCTGCGCGGTGGACAGCGGTGCTGCTGGCTCTGGCTGCCTGGTGCATCTTTTCAACTGGAGTCTGGCGCCGACGATCCCTCCCCCCTCTCAGTCTCCCACACTGCACGCACGCCAGCATGTGATCGCCTGGTGGTAAGTAGTATATCATCATGCTGCCAATGAATGGGGGCAATGCTGTGTGCTCTGCAATGAATGGGGGCAATGCTGTGCGCTCTGCAATGAATGGGGGCAATGCTGTGGCGCTCTGCAATGAATGGGGACAATGCTGTGCGCTCTGCAATGAATGGGGGCAATGCTGTGGCGCTCTGCAATGAATGGGGCAAGCCTGTGGCACTCTGCAATGAATGGGGGCAAGCCTGTGGCGCTCTGCAATGAATGGGGGCAATGCTGTGGCATTCTGCAATGAATGGGGGCAATGCTGTGGCGCTCTGCAATGAATGGGGGCAATGCTGTGGCGCTCTGCAATGAATGGGGGCAAGGCTGTGGCGCTCTGCAATGAATGGGGGCAAGGCTGTGGCGCTCTGCAATGAATGGGGGCAAGGCTGTGGCGCTCTGCAATGAATGGGGGCAATGCTGTGGCGCTCTGCAATGAATGGGGGCAATGCTGTGGCGCTCTGCAATGAATGGGGGCAATGCTGTGGCGCTCTGCAATGATCATTGGGGGCAAGCCTGTGGCACTCTGCAATGATCATTGGGGGCAAGCCTGTGGCACTCTGCAATGATTGAGGGCAATGCTGTGGCACTCTGCAATGAATGGGGGCAATGCTGTGGTCACTGTGCATTGAAAGGGTGGCACGCTGGTCACTGTGCATTGAAAGGGTGGCATGCTGGTCACTGTGCATTGAAAGGGTGGCACGCTGGTCTCTCTGCATTGAAAGGGGGGCACACAGTGCTGGTCACTGTGCATTGAAAGTGGGGCATGCTGGTCACTGTGCATTGAAAGGGGGGCACGCTGGTCACTGTTCATTGAAAGGCTGGCACGCTGGTCTCTCTGCATTGAAAGGGGGGCACGCTGGTCTCTCTGCATTGAAAGGGGGGCACGCTGGTCACTGTGCATTGAAAGGGGGGCACGCTGGTCACTGTGCATTGAAAGGGGGGCACGCTGGTCACTGTGCATTGAAAGGGGGGCACGCTGGTCACTGTGCATTGAAAGGGGGGCACGCTGGTCACTGTGCATTGAAAGGGGGGCATGCTGGTAACTGCATTGAAAGGGGGGCACGCTGGTCACTGTGCCTTGAAAGGGGGGCACGCTGGTCACTGTGCCTTGAAAGGGGGGCACACAGCGCTGGTCACTGTGCATTGAAAGTGGGGCACACTGGTCACTGTGCATTGAAAGGGGGGCACGCTGGTCACTGTGCATTGAAAGGGGGGCACGCTGGTCACTGTGCATTGAAAGGGGGGCATGCTGGTCACTGCATTGAAAGGGGGGCACGCTGGTCACTGTGCCTTGAAAGGGGGGCACGCTGGTCACTGTGCCTTGAAAGGGGGGCACACAGTGCTGGTCACTGTGCATTGAAAGTGGGGCACGCTGGTCACTGTGCATTGAAAGGGGGGCACGCTGGTCACTGTGCATTGAAAGGGGGGCACGCTGGTCACTGCATTGAAAGGGGGGCACGCTGGTCACTGTGCCTTGAAAGGGGGGCACGCTGGTCACTGTGCCTTGAAAGGGGGGCACACAGTGCTGGTCACTGTGCATTGAAAGGGGGGCACGCTGGTCACTGTGCATTGAAAGGGTGGCACGCTGGTCTCACGACGCAATGCTATGGGGCTGGTATGTAATTTTTTCCCGGGCTGGTATGTAATTTTTTCCAGGGCTGGTTTTCATACCCAGTCCGGCCCTGCATGCCATACACTGTGGACAGCGCATGATTGGAGCCAATTTCCTCCTACAACAGGACAATGACCCAAAGCAGACCCCCAAACTATGCAATACTTATTTAAGGAAGAAGCAGTCAGCTGGTATTCTGTCTGTAATGGAGTGGCCAGCGCAGTCACCAGATCTCAACCCTATTGAGCTGTTGTGGGAGCAGCTTGTATGGTATGTAAGAAGTGCCCGTCAAGCCAGTCCAACTTGTGGGAGGTGCTTCCGGAAGCATGGGGGGAAATTTCTTCAGATTACCTCACCAAATTGACAGCTAGAATGCCAAAGGTCTGCAAGGCTGTAATTCCTGCAAATGGAGATTTCCTTGATGAAAGCAAAGTTTGAAGGACAAAATTATTATTTCAAAATAAAAATCATTATTTCTAACTTTGTCAATGTCTTAACTATATTTTCTTTTCATTTGGCAACTCATTCATTAAAAAAATGTGAGTTTTCATGGAAAACATGAAATTGTCTGGTTGACCTCAAACTTTTGAATGGTAGTGCGCGTGTGTGTGTGTGTGTGTGTGTGTGTGTGTGTGTGTGTGTATATATATATATATATATATATATATATATATATATATATATATATATATATATATATATATATATATATATACAGTATCTCACAAAAGTGAGTACACCCCTCACATTTTTGTAAATATTTTATTATATCTTTTCATATGACAACACTGAAGAAATGACACTTTGCTACAATGTAAAAAAAAAAAAAAAAAATACCAGAGCTTCACAGGTTGCACTGGAGTCCTCTTACACTCCTCGACAACCTCACGGAGCCGGCGGATGTTAGAGACCTTGCGCTCCTCCACCTTCCATTTAAGGATGCGCCACAGTTGCTCAAAGTTTAGGTCTGGAGACATGCTTGGCCAGTCCATCACCTTTACCCTCAGCTTCTACAGCAAGGCAGTGGTTGTCCTGTAGGTGTGTTTGGGGCTGTTTTCATGTTGGAATACTGCCCTGCAGCCCAGTCTCCGAAGGTAGGGGATCATGCTCTGCTTCAGTATGTCACAGTACATGTTGGCATTGATAGTTTCTTCAATGAACTGTAGCTCCCCAGTGTCAGAAGCACTCATGCAGCCTCAGACCATGACACTCCCACCACCATGCTTGACTGTAGGCAAGACATGCTTGTCTTTGTACTCCTCACCTGATTGCCGCCACACACACTTGACATTATTTGAACCAAATAAGCTTATTTTGGTCTCATCAGACCACAGGACATGGTTCCCAGTAATCCATGTCCTTAGTCTGCTTGTCTTCAGCAAACTGTTTGCGGGCTTTCTTTTGCATCATCTTTAGAAGAGGCTTCCTTCTGGGACGACAGCCATGGAGACCAATTTGATGCAGTGTGCGGCTTATGGTCTGAGCACTAACAGGCTGAACTCCCACCCCCTCAACCCCTGCAGCAATGCTGGCAGCACTCATACGTCTATTTCTCAAAGACAACTTCTGGATAGAATGCTAAGCATGTGCATTCAACTTCTTTGGTCGACCATGGCGAGGCCTGTTCTGAGTGGAACCTGTCCCGTTAAACCGCTGTATGGTCTTAGCCACTGTGCTGCAGCTCAGTTTCAGGATCGTGGCAATCTTCCTATAGCCTAGGCCATCTTTATGTAGAGCAACAATTCTTTTTTTCAGATCCTCAGAGTTTTTTGCCATGAGGTGCCATGTTGAACTTCCAGTGACCAGTATGAGAGAGTGAAAGCGATAACACCAAATTTACCACACCTGCACCTGAGACCTTATAACACTAATAATGAGTCGCATGACATCAGGGGGAGGTAAAATGGCTAATTTGGACATTTTCACTTAGGGGTGTACTCACTTTTGTTGCCAGCGGTTTAGACATTGACTGTGTTAAGTTATTTTGAGGGAACAGCAGATTTACACTGTTATACAAGCTGTACATATATATTATTTTGTAGAAAACCCAGGGATCAAATTTAGAGAACAGAAATGACTAGCACGGAGAAAGATTACAACTAAAATTTCTGAAGGTTACAACAATGAACAATTAGTAGGAAGTGGGAGGCCCTTGCTTTGAATGACTTCAGCACATCTGCAGCCACAGGACATCGCTATTCTCTCACATTGCGGTGGTGTGATTTTGTTCCACTCTTCTTCCGGTCTCTTCCACAGTTCGGTGACTATAGTGGGTTTCTTGGCCATAACTTTGTCGCCAAGGATTCTCCAGAGGTTTTCTATTGGGTTTAGATCAGGACTCTGGGCTGGCCATTTCATTATTTCAATGTTTTCAGTTTCAAGTAACTGTTTTACTTGTTTGGCTATGTGATGGGGCACTGTCGTGCATGAAAATTGCTAGCTAATGGAGTGATGAACTCAGGGAAGGAACCACATGTTGTCGAAAATGGTTCTGATAAACATTTGCATTCACTTTGCCATGTAGCTATAAAAGAGGCCCAACTCCTGCTGCAGAAAACATTCCCTAAACCATGACACTTCTCCCTCCCACCTTTCACTGATTTCTTTACACACTTTGGGTTCAGTCTTTGCCCAGTTTGACGACGAACATAATGTTTCCTATTGGACCCAAAAAAGTTAAGCTTGCTGTCATCACTAAAGTGATCTTTGGACCAGTGCTGCTCTGTCTGCAAAACATGCTCCTCCGCAAAGGAGATATAAAACTGATATCAAACATGAGCTAGTATTGGAAAGGCAATCAGATTGTACTGTTTAGTAGCCAAGAAACAAAGTATTGGCAAAGATTTGTAATTTATAGCCAAGGGATATAACCAGATACTAGGCAAGGTTTGGTTACAGCTGAGCAGTCATCATGGACTAGTTGTCAGACAGGAAGCTTAAACCTGAATAAACCTGCGGTCAGGGAATGCAACAAAGCAACAGTGCTGTGCATATCCTACCTCCCTTCTGCCCTTTCTTCCTAAACCCCATCTTTTTTCTAATAATGTGAAAAGAGGCTGCAATATCACTGCTTGCCTCTAGATGGTGCACTTACTATTGCTGCTTGTCTACACTATGCACTCTGTCTGTCTGCAGTTTTGTGTCAGTTTGTTTTTAGATGTATTTTGTTCCTTAACTATCAGATTCATCTTCTTGGATTGTCTTTCAGCCAGATATTATTATCAGTGCTAGTGAAGGTAAGAGCTCAGGATGTTGTGGGGGTGGTGGCAGGTGCATGTTGGATATAGGTAGAAAGGTTTTATAAGCAGAGAACTTCTTATGTCCGTCACCTCACACTTTGTAGTATTTGTTTTTTATGTCCTCAGGTTTCCTTTGGTACCTCCGTATTAAACTGCAGCCTATTGTGCACCAAATCACAGACAAGGGGCGACTAATGGATTTTTTGCTTCAACGCAAAGACTGTAAAGCTGTCATTTTATCAGTTTGCTCACAAAGTAAGTGCTGACAACACTATATTATAACAGAAAATACACATTATAATAGCATGAACCCAAACAATTTTATATTTTATCTTCTTCAGTGTTATCAGAGATGGATAGGGTGTCACTGCCAGTCATTTCTACAGTCTTCGACAAACTCAACTGTGAATATAAGAAATATCTAGAAGCTGAGCACAGCTACACGGTGGTAAGATCTGCTATGGTCTGGGCAGAGACCTGTTGCCCATGTTCAGTTTAATTGAATTTGGAGTTACCACCAAGACTTTAAACATACAGCAAGAAAGTAATGTGCAAAGTCTGATATTTTTAGTTGGCACAATGTCTGCTCTTACCTTCTCTGTTGGAGCAACTCACAATCTTGTATAACTAGAGTCTTTCTGAAAATGATTAAGCCTGGGTGGACGGTGCAAAACGCGTGGGGGGCGCGCACGATTTCTGGGACATTATGTTTTGGTCCATCTGACACCACCAGGTTACCCCTCATTTGAGGAGCTCAGTGGTGTCCTGGTCCAGATCAGGGAGGGGATACCCCAGGACCCCATTTGTCGTCTCATTAAGGGCATGTGCCAACATTGTCAGGCATGCATACAAGCATGTGGGGGGCCATACAAACTACTGAGTACCATTTTGAGTTGCTGCAATGAAATTTCAGCAAAATGGGCTAGTTTGCTGCATCATTGTTTAACTTTGATTTTTCGGATGTCTTTGAATTCAGCCCTCTGTAGGTTGATAATTATAATTTCCATTAAAGCAGTGTTCCAGCCTTTTCTGTGTTTATTAAAAGTCAGTAGCTACAAAAAGTGAATCTACTGACTTTTAATAAACCCTCACCTGTCCCACAATCCAGCGTTGCGGCTGCCCGAAGCCTCGATCCTCTCCCTCTGGTCTCGGTGGCGCCGGCATCACTAGTGTGGGCACCCGGCTATGACAGCTGGTGGCTTCACAGCCTTGTGCGCACTGCGCTTGCACGAGTTGCACTGTGCGCCTTGATTTGCCAGCAATGTTCTGCAACCTCTGACGTGTCCAAGAAAATTGCAGAAAGGGAGGGGGAGAAGAGAACTTGGGTAAAGTAGGAGCGGGTACCTGTCAAAACTAGGTACCCGCCAAATGACATGCCAAATGTGGGTTAGGACTACTTAAAGAGGAAGTTCCACTTTTGGGTGGAACTCCGCTTTTAAATGTGGCATCCTTTCCTTCCTAACACATTTCCCAGCAGTACCCACCAGCCAGCAGTACCCGCCAGCCAGCAGTACCCGCCAACCAGCAGTACCCACCAACCAACAGTACCCACAGCAGTACCCAGGGGTAATCCATGACAGGGGTAATCCTAGTCACAGCTTTATTTCAAATGGTTAATAAAAAAAAATGAAAAAAAAAAAAATATATATATATATATATATATATATATATATATATATATATATATATATATATATATATATATATATATATATATATATATATATATATATATATATATATATATATATATCTATCTCTCTCTCTATATATATATATATATCTCTATATCTCTATATATATATATATATATATATATATATATATATATATATATATATATATATATATATATATATATATATATATATATATATATATATATATATATATATATATATATCTTTAAAATAAAAAAGATTTTGATTTCTTGATCTTCATTCTAAGCAAAAAAAATTGTGATTCTCATTTTTGCCAGAATGGTGCAGCTCTAACTCCCCTATTTAGTGCATATTCCTTGGAAGATCCCTGTTCAGAAGCTGTGCACGTCTTATTTCCGGTCTAGAAGATACACCACATGACTAATTTTGGTCATCCTGTGGGGCGGCTCCAGCAGGCGGTGACATCTCCTTCCACTGCCCCACTCTCTGCCCCGCTCCCTGCTCTTATATGTCAGCTTAGGAGTGTGACCGAGGCCATCAAGTAACACAAACTCCACCTCTGGAATGGTCAGACCAATTTATAAATATCTTTTTATTACAGTCAGGCTGCTTTATTTATATATTTTTATTACAGTTAATATGTAAATTACAAAAAGGTGGCTTACAGATATTTCATTAGCAATATTTTTTTGGTTTCAGATTTTTTATTTTTAATCCACTATATAAAGAGTAGTGCTGTGCCAAATTCACACAGACTGTGGCACTCTTCACAAGAAGTCCAAAGTAATCACTTAAAAAACATGTTGATGGCAAACCGTACATAGGTCTTTTAGCTTCTAATGTTATGTGGGCAGTGATCAAGTTAAAAGGACATAAACAGAGAAACAGGGAAGGGCAGACCCTAGCGCAGTTAATCTTTTTAATAATCCTAATGAATGAAGACTGTTAAAATCATCAAACTCACATTTTATGATATGAAGACAAGCATATCAGCAATCCAGTATGATGGGGTCCCCCTCAAGTAGTGGATCGGCGTCCCATGTACTGCTATGCGGTCTCAGGAAAGAACGTTCTCCCGCGCTGTCTGCTCCTCCTATACACAGGGAGATACAGAGTGTACTGTGCAGCCTCAACAGCAGCCAGGCAGGAGGTGTGCAGCTTGCTGGATAACCGATCATATAACCTGGCCTTACAAAGGATCCAGCGGCACTCATGTCTATGCGGTCAAACAAGCGCCCTTCAGAAGCACTAGGGGAGCTTGGTGTGCTTGTAATGCCATAACACAGGGGCATGCCCCCTTTTTTCAAGTCAAAGGCACTACAAGGTGACACTCTTTTATACAGTATAACCAAACACAAGATTAGCAATCTAACACTTGAGAATATAAATTATGGTGAATACCGTTTAAAAAAAAAAAAAAAAAAACGTCTCATTAAAACCCATTTGTAAAAAAAATTGTACACAATATTATCACATTTAAAAAAAAAAAAAATAAAAAAAAATAATAAAAAAAATATATATCTGCAAAGATTAAATATCAATAATATTCTATCAAATATCAGCAGATTAAATGAATGTAGATATTGTGTGCTGGTAGTGGGCAATAACAAATTATTAAAACTCAAAGAAGAAATTCTCTGATATGTATGAATAAAGACTGAACATAATGGCATATATGTTATTGGTTTATGTAAATGTCACTGAAAATCACTTGAATAATTAGATCTGTCAAAATAAACTTACAATGTAACTTTTAAAAATGGAAATAATAACAATAAGAAAGAACATATACTAATACTCTCCCAATATACTAACACACATAAAGGACCATGGGTAAAGATTATAACTTGAACTAGCAGGGGAAAATTCCCACTAACGTTGGGATGAAACGAAATTATAGTATTGACCTCCAGTTCTTCATTTAGGCCTCCCAGAGATGTGCTGTTGAGTGTAAAAATCCAGAAGGTTGTTCTTTGTCAAAGCTTGGAAAACCGTTTTGATTCAGGCATATTCATAGGGATGGCCTCAATCCCAAATAGTGACAGGCCTTGATAAATAGAAAAAAAGATGGGGCACACTATGTTTCATGCTACCTTGTTCTATGAATCATCTGGCGGATGCCCACACAAAGACCACAATGGCTCCTAGGGCCGTACGCTACAAACTGTGTTGGTGAACAGTTTGCTATAGTCCAGTAACGGTGAACCTTGGCACCCCAGATGTTTTGGAAGTACATTTCCCATGATGCTCAACTACACTGCAGAGTGCATGAGCATCATGGGAAATGTAGTTCCAAAACATCTGGGGTGCCAAAGTTTGCCATCACTGATATAGAATATACGACCAGCAGATGTTTTGAAATTTTTCTAGTGTTAGTTTCAACCAATCATTTCAGAGTATTCGATATTCGAATAATATCATGTTCTGGGCCTGACTCTGCTCTTTATGGTTACAGGCAGTTGAGACCAGTCAAGGTAGAAGTAATGCTTTTGTGAAGAGGCCTGTGCGTGGACAAGCTGTTATAGACCAGTCGGACATGTACACACATGTATTATCTGTATTCACTGACCTGAAGGTGAGTCTGCTTAATACATACAAAGGCTTCACAATCAACAGAGTATTAGTAGTTACTTAGTATACACTTAACGCGGAGTTCCACCCTAGACATTTTTTTTTACCTAAAAATACCCCCGGGACAGTCAGGGTTAGTGCATTTAAGCAAGGATATCCTCTGAACTGTCCCCTGTTTCACTTACCTTTTTAGAAGAAATACTTACCTTGAAAATGTCTTGTCCAGCGCTGCCATGTCAGGTGTGGGCAGCTGAAGCCGGAGCGTCCCTCTTCGTGTCCTCTTCCGTGGCGTCGGAGTCCCAGAATGCCCTGCTTGTCACTTCTGGTGCAGGCGGGTCATCCCTGCACAGCTTCTGGGGATGCCCAGAAGCTGTTCAGCATGGAATGACGTGCCGGCACCGGAAGTGACAAGCGGGGTCGATGCAGGCGCATTGACTCCTGGGATCGATGACTCTCATCTCCCAGGAGTCAATGCAAGGAGGAAGTGACAGCGCAGGCCGCGACCACAGAGGGAGGAAGAGGAAGGAAGGTAAGTATATTTTCATTAAAAACAAGGTAAGTGAAACAAAAAAATAAAATTTAGCTATCCAATTCTTTTTTAAGCTAACGGACAGTGAATTTTTTTTTTTCCAGGGTGGAACTCCGCTTTAATAACATTGTCCTGCTGCTAACAGGAAAATATAGAATAATTAAAAAAAAAATTAAATAAGGGTTTATGAACACAGGATGTTTAAAAACGCCAGCGCTGCTGCCAGGAAAAAGCAGCTGTAAAAACGCACTTTACCTGCTTTTTTGACTAGCGTTTTTGCGCATATTTTGGCATTAGCGTTTTTGGGCCTTTTTTACAGTAAAAACACTCCCTATAATGTAAAAACGCCAAAAGCGGTTAAAATCTTGTTACTGCATTTTTTGGTGTTTTGCCTTTTTATAGCTTATCGGCCTCTGCTCCTGGACGCACAGGCTGTCATTTTTTTCCTACTGGCCCTAAATGCTTATGCCTCTAAACGCCTCTGTAAAAACGTCAGATGCCACTAGCAGCAGCTGTAAAAACGTCCAGTGTGCATGAGCCCTAGGTTTTTAGGAGCTCCACTGAGCATTTTTTATATCCAATACATCTACAGTGTCCTTATCAGTACAGCGCTGAAACTAAAATAAGTACATCCTGTACTATATACTTCCTGGCAGCCCCTTGTCTTCTAATGCCATCACTTTTCTGATCCTCATGTCATAGCTGAGTAGATCTGAACCAGAAGATTGCAGGTATCTCCGCTTTGTGTCCACATGATGAGATATACTGTTGATTACCAGGACAATTAGAAGTGTGAACACGCCTTTTGCAGTCACCTGACTGAATGCTGTCAAAGGTTTATTTTACTGTCATTGGAAAACCCCTTTAATACATAAACTGTTATATTGTGTCTTGATTTGTTACATAGGAGGCTCCACATAGGTTCATCATTGCTGTTCTCATGGAGTACATCCGTTCTCTGAACCAATTTCAGATCCCTGTACAGGTATTGTATGCATATATTTTTCTAAGACTTTTGCAATCGTTTATTCACTGTTAAAGGGTTTAAGATTACTGATTGCCCTTTGGTATTTTCTACCCATCAGAGCAAAGTTGTAGGCTTAGTGCCAGGTAAGAAGACCACCCTACCCCCCAAGACCATCTTATGGCCCTCTCTAGCTCAGTGCTGATGATGTTGGAGTTTTACCTGCTTCAGCCCCTATTAACGTGTGAGACAGGAGATTGGGCAATGGCTTTGAGGGCCTTAAAGCTTGACACTGAGAGGACACATTTGCAGTGGGAGGGTTGAAGTGCAAGACATGCAGGTATTGATTTGAGGTAAAGCTGCATCATTTTATTATAACAATTTAAAGGATAATTTCAACTTTACAAAAAGAAAAACCATAAATGCACATTTTTTTGCATGTAAAAAATATATGCATTTATAATTTTTTGTAATGGACCTGTAAAGCAGTGCATCTACGATCAGCAGATCGTGGGTGTAATGCCATGGCCCTGCAGACTGTACCTCCGAAATGGCCAGGCAGTTACACTGTGACCAGAAGCATGAATGAACTACCACAGCGCTCAACAGTACCCTGGTAGTTCATTGAGAACTACAAGCTGACAACCCTGTTTTGGATTTGGACCAGAACAGTCCTCAGATATATCTACTGCCTTCCCAATTTTAGTATATGCCCTGCCGAAGCGAGGACATTAATGTGCGCACATTGAAATGACCAAACTCCAACAGTCGTCAAAATAGTCTGACCTTGTAGTTTTCCCATTCACAGAACATTCTGAATGGATGACGTGGCCGGGTGGGTGGAGCCCCGCACAGCCACGTTTGTTGCAGAGTGTGACAGTGGGGAGGAGAAGATCCCCCACAAGCAGTCAGAATGGGAGATCAGGGAGTGTGGGGGGGGGGGGGTACATCTGTAACATAGCTTACATGTTACACGAGGTGAACTTATCCTTTAGGAAAGAAGATTCAAATGCTTGCAAATATCCATTCCTGGTTGATACTCTTTGAAAACCCATTCATTTATACAGCTTACTTATCTAATCGGACAACACTCTTTGAGATCTCCCTATATCCCTTCTTCTTTTTCTCTTGCAGCACTACTTGTATGAACTGGTAATAAAGACATTGGTACAACACAACCTCTTCTATATGCTCCACCAGTTCCTTCAGTATCACGTGCTCAGTGACTCCAAACCTCTGGTATGTTTATTTACAGATCTTCCTAAAATTGGCTTTTTTGAGAGCATTCTAAGAAATGTGCAAGAAAAATAGCTTGAAGTGTAGTCCCCACAACAAGCAGTTACCTACATTCTGCCTCATTTTCAGGCCCACATGTGAAAATAAAATGTACCCTGGGGGTTTATAGAAGAATAACCTCTATTTTAATATCCTATTGTTATAAATAGAGTTTCTCTTACGTCCTCCGACAGTCGCCGCCTCTTCATATTCGTCACATATGGGGTATTAGACTTTGCTCCGAAGGAGTAGCTAGGCAACAGAATATGTTAACAATAAAGCTTTTAACATATCCCACCCTCAAGGGGTGGTCCCCTCAGTCAATACCCTCCTACTTCCTGCAACCATATCTCAGTTTTAATGTCTAGCTTGTCAGGAGTGGCTGGCTTTTTCTGTGCTGGGGCTTTCTGCCCCAGACTCTTTCTTCTTTTTAAAATTTTGTTTGAGTTTTCTCTCTACCTTTACTAAGTGGTTATTTTTGTCAGCATTAGTTGGTTCTTCGGATGAAGAGGATCATGCAGACTGGGTCTCGGGCTGATCCCCCTGGTCGCAGGTCGTGGGTCAGTGGCTTCCCAGTCTGCCATCGAGCGTTCAGCCAGGTAACGCTCCTGGCACAGTGAACGACCCATCCCTGTTCGGTGCAGGGATGATTGGTGAGGTGGCTACCTCACTGGACGCTGTGCGGTTTCTTAACCCCCATTTTGTGCGTCTTGAATGCGACTCTCCCTGCCTCATGTGCAGCGGCTTGTTCGCCTGTGCGGGTTCCCCACGCCATGTGAGGTAAGTGTATTTATGTGGGGACCTGTCTGTCTGGGGGGGTGTCAGTCTGGGACTGTGTAACCTGCCTCTAATCACACTGCTTGTCTCCCTATCTCTCGGCTGCATGCTGTGGGCTGCAAGGGGGGGGGGGAGATGTGTGACACTGTCTGTGTCAGGCTGATCAGTGTGTGAAGCTGTGTGCTGTGGGGCATGTTTTTTTTGGCATGTTTGGGCACTATACAGCGATCGCTGCGGCGATCTGACATGTATTCTGATACTGGAATGTAATGTGTGTTTTTTACTGCACTGTGGAGCGGCGGTTTCGGCGCCAAACGGCGCCATTTTGCCTACTCCCGCTCCGGCCGCATGTTTTACATGCATGGCGGCCATTTTCTTGTAGCCTCCATAGGCTTACATAGAGCGCCCTGGCAGCATCACTTCCTCTTTCCAGGAACACCGATCGAGGCAGCAGCAGCGGCGAGGGTCTCCTCAGGTTTTACCCTTCTGTTCTTGCTATCCATTGTCTGTGTTCAGTTTGCATATTCCCTGTGGGGGTCTTATTGTGCTGAGTGTGGTGCGGTGGGCTGCGCTTGCCGCGCTTGCTTAAAAGGGGCAGTTAACCCTTTGTTGTCTGGCATTACAGGGGCAATGGATTCTCAGGAGGGAAAATTTCCTACAGCCTTGGTGGAAAGCCAGGGGACCGCTGTCTCCCCCCCAGGGGGGGATTTGGCCACTATTGTGGCTGGCCTTGCTGCTCAGGTGCAGATGCTGGTGGCTGCTCAATCTACTAAAAGGCCCAGAGTTGCTCTTTCCTCTGATTCTGAGGGTGAAGGTGATAGGGCTGTTATGGCAGGGGCCTCCTTATCGGGGTCCCGCTCCTCTCTTGATCTAATAGGGTCTGAGGTGGAGGCTGAAGTTGAGGGGGTTGATAATTCTCCCCCTGGCTCGCCTGAAGAGCTTGCAATCATGGATGAGTTGATTGCTTCCATAAAGCAAACGCTGCGTTTGCAGGATGAGGTGTGTCCCCCCGCCGCCTTGGCGGCTTATGGGACGCAGAGAAAACGCAGGACGCCGCAGGTTTTTCCCTGCAATGATGATTTTCAGCGCGCTGTTAAGGATCAATGGCGCAATCTACGCAAACCTTTTGCTGTGCCAAGTAGATTCAAGCTGCGTTATCCTTTTTCACCTTCCACTGATGAAAGGTGGTGTGTGCCACCCCCAGTGGATCACGCAATTGCGGTTTTAAACAAAGCCACTGCGATTCCTGCAGAGGATTCCCCTGTGTTCCGTGACGCCACGGATAGGAGACTGGAGTCTCTTACCCGTCATACTTATTCTGTTACGGGTTCTATGCTTAAGGCTCTGTTTGCTTCTCTCATGGCGGCCCAGGCGATCGCAAGTTGGACGCAGATGCTTAGGCGCGTCCTAGTGGCCGATTCGGCCTCACCGGCGACCCTGGATATGGTGGATCAAATCCACCAGGGTGTCATGTATCTGTGTGATGCGGACCTGGACCTGGTTCCGTTGGCTGCACGTGTGCACAGTGTGGCGGTGTTGTCTCGCCGCCTGATCTGGTTAAAATGTTGGTCGGTGGACCAGTCTTCGCGTAAGACCTTAGCCAATCTACCTTATGATGGGTCTTGCCTTTTTGGGGAGTCCCTGGATGTGTTGATTAAGGGGATCACCGGGGGTAAGAGCACTCTCTTGCCCCATTTCCCCAAAGCTAAGGGGGCTTCTGGGAAGAAGCATGCTAATTTTCGGCCCCCTCAGGGGTCCTTTCGTGCCTTTCGGCCGCACTACAAGGGCAAGCCGTTCAAAGGTCAAGGCTCTCAGAAGAAGCCCTGGTCAGGTAAACAGAAGTCCGGCCAATCCGGATCTGCAGCCCATAACAGTGCGGCCTGAAGGGGCGCCCTCACCCAGTTTTGGGGTGGGGGGACGCTTGCTCGGTTTTCTTCAGCCCTGGTTGGCCCGTGTGCGGGACAGATGGGTTCAGGAAATCGTTCAATCTGGTTACAAGATCGAGTTTCTCTCTCGGCCGGAGAGCAGATTTTTTCCCTCAAATCTTCAACTGTCTCCAGAGCGTTTGCGGGACCTGCACCTGGCGGTGCGGGACCTGAGGGCTCAGGGAGTGGTGGTTCCGGTGCCTCATCGGGACAGATTTCGGGGGTTTTATTCCAATCTGTTCACCGTGCCCAGGAAGGAGGGCAAGGTTCGTCCAATTCTGGACTTGAAGGCTCTGAACTGCTCTGTGCGGGTTCGCAAGTTCCGCATGGAATCCCTGCGGTCGGTGGTGGCTGCCCTGGTTCCGGGGGAATTCATGGCCTCCATCGATTTGAAGGATGCGTACCTTCACATCCCCATTTTCGAAGGTCACCAGAGGTACCTTCGATTCGCCATTGCGGAGGACCACTACCAGTTCGTGGCGTTGCCTTTTGGTCTCGCCTCGGCTCCGCGGGTCTTCACCAAGGTGCTTGCACCGGTTCTGGCATTGTTGAGGGCCCAGGGCATTTCTGTCCTGGGGTATCTAGACGACATCCTGGTTCCGTCTGCGACCAGCCAGGGTCTGGAGGAGGACCTGTCTGTCACGATGCAAACTCTACAGGAGTTTGGTTGGACGATAAATTTTCCAAAGTCGACGCTGAGTCCGTCGGTTCGTCTTCCCTACCTGGGAATGATTCTGGACTCGGTACAAGCGAAGGTCTTCCTGCCGGAAGACAAACTCAGAACTCTTCAGGAGGAAGTCAGGTCCCTCAGGGACGTTCCGCACTCGTCTTTAAGGACGTGCATGAGATGTCTGGGATTGATGGTCTCGGCCTTCGAGGCGATTCCCTTCGCCCAGTTCCACACGCGGGGTCTCCAAGCGGAGATCCTGTCCAAGTGGGACGGGCAACCTCAATCTCTGGATCTTCAGATCTCGTTGAGTCATCGCACCAGAAGGAACCTTCTGTGGTGGCTCCAGTCCCCGATGGTGTCCGGGGGCAAGTCGTTTCGTCCTATCTCGTGGACGGTGATCACCACGGATGCCAGCCTGTCGGGCTGGGGTGGTGTTCTGGGAGTTCTGTCTGCCCAGGGGACTTGGTCGGAGGGAGAGTCTTCCCTTCCGATCAACATTCTGGAATTACGTGCGATAAATCTCTGTCTTCATCACTGGACGGACCGGCTGCAGGGCTGCCCGGTTCGGGTGCAGACGGACAATGCCACGGCGGTGGCCTACATCAACCACCAAGGGGGCACCAGGAGTGCCCGGGCGGCTCGAGAAGTGGCCGACATTCTGTCTTGGGCCGAGACTCATGTCCCGGCGATAACGGCAGTTCACATTCCGGGGGTAGAGAACTGGCAGGCGGACTATCTGAGTCGCCAGACCCTGGATCAGGGGGAATGGTCTCTTCACCCGGCTGTCTTCCAGATGTTGTGCGCGAAGTGGGGTCTTCCAGATGTGGACCTGTTCGCGTCTCGTCTCAACAACAAGGTTCGTGGCAAGGACGCGCGACCCTCGGGCAGACGCGTCAGACGCGTTAGTGGCCCCGTGGCATCAGTACAGGCTGATGTACGCGTTCCCACCGATTCAGTTGCTGACCAGGTTCCTTCGCAGGTTACTCTCGGAACGCAGCACGGTGATTCTTGTGGCACCGGACTGGCCTCGCCGGTCCTGGTACGCAGACCTCGTGAATCTGGCGGTCGACGCCCCTTGGCGTCTACCTCTTCGAGACAATCTACTGTCTCAGGGACCGATTTACCATCCTGCTTTACAGTCGCTGGCTTTGACGGCCTGGCTGTTGAGACGGAGGTCCTGAAGGAGAAGGGTCTCTCTCCAGAGGTCGTTCATACTTTGATCAACGCGAGGAAGTCTTCCTCGGGGAAGGTTTATTACCGTACTTGGAAGGCCTATTTTGCCTGGTGTGAGTCCAGGGGGTTTTCACCCCGCAAGTACTCGGTTTCCCGTGTGCTGTCTTTTCTTCAGACGGGTGTTGCTCAGCGTTTGGCGCTGGCTACGATAAAGGGTCAGGTGTCTGCGCTGGCCGTTCTGTTTCAACGTCCCGTGGCCTCCAACTCCTTGGTTGGCACTGTGCGGCATCTGGTTCCTCCTAGGAGGGATCCTTTGCCCCCTTGGGACTTGAATCTCGTTCTATCTGTGTTACAACGTGCTCCTTTTGAACAGATCAGGGAGATCTCGTTGTCTATGTTGTCCAAAAAGGTCGCCTTTTTGGTGGCGATCACTTCGGCTCGCAGAGTGTCGGAGCTGGCGGCTTTGTCCTGCAAGTCTCCGTACCTGGTTATTCATTTGGATAAGGTGGTCTTGCGACCTAATCCTTCTTTTCTTCCGAAACGAGTTTCGGAATTCCATCTTAATGAGGATATTGTCTTGCCTTCGCTGTGCGCGAAGCCTAAACATCCAAAGGAGGTGAGATTGCATTCTCTGGATGTTGTTCGGGCGATAAGGGTTTACCTTAAATCGACTGAGTCTTTTCGTAAGACTGACTCCTTGTTTGTTCTTCCAGAGGGTCCTCGGAAGGGCATGGCGGCTTCGGCCTCTACCATCGCCAAATGGATCAGGCAGACCATTGAACAGGCCTATGCTTTGCAGGGTAAGGCTCCTCCTGTCCCTGTGAAGGCGCACTCTACTAGATCTTTGAGTACGTCTTGGGCCTGTCGTCATGGGGCTTCTGTAGCCCAGGTGTGTAAGGCGGCGACCTGGTCGACCGTGCACACTTTCACAAAATTCTACAAAGTAGATGTTCAGGCATCGGCGGATGCTTCCTTTGGCCGCAAGGTTCTTAGTGCGGCTGTTCCATAGGGTCCCTTGTTGGGGACTCCTGGCTGTTGGGATAGTTTTTTGTATCCCCTGGTTTTTTGTCTTTTCCTGGGTTGTTGCTCCTGTTGAGCACTTGTTTTTTACTATTGCCCAGCTGGTTTCCTTCCTTTGGTAAGGTTCCTTTCTTTGATGCGGAGACTGCGTTGCCTTTTCGGCGCGGATGCGTTTCCCACCCCTCATGTTTGCACTGCTTTGGGACGTCCCCATATGTGACGAATATGAAGAGGCGGCGACTGTCGGAGGACGTAAGAGAAAACGGAATTTTTGTAAAATCTTACCTGTAAAATTCCTTTCTCTGAGTCCTCCGACAGTCGCCGCCCCCGCCCCTCTTTTGGGGTTTGGTTGTATACTCTACTGCTATTCCACTAAAACTGAGATATGGTTGCAGGAAGTAGGAGGGTATTGACTGAGGGGACCACCCCTTGAGGGTGGGATATGTTAAAAGCTTTATTGTTAACATATTCTGTTGCCTAGCTACTCCTTCGGAGCAAAGTCTAATACCCCATATGTGACGAATATGAAGAGGCGGCGACTGTCGGAGGACTCAGAGAAAGGAATTTTACAGGTAAGATTTTACAAAAATTCCGTTATCCTTGTTAGACTTGAACTTCAAAAGAGATGATGGTTCTCAGGGATTTTCTGTTAGTAGACCCTGAACATACAAAAAACTTTTCTTAGGACCTTTTGTCGATGATTTGTTAATTTTAGAACAGCTTCTGCGCTCATACAAATCTATGGAATTGCAAAACCAGGCATTCCAACTGTAGGATAAATGCACCTGTCAATGAATTTGAGACAAAACCGCACATTTATTGTAAAGTATGTACAACTGTGTTTTGAGTATTGTTTGACCCATGTGCTGAAATCCTGGGCTGCCAACTTGTTGCCTGGTTCTTGCCTTGACTTGAAAAGGAGACTTCCTTGTCTAAGATATGTTCTGCCTTTCACCTCAACCAGAACATTGTTCTTCTAACCCTCTGCCCAGTTCACCATTTCCCTCCATTCCATATCAAGCAACTCTTTCCCAGGTTGCAAGGCTGTCGGGTTCTTTTCATATGTTGTAACAAGTAGATTTTTTGGCCTCATCTGATGCATAAATCATAGATCAAGCATAAAGTCCTTCAGGCAGTCCTGTTTTTCTTTTTTTTTTCTTGGACCTGTCAGCAATTGTTTGATGGGTTTCCCATCACTTAGCTGGACTGCTTTTAGACATCCCAAAGTTTAAAGACTTCCTGTTTTCTTCAACGTGTGAGAAAGGGAAAAAACTGGATTTTTGACTTACGGTAAAATCCTTTTCTCTTAGGTTCATTGAGGGACGCAGTCCTCTGATGCATATCTGTAGGGCCTACTGATATGCATCAGAGGACTGCGTCCCTCAATGAACGATAGAGAAACTGGATTTTACAGTATACTACCGCATAAGAGGATAGGCTGGCAAAAAAAAAATTAGCCAGCCCCACATATGCATGGCTTAGTTTTGTTGCAGAGCATGCCTAAAAATCAGAGTGGGACCCCAATGTTTCTTTAGTGACCCTCAATAGACTCCAAGAAAACTATTTTACAAAAATACTATTTTCTCTTTGAATGGATAGTACAAAGGGGTAAATCTTGGACATGAATCTTCCATATTTAGGAAATTGTTTTGATTTCTCATTATTATATTTCTAGGCCTGCCTGTTGCTATCTATAGAGAGTGTCTATCCCCCAGCACATCAGCTTTCCCTGGATATGTTAAAGGTAAATATTTTTCTTGTATGAATATTGGGATCTAAATGGAGAATCATTTAGGGCCGGTTCTCATTGGGCTCTAAAATGGAGACTCATTCAGGGCCAGGTCACACGAGGATAGCACAGGCAAACATTAAACATTCCCTTGTGGTGCGATTCTGCTGGGCTGAAATTGCACCAGAATGTGAAAAAAGTAGTGCATGCACTACTTTAAAAAAAAAAAAATAAATAAAAAAAAGGGCCGCATCAAATTAGATCGTACTGTTATAATTTGGTGCCCTCGACTGCACTGCATTTGTGATCTGCCTTTGGGGTGCCGTTAACAATACATAGGCACCCACAGTGGATCGCAAAGGCAGTGTGGAGAATGTGACATTCCCGCACATTCTGGTGTGAACTAGCCCTTAGTCATATTTGTCCTGATGTGTAAAATAATGTATGTATTGGCAATATCAACCAGTAAATGCCTACTTTTTATGTTTAGACATAGTAGATAAATGCTTGCTGCAATTTAATTGGCTGTGTGGACAAACACGTTGCTATAAATTGTAGATGTTTTTTTTTTTTTTCTTACATTAAAAGAATTAGGTTTACAGGGAATATAATTATAACCATACAGGACAATGGAGCACAGCAAAAGAAATTTGAGGACACATTGTGATAGACGTGGGAAAGGTCATATAAAAGTGGTAATGTGGCTTAGTGTTAGCTTGTAGAATTTGGGAAGTATATCAAAAATTTCCAATGGAGCGATGTGCCAGAAAGAGACATCAGAATCGTCGCTGTCGTCCCTTTCCATACCTGATGACGAATTTTCCCACGAATCGCTATCGCTCAGTTCTTCAAGTAACTCAGTTTCGCTGTTTTCTAGTTAGTCTAAAAGCGCTTTTGCGCAAAAAGAACACTTTTTGGACGCCATGGTCGTTCTCAATTTTCCAGGCACAAAGAACTGGAAAAGTCACCAGGTGCAATCCTGTGCTGAAATGGCATGATACAGGGTAATCTGTTAGGATCACAACTTTGTATTATGTAATTTAGTGTATTTACATTTTTTAAATTGCCGCCGGTTCCACCCCCCTGCCTCACAACACTCACAGGGAAGGGAACTGGAAGACAGGTGCCAGCATTGGACGAGCACACAGCGGGAGGACGGCGGGCATCGCGAGTTTTAAAATGTAAAACAGATTTCCATGTATGTAAGAATGTACCATTTTTAGCACAGAAATCTGGACCTAATCAGACCGCCAGGGAGGTTAAATGACCCTTCCGAAAAATGGAACAAAAAAAATTAGGGGTTAGGGCAATATATAAAATTAATGTTTTACTGTTCTCCTTCAATAGGAGAACAGTACTTCAGGAAGGACATATGGAAAAAAAAAAAAAAAAACATCCTTGAGCAATAGCAGATGTGGGTAACATGCAGCCCCACGGGGTTATTACATTTCACATATGATTACTTTATCTCCACAGAGGCTTTCCACAGCCAATGATGAGATTGTTGAAGTCTTATTATCTAAACATCAAGTTTTGGCAGCTCTAAGGTTTGTGAGAAGCATTGGTGGACATGACAGTGTGTCGGCTCGCAAGTTCTTGGATGCTGCAAAGCAAACCGCAGATGATATGCTCTTCTATACGGTCTTCAGATTCTTTGAGCAAAGAAACCAACGTCTTCGAGGAAACCCCAACTTCACACCAGGTTAGATTTGGTAAAATTAGAGTGCATTTCCCAACAAGATATTTTGAGTTCTCTTTTTCAGCGCTTACTCCTAGGGGGTTCATATCCACAAATTCCCCAGTAGAGAGAAAGTGGTTACAATTCTACATTTAATAAAACCATTGCAATCCTCTTCCTGCAGCTGTACTATGTGCAGTTAGCCTCTATAGGCTTATTTGTAGCCCAATGCCAAGTCAGGCTATAGATTCATTCAGTAGGACAAGCAAGGAGCAAGTCTTTTAAAGGATAAGTGCACCTTTGGTAACGTGCTAAACTAGTATTTATGATCTAGCATTTTACCAAAGAGCACCTCCCCCCAAGTCGTATGTCCTGACGAGCACCCAATCGGTGCTTGTCACACTGCTAGTCCCTGGGTACGTTGCTGGAGACAGGCAGGGAGGTGAGTGGGAGATAAACAGGGGCATACACATCCATTGACAATCCCTAGTAATAAAACTCGGTAGTAGTATAACTGAATGAGACCTTTGTCTAATTTTTATTAAAATGATAAAAAGACAATTTTTTTTTTTTAATGTAAAAATTAAACCTAAACCACTGTCTCAATTTTTTCGCTACTGAATGAGACCATTTTTATTGCTAGGTATTTTCAAGAGCTAAATGTCCCTAATGCACAATTTCCTGAAAGGTGACTGCGTGCATGTATGGGTAAATGATTGTATGTATGCATGTGATTCGGTTTTGGTTAAAATTATTTATCAGAACCCGTATACTGTCGCCCAGGTTTAGTCCCTTGGACAAGTTTTTTTTTTTTTTTTTTTTTAATTTCCACCCCCCCTGGGGCCATAGAAAAAAAGATGCACATTTTTTTCACCTGCAAAATGTGCTTTTTTTTTTGTGAAGAGTGAACTTGGCCTTTAAAGCAAATTCTGTGCATGCCATATATAACATTTTTTCAAGATGTTGTCAAGGCAATATTTTTTATCGTAACATATTTAAAGGCCAGAGGTCAAGTATTGGGAAAAAAGTGTGGGAACTCACCCAACATTACCACTCCACCACCCACTTTAGCGACTTGGTAACCGGTCGCGGGCCACAATGAGTGGAGCGGGCAGATCCGATGACAAGTCCATGTCAGCTTATGCAGAGCAGACATGGGCACTGCCTGCTCTACTCTATGTGCCCTCCAATCTAATCTGCCCAGACAGAAAGGGACAGATCGCCGTCTGTTTTTTTAAGTGGATTCAATTTGGTTCCTGCACGCATCGCTGGCCGCTGCTGTCCCCCAGGCAGGTATGGCTGGTGGCTGCTAACTGGCTGTCCTCCAGGGCTGGTACTGGTGGTTGCTACTGCTGGTGGGTACTAGTGGCTGTTACTGCTGACTGGTTAAGTATACTTTGAGTTGCAAATTTCCCTCTCTATATCTAAAGTCTTTTTCTCATCTCTCTCTCCCACTACCTCTACCCAGGGCTGGTGCAAAGATTTTTGACACCCTAGGTAAAACCTAATTTTGCCGCCCCTGACTCCACCCCCTTTGCCCTGCCCATGTATACCCCACCTTTTTAATGACTGCTACCATTCTGGGGATGGAGTCAGTCACCAGCTTTTGGCAAGTGCTACCACCCACTAAATACAACACCTTCAAGGGGCTGGTCTGCAACCGCACCACTACTGTGTGTGCAAGGCACACACTTGTGTTGCACTAGTGTGGGATTCTGTCAGCGAAAACACCTTCTTACCACCTGTTTAATGCTCTCTCAAAAATCATCCAAGTGTCTATTGCTCTTCAGAGAGCACAGCTAGTGTGAAGGAGCCCCTAAGGGTTAAAGATAAAGCGAGCAGAGAGTGGGAGGGACAGAACACACAGATCCTGCATCTCCTAGTCAAGAGTCTCATGTAGACATGTATAGGAAAGGAATACTTGGTGTGTGTTCCCTCTGACACTGTCCCAGAGGATGTCTAATAACAGCCTCTTGGTGTGTAAATAAACAGATCATATATAGAGAATGCTTTCCTCTGCCTTCACTAAAACCAAGAACTGACTGTCCAGGCTGCAGCATAACATGATTCTCCCCTCTCTCAAGCAATGTAAAGAAAAATCCTCATGTGGGAATATGAGAGCTCAGGGGTCATTTTGGCTTCTTCTTGCTCTGGTACGGAAAATCAAAACAAGGCAGCAGAGGAAAGGGGAGGGGTTACAGCATAGATGCAGGCTGATTGGATAAGCCTGAGAACTAACCTCTCCTTCCCTCCTCTCATTTGCAGAGCCGATGCCTCCTGTTTTGCTTCTGTCACAGGCGGAGCACATTTGGTATCTCTCCGCCTGTGACAAGAGCCGGCGCTATACAGGAAGCATCGGCTCTGCTTCCTCCAGTGCGGCTCCTTTCCTCACACTGTGCTCGGGGATGGCGGGTCGGGAACCCGCAATCTGGGATTACCGACCTGCCATCCCAAAGCAGGACATGGCGCCAGGTGCTGGGATTGTGTCAGGGGACGTGGCTGCCAACGGGAATGGCGTTCCTGCTGTAGAAATAGTACAGGAAAGACGTTCCCATGCTTTCCCACAGGACTCGAGCCCTGTTAAAGGCTAAGTTCACCATAAATAAATACAGGTAAATGTACATTTATATATATATATATATATATATATATATTTTTTTTTTTTTTTTTTCTTAGAAGCCTGTAAAGCACTGCACCTGCAATCAGCAAATTGAGGGTGCAATGTCAAGCTCTTAGTATAGTTGTCTGTTTGTACCTCTGATACAGGCAGGCTGGGTTCTCACATATGCGGTTGCAGTGTGGCAGTCCAGTGCGGTTCTGTTCACGTGGGAATTTTATTTGCCCAAAACCACACCGCATATGTGAACCAGTGCCATTCATTGAAAGCTGGTCAGATTCACATGTTATGCAAATTGGATGCGGTTAAACTCATCCAATGCGCATATATGTGAACCGAGCTTTACTGAAGTCCAGGAAGATCCAAACTATTATAGAGCGCATCAGCTCCTTCGTAGTTCATTTTTTTTTTTTTAAAGCCCGTAGCGTGTGCAACACACTCAAAAGACTCCACCCGGTGCATAAAAAAGTGCACACACACAAAGTGAGTAACACAAAAAAGCACAGGGTGTGCGACAACGTGTGGTCTTCCCTCCGAAGAGGTAGGACCCGAAACCTCAATCCCCCGGGGCGCAAGACTCCTGGCAGGGACATAAGGTACTCATGGTCTGTCTGGCCGAAACCAGACCGACCCCGTTCTTCAGGGGGACTGCCGGAACAGCCCCCACCGAGTACTAAGTAGGGCTCCCCCGAAGGGAGACCCCATGGGAGAGGGCGAACTAAGCCAAAAGGCCATATCCACCCCCTCCCAAGACTTAAGGCTGGGCCCGAGGACCCACACACTCCAGTCTGTGCTAATAAAGAAAACAAAGGTGATAGTGCAGTGACGGACTCCAAAGAAAAAGACAAACAAACACAGAAGTGGGGGAAGGGAAGTGGGGAAAGTGCGATGGTGCCATGTGAGGGACCAAGGCAGGCCTTCCAGCCGGAATAAAAAAAATTCCTCTGGTGCAAGCCAAAAGGCCTGTCCCAAGAGGCAGGTGTGAAAAAGGTGTGCATAGTGCAGTGACCAAGGTGCCGAAAAAACTCACAGCGAGCTGCCCCTCACCAGTGAGAAATTAAGGCACCCCTGGGCTGCCACCCCAGGGGCACTTACACTACGGGCTCTTTCAATCTCAGCCCCCGGCCAGACCGAATGTAGCCTATCCCCACCAGCAGACATCAGAACCTGGACAGCTTAGAGAGAGCTTACCTACCACTGGGGACAGGCCTTTTACAAGACCAGATCAAAACCCAGGAGGAGAAAGCCCTCCCCTCGCCGTCCCGTTCCTCAGCCCATTACATCCAGGAGCAGTTCCACCGGTCACCCAACGGCTTTCCTGCTCCCTTCAAACTGGTTAGGACAGTTCAACCCATTCAAATCAGAAGGCGGCGGGCCCCACATGCTTTCCCAGATGACCTACTTCCCATACCTCAATACTCAGAGCGCTCCGGGTTTCGGTCATACTGGTACTAGCTAAGGCCTATACCAACTGATAAGAACAGATACTACACTTGATCTTAGCCAAAAGGCCGAGGGATACGACTTCTAAAGCGACATGTGCTCCCAAAGTCGGTGCATTGAGAACTACAAGCAGTTGGCAGTAATGGATGACAGTAGATGTAGTTCATTAATTCACAGAACTCTGAATGATGAGGCTGTGTACCCACTGGGGGAGATTTACTAAACCTGGTGCACTCAAAATGGTAGCCATTCTGCTTCGAATTTCAGCTTGTTCAATTACTTTGACATTCAAATCCAGAAGCTGGTTGATTTCTATACAGAATTTTGCCAAATGTTCTACTATGCAGTTTTAGTAAATCTCTATCACTGTCTTAGGGGTGGGGAATGCTCAACATGTTTGCATCCTAACTACACACAATAGGTTGAGAAGGGTGAACTTATTCTTAAAGAGTTATGTTAGTCTCAAATCAAAGTTGAAATTATCCATTAGTTTGTAAACTATAACTATTGTATACGAGTCTAATATATAATTCCTATTGCATTGATCTGACTTTCCAGAGTGAAATGTTGACCCCCCCAATTGGTTACTGCACATTTCATGAGGACGATTGAAGGGTGGTGGTATAAATAAAATGAATTAAACCAGGCTGTTAAGTTGACTTATTTTAATTAGAAAAACTGTACAGTTCAATTTTAGTTTCCCTTAAAAATGAAAACTGGAAGTAATGTCTGCATTGCTCCATCAGATACAAAATGTCATAGATGTAAACTCCTGTGGTCACTAGGATAGGAAGGGAGTAGAACGCTTCATGCCTGGGGAAGGGTGTTGTCATTCTTGGTGTGTTCTCATGTCTGAAAGATTTCATCTCACTTGCTGTCTGTTCTACTTGTCACATTGACAGGCAAAAAAACTTATAACGCAAAGACAGAATTACACCAGTGCTTCTATCCAAAACAAAGGTGTAGCTGAAATTTCATTTCTTTCTTTTAAATGCTGCCCCCCCCCCCCTTTTTTTTCTTCTCTGTAGGAGAACACTGCGAGGAGCATGTGACCTTCTTCCGACAGAGGTTTGGTGAACAAGCATTGTTAAAGATCAGTTCTGCTTAGTTTGCAATATAAAAATTGTACAAATGTATTATACTAAGAATAAAGTCCATGCAGATTCTGCTTATAAATGGTGTGAGCTCCTTTCTTTCTTCATTTGGCTCCTATATTCTCTAATATAAAAAGTAATATAGCAAATTGGTTAATAAAATAGATTTGCCTTTGTGATAAAACATGAATCCATCTGAAATCAAGGAACTTGCATTGGTTTTGCATTTAGAAAACAAATTTTCAGGGTTGCCCATAAATTAAAGAAATTGTATAAAACAAAACATCTTTCCCAATAAAATGTAACTTCTATATACACATGTGGAAAAACTTCTTGAGCATTATGGAAGTCATTGGCTGTAACACTGCTATCATAGAAGAGTCCTTTCCTGAGACTGCCAGCTGCAGTGAGGGTGTTTGAGGTGGTCCTGCACTCTAGCTGGCTCCATATCTCCTCCTCCGTGTCTGGGGGTCTTCATAGTGTACAAAGTCACTCTAGTGGATAAGTCTTTCTTGTTCTGTGCCTCTTACTCTCTCCCGTGCTGCTTGAACCTTCGCTTTGTTCACTCGTGGGCCTGAGGGGAGGAAAAAAAAATATATTCTTTGTCAGGAATACACCATTCCGATTAGAGCAATACACATTTAATGGCTTTAAAACATAGGGGATACACCCTAGAAATGAAGTTTTATTATAAGCTGTATCTCATTTCTTATGTACCAATTCTAAAGAAAATCAAATTAGCAATTTCTGTATTCAGTGTGAAATTCTATATGTCCAGCCAAAAAGCAGGATTGGACAGTGGCAAACAAAATTCTGTAGCCCAGGATAACCTCTCCTCTGCCTCAGTTTGTAGCAAGCCGCTGGAGAGGGATTTGTATACCTTGGGCCCTTTCACACTAGTGGACTACTCTGGTCTGCCTGTCAGTTTTCCATATGAACCCTCCTATGTCTGTTTACACCCAGCATTGTCTGATCCTATTGTATTGGCTTAAAGCCGACAAATAGAGATCCATTCCCTATCTTTCTACTGGATCAGATGCCAGTTGGGTGTAGATGGACAGGTGGTCCGTTTACATCCGAATGCCAATAGAGGAGTTGTCTGTCTGCTCTGCATAAGCGGACATGAACCAGCCACCCGCCTGCTCAGAGGGGATGCGCAGTCCAACAGAGCCTGCCCCGTGTGTGAGGTCTTTTTACACTAGGTATAACTCTAAACAAACGTACCTTCCCTGATGCAGGAAGTCCGCCTGTTGCCTCTTGATGGGGAAGACACTGCAGTACCCCAAGTAGTGTCCAAGCCAAAAGATCCACTCCAGGTGAATCCCACAATATAAACCTGCAAGGATTAGCAATGATCCCTCCCTTGGAAAAATGAAGGCGCAGAAAGTTCCTCGGAGGACTTAAAAGGCTTCTTGTAAGAACTAACTCCAGAAGTAGATGGAGGAGATAGTAGACCTTTCCTTGGACCTCTTACGCTAAAGGCAGGCATATGCTCTAACCCCTGTAGGTATCCTTGATGATGGCATCAAGGGTAGAACCAAAGAGACTGCTTCCCTCAATGACCAAAAAAGGTAAGCGCACCATAGATACAGCAGTGTCCCAGCTTCCAAACCAAAGTGCTCTGCACATCTGTATGAACATCAGACGCACATGGAACACAAGTTTAGATACTCCAAACAGGCAAATTTAGAACTAAAGTGTAAAGTAGGGTACACACGATAAGAAAATCAGAAGAAAAATTCTGTAACAGGCATGATCGTTCTATTTTCCTATAGTGTGAACAAACATTTTGACATCTGATTCATACTTTAAAAACTCCAAATTTTTCCTTTTCCATGAACAGAACTAACAGTTTATTTGAGTGTTTTCGTACAAGAAAAATCATAAAAAAAAAAATCTTTTGTTATATGATAATGTTTGTACAATGGTTCCATCTTCGGTTTCGACTTGCTGTGAAACATTGAGGAAAACTGGATGATCGTTCACATAATTTTCTTTGTGTGTACCCACCTTAAGACTTCAGACATATGCTTTACACTCCCTATTAGGGGCTTACCCCTGCTGTAGGGAAATCCTTAGGGGGATCTAACCGATTGTGATTATCCCTACCACAGGACAGATGACAAGAGAAAAAAAATGGGATTTAAAGGAGAGATTCTGACTTCTGATCAGTAGAATCCTTAAAGGTAAACATACCCTCCACCAGTCTAGTAGATGTGTCACTGTTAAACCACATTTACTGATTTCCCTCTGAAAAGAAAACCTTTCCAACACACCCTCAGGCATGGCCAAGGAGCCTTTTGGGTATTTCCAATCTACATAGTGGAGAGGCTGTTGCAGTGTTTAAGGAGCTTGGAAAGATCTGAAGCTGGAGGCAGCAGACTAATCTTCCAAATGAAAAGAAGTACATATTGCATTAATAAGAACCTGAAACGGTCTCTTGTGTCTGAGGTGACACTAGGAGACTTTGGTGTATGAAAAACATCTCAGAGAGAGATTGTGGGAACTCTGGGTAACAGAGATGGTCACTGACCGGTGGTCTGGGGCATCGGGAAGATCACTAATTGACTCTGCAGAGGTAGAGACAGAAAGCACACAAAGGCTTAGCGGTTTGTTGCCAAAGTCACTCAGTTCCTTTTGGAAACTAAGTTTAATGTTACTGTTGTAGAGCTGCCCCACCACCAAGGACAGGGTGAGGGTCTATGCCTCACCTGTCAGAGCTAAGAGACTTGTTGGTAGACATTTTGCATTTAAGTTACATGGCAAGCTTATGGGTACTCCCAAACCCAAGCAACTGGTAGCAAATGAGTGGCGGATAGCTAGAAGTGACTGTGCTCACTGTAGATTAGCAGCAGGAATGGACTGTGGAAAATAGTTTTTTTTGCAAACAGGAGCAGCAAGGCAACAAAGCTTACTCTATGCTCAAAGAAGCACACCACACTTCACTCAGCATTAACACCTTCTATGGTAAAAACCAGCCATAAGAGGAAATTCAAAAGATACCCACCAACAAGGTGGCTTGGTGTAGCAAAGAAGTCACACACCAGTGCAACTTGTCAAGTGATACAACAGGTCCAAATCGCAAGACAAGTCACACCCTATTGTCTGTAATGGAACTGTTTAAATTAGTGCGACTGACTTTGTGGTGCCAGACCGATTTTAAAAAAAGGCTCCTGCACTATTTTTTGCGATTTCACATGTGACAGCCAAGTCGCACCGACCTGCGGCTTTAAGTGAAGTCGCACAATTTCAAAGTAGGATTTAGTGTGAACGGAGTCCGTATTAGAATAAGAAATCAAAGGCAAAAAAAATAGTTAGATTTTTCAAAGCAGAGCTGAAGAAAAGGCTCCTAGAACACTAGAAAATAAATTGAGGCAATGCTCGGGGTAGAGGAGTTGTTATTCTGGGCTGGCCAACAGAATTTTTATTTTCCAGTCTCTATTCCTCCTGTAGACAGCAGTTTAACCCAAAGAGTGGAAGAGATTCCATTGACTTGGTGTACAAAAGAAAATACCTGCAAGGCAATATTGCCGAAAGAAAGCCTAGTTTGTCCCCCAAAAAAAAAAACTGTTTTACTTTACTTTTTAAATTTCCCCCCATTTGTCTGTCATCTTAACTTGGTTCTAAAGGCTGAAGGATTAACCACTTTAATACAGGGCACTTCCCTCCCTTCCTGCCCAGGCCAATTTTCCCCTTTTAGCGCTGTTGCAATTTGAATGACAATTGCGCGGTCATGCAAGACTGTACCTACACCAATTTTATGTAATTTTCCCCCCACAAATAGAGCTTTATTTTGGTAGTATTTGATCACCTGTGCGATTTTTACTTTTTGCTAAACAAATAAAAAAAGACCGAAAAGTTTGAAAAATTTTTTTGTTTGTTATACAATTTTGTAAATAAATTTTTTTCCTGCACTGATGAGCACTGATGAGACTGCACTGACAGGCACTGATCGGCGGTACTGATATGCGGCACTGATAGGTAGCACAGATATGCAGCATTGGTGGGCACTGATAGGCGGCATTGATGGAAACTGATAGGTGGCACTGACGGGCACTGATAGGCGGCACTGGTGGGCAATAATGGGCACTGGTGGGCGACACTAAAGAATAGCAATGATGGGCACTTGTGGGCAGCACTGATAGGGAGGACACTGGTGGGGGCATCACTGATGGGGAGGGCAATGGGGGGCTCCCTGAGCCCTGATTGCCGTCATAGTGGGCATCCCTGGTGGATCTAGTGGCACCCCCCCCCCCCCCCGAGGGTCTGCACTGGTAATCAATGATTTGATTACCAGTGCCGACCCCCCTCCCCCTGTCAGGGGAGCCGCCGATCGGCGCTCCTTTGCTCGTGCCTGTCAGGCACGAACTAAGGAAAGCCGATCAACGGCTGTTCCTATTTACTATGTGACCAGCCGTGATTGGACACGGCTGATCACATGGTAAAGAGCCTCCGTCAGAGGCTCTTTACCGAGATCGGAGATGCAGGGTGTCAGGCTGACACCTCGCATCACCGATCGCCACTATGCGCGCCCCCGGGGGGGCGCCCAGAGCTGTGTTATGCTGCCGCCGTCATATGACGTCCGGTCAGGATAACACAACCACATTCCCGCCGTCAATTTGTAATAGGGCGGGAAGTGGTTAAAATCTAAGTTCTAAATAACAAACATGCTATACTTACCTTCTCTGTGCAGTTGGTTTTGCATAGAGCAGCCCCAATCCTCTTCTCGGGTCCCTCGTTGCTGCTCCTAGCCCCTCCCTCCTATCGAGTGCCCCCACAGCAAGCAGCTTGCTATGGGGGCACCCAAGCTGCAGCTCCGTGTGTCCATTCAAACATGGAGCTGCCCCCCCTTTCCTGATTGGCTGACTGACAGCCGTGGCTGTGTCCCAGCCAATCAGGTGGGAGTGTCCTGGATGGCCGAGGGATTTATAAACATTGCTGGAGAGAGATGGGGGGCTCAGGTAAGTATGAGGGAAGCTTCTGCACACAGAAGTCTTTTTATCTTAACGCATAGAATGCATTAAGATTAAAAAAAAGTGCAGCTTACCTTGATGCCACATTGTGCATGAAAGCAGTAACTCTCCCTCCACATAGGCTTCGAGACAGCTCTGCCAATCACAGCCAGCAGGTCTCAGCTGTGCTGCAAGTCAATGGGCACAGAGCAGCTTACTATGGGGGTCACGGAGCGCCAGCAGGGACCGGAGAAAAGCAGGATCAGGACAACTCTCTGCAAAACTATTGCACAGAGCAGGTTATTAAGTGTGACATGTTCCTATTAAAAAAAATAATAGGTTTAGAATGACAGATTGTTAGGTTCAGATGGTGCCTAAAAGTATGAGAACTGAAGCGGTTAAAGCACTTTAAAGTGTTGAGCCCCTCTAAAACTAAAATCCCTGCAGCTATAGATCTCCACCATCTAACCTATCTAGCCCTGTAAAGAAGAAATCAGTATACTTACCTTTTTTTTTTAAGCCGATTGATCCAACCCGGTCTCCAGTGGCGGAAGCTCTGCAGAGGACACGGGCGACAATGGCTGTGAAATGAATTGGAAGTGATGTCACCCATAGACTTACTATGGGACTTCTGTTGCCACTGTTTTGCAGAAAACTCCAACGTTATTTCCGGTGACTGTACACCAGGAATGGTTGGGGATTTTGACAGAACACCGGCAGCCTTTACACTCCGGTAGATGATATAATTAGGAGATTGATAGTCCGCCTGCTAGTAACCAAAAACATGGCCGCCTCCAAGACGGCGACAACTAGCAGGCCGACTAACAATCTCCACTAATTATAGCATCTACCGGAGTGTAAAGGCCGCCAGTGTTCTGTGCAAACACCAAGTGGTCGAAATCTCCAATTATTGCAGGTGTACAGTCACCAGAAAATAACGTCGTTGGAGTTTTCGGCAGAACACTGGATGTGTTCTCTGCACCGTGGCTTCCACAGCGAAGCCACGGCTGACAGCTCAGAGTGGGATCGGCTTAGAAAAAAGTTATGTATATTTATTTTTTTCTTTACAGGGTTAGATCGTGGATGCCTGTAGATGCAGGAATTTTAGCGTTAGGCTGGACTTCTACTTTAATTTTGGAAAAAGGTTGAAACCTGTGTCAAGTTTGTTGCCATTCATGGGAATTTCCCTCACCTCTTTGGTCATAGAAGTAGGAAGTGAGTAAAATCTCATCGGTAAGGGTGCAGACAGTGAGAAAACCATGGGCACATGGTCATGTTAGGGGGGGGGAAAAAAAAACGCACACCTGCAAGGCAATCGCATACTAGCACAATATGAAATACTCTGCTTGGAACAAAGCCCCTCCAGCACTGTACTGTCACCACTGACATTTTCCTCCAGTCTTTCTTCCAGGTTTGCACACTCCAGCTATGTGGATGGCCGGAGCCGCACTGACATCGCTTCCACGCATGCACCCTCTATTTCGGCATGAAGCTTTAAAAGGTCAGCAAGGTATGCCAGACCTTCAGAGCGCATGCACCGGTGATGGAACTGGCTGCATTCAGGGTGTATATCTCTCCTAAACCGTGCACGTTTAGGAGATATTCATTTTACCTATAGGGAAGCCTTAATATAGGCCTACCTGTAGGTAAAAATGACCAAGTGGAATTTACTACCGCTTTAAAGAGGTGGAGCTAAACCTGAACATGGGAGCAGTCAAAGATCACCGGGCACAGCGGCGCCTCTTTACACCGGAATTAAACCTAACTACTGTACTACTGTGTTGCAATTGCATGCATTGCACGGCAATCATGGGTTTAAATCAGGTGGTTAGGCTGCAGGATTTCACCTCCTCACCACCTGTCAAACACTTAAATCGATTTTCAGGGGAGCAGCAGTGCTATCTGCACTTGTGAATGAGCTCTTAGTTGCATTTGGCAGCAGCACCATTCGGGCTTGTTGCAGTGGTTGAATCGCGGTTTTACTGTCCCCAAATCCCTACCTCCTTTAGCTGCCGAGCCTGCAATAGTTAAACCTCCTGTTGCTTTTGGTGAGTGTTGCCTGCCTGCCTGCCTGCCAATCACAACCCATTTAAGTAAATGGGGCAACTCCGCAAGCGTCGCACAGCTGCATGCTTCTGCGAGGTCCAAGCAGGTGGCGAGAAAGCAACACAATGCTGCCTGCTTTATCCCCTTGCTTGCTGTTCTGCACAAGGTTGCAGGGCACTTGCAGAGTCTCCTCATTTACTTGAATGGGTCATGCTTGGCAGGACTTTTAACTCCGGCTGCAACATGTGTACACCCCTGGCCACTGCAGCCACACATAAAAACATATCTTAACTATTGGGTTTTACCACCCCCCCAAACTGCAAATGAATCCCTACTGTTCTGCGACCCTATAAAAGGCTGCTTTCACAATGATGCTCTGTGGTTTACCTGCACCATGGGTGTAGCGCAGTGTACCTGCAGGATTTTTGTGTTTAGCTAGAGATTTCTATTATATCCTGCATGTGTGGCACCAAAACTTGAGTTCAGAAAGTGCACCCAACCCACAGAATATAATACAAGTCTATGGCTAAGCGCAGAAAAGTTGCACTGCACCCCAGGGGTGCAGGTAAACCACAACGCATCAGTATGAAAGCAGCCCTATACTATTATGTCCAGTGTATTGCTTCACACTGACCTGAAAATCTTCTCTTCCAATGCTGGCACCCCTCTGGAGACCGCTAGCCAGGATAATAAGAGGTGGAGTGCAGTTGGTATCACTCGTATATGACAGCAGCCAGCACTACAGAGGAGGTATCGGCCTATGCCGCTCTTGCTCCCTACTACAGCTTTAACTCGCTCCCTACTACAGCTTTAACTTAAGTAGTCCCTCTGCATTGCACTCTGTTTGCGGTCTGGACTTGGCATCAATCTACAGGTTGCTGTCATTGATATAATATGGCTTCTTGGGTGAGTATGAGCCAAAATGCGCACCCCTGCCCCCTTGGTATATGTGGAGCAGAAAATCATTCACCCACAGCTCTTTGGCCCCAAAAATGACAGCTAACTTCCAGTTCAGACTGAATCCAAAGTATTCACTTCAGTTGGACATTAAGAGAAAAGGCATGAAATGTAATTTAAGCTTTTGACTTCCAATTTACAGACCAAGAAACAGCGCTGATTAAAGTTGGCAAGCCAAGCTAAAAGCAAACCAAAATAAAAGAAAACACTTAAGCAGACTGATGTGATAAGGACCCTTACCCGTCCCTCTACCACATGCATATGCAAGTCATTGCACTACAGTGGTACTTTTTTTATTAAAAAAAAACAAAACAAAAAAAACAAAAAAAAGCCAATTCCCCTCTGGTCACATGATCTCAGAAAGGTGAGCCAGTGGTCTCTGCTTGAACATTGCTTCCCTAAACAGCTATGGCTGAGACCACTTCACCTATACCCCTGAGGGAAATTAGAGCATCAATTTCATTAGGACTGGTATTTATCCACCATATTTCTTTAGATTTAATGCAGCAGAAAGGTCAATTTAGAGGGGGGGGGCCCCTACAGTCTACTTGAAATAACCTTTCAGTTTCTTACTTTTGAAACCCCAGTGGCAAGTTGCCTGAGCTCCTAGGTCCACACAACTGTTGTGGCGATTGCAAGAAGTCCCGCACAAGTTAGATTATACTATAATATACAGTATAATACAACAGGGGAGTGGGAAGACAGCTGTAACAAGAGTATGTTGTGGGGAAAGAGCCAAAAATCATTATAAAGGAGATCATGTTGCTAAAGTACTCAGGAGCTAAAGAAGCCACCAAGCAACCCAACCTGCTAAGGCAGAGATATCCCTTCTAAATTAGCAGCAATCTACTTCCTATACAAAGCTGCTTAAAGCGGAGTTAAACCCTAAAAACATTTTTTTCACCATCCGCTAGCTTAGATGAACCTGAAAAAGAATTGGATTAAAAATTATTTTTTTTTCCCTTACCTTGTTTTTAATGAAAATATACTTACCTTCCTTCCTCCCTCTGCGGCCTGCGCCATCACTTCCTGCTTGCATTGAAGCCTGGGAGATGAGCGTCATCGATCCCAGGAGTTAATGCGCCTGCACCGGCCCTGCTCGTCACTTCCGGTGCAGACGCGTCATTCCCTGCTAAACAGCTTCTGGGCATGCCCAGAAGCTGTGCAGGTATGATGCGCCTGCACCGGAAGTGACGAGCAGGGCATTCTGGGACTCCAACGTCACCGAAGAGGAACCCCCCGGCTTCAGCTGCCCACACCTGAGATGGCAGCGCTGGACAAAACATTTTCAAGGTAAGTATTTCTTCTAAAAAGGTAAGTGAAACAGGGCTATCATTGGTTAAATGCACTAGCCCTGACTGTCCCGGGGGTATTTTTAGGTAAAAAAAAAAATTTCTAGGATGGAACTCCGCTTTAAGCCTGACAACACCTCGCATGCCTTTCACTGGGAATCTGTCCATGGTTACATCTTAGATGAGAGTATTGCTCCCAAACACTGTGCTCACATAATGATTGAAAAAAGGATACTGAAATCTAGTAGAGCTGATGTTTTATTTTTAAAATAGGGAACACTAAATAAAAGATGATGCTTTGGTGACATCACCTTATAAATCGGACAGAGCTGGCCTAATATGGTGATAATTGTCCCATTGTTTGTATACAACAATATTGCTGGAGCAGAATATCTAGTTTGACATAGTACAAAGGGCATAAAAGTGCCAGCTTTTAGGCCCCTTTCACACATGCAGACCGTTTGTCCGTTTTTCATCCATTCGATGACGGATAAAAAACGGACATCAATGCATCTCTATGGAAAAACAAATATAAATGAATGATCATCAATTTACATCAGTTGATGGATGCAGATGTAAGCGGACCACAGCTCTATTTTTCTTCCGGATGTGCAGCAGATGAAAAACTGATGAATACTTGATCCATTTTGACGTGACTGAACCGATGAAATGAACGGTCTGCATAAAATTATCATCTCTATTCCAAACATGGTATTGGAGGCACATTCATATGAAAACAAATGTAATGAAAAACTGTTGAATATAGGAGCAGTCTTGAACCTAGCTACAGTACATGACCTTTGCTGCTGCTGATGATTTTAGGGATTTGAGGCATGCAGAGCTGATCATCCTCATAGCTACCTAGGCAGGACCCTAGGGCTTGTAAATCTGGGTGATGGGGTTAATTGGTCAAATGTACTTGCTTATCATGTCACAAGGGAGATTATACTCCTAAATACTTAGTGTTTGACCGGGATGGACCATGTCCATTAAGACAATGCCAATGGGACCAAGCCCCAGTAGGCGGTCAGTCTGAGCAGAGGCTAGCACAGCCATATCCACATCTGAAGCACTGGGTTGGTTTTGAGCAGCGTCTTACCCCACATATATCCACACTTCTTAATTAATGCCTGATGCCTGCTCCTACTTTCTGAATATCAGTAGGGGCACCCGTTATCCTCCAGCTTTGAGCGGAGCTATAAGTCTACATGTGATTGCAACTGCTCTGTGCCTATTGCAATCCTCATCCATGGCAGTCCAACTTTTCGGGGAGGGGTAAAGCTGCTACCTAGCTTTGTGCCATATTGCTTATTACTCAAAACTCAATTAGAGACTGACTCTGCCTCCCCCTAGTATTATGCAGCAGATTCTTCATTATTGGTCACAGAATTGAGATCTTAGATTCAAGCTTGTTGAAGAATACATTTTCAAGCTTGCCTTGTACAGCACAGAGGATGTGTTCATGTAAAACTAATTTTCAGTATAGATTAGCTTTAAAGAAAATCCGATCATAACAGAAACAAAGGCCTGTCATCTTCTGAAAATTCTAGATGCCTTACTATAATTCAGTAATGCTCTACAACTCCGAGTTAGACCAAACATAAGTATGCAGAAAGAAATTCTGATAGTAAAGGGTAATGTCTTGATCTTGCTAGTTTGAACCCAGGGGAATGCCAATTAGCCAAATCCCACAATAAAATGATCTTTCTGATCTCACTGGAAGGATTGTGACATCACCCTTACCTAAGCACTGCAGGTGGAAGCCAAAGGTAAGGTCTGTATGGGTAGAACTTTTCCTCCCATGGGTGGTTTTTTTATTCATTTTACTGCAGAGTTTTGAGAGCTTAATCCACTTTGTTATTTAAACCCAGAAGATGTTTCAAGTATTTTAGTTTAAGTGGCAGCTCAATCAATCATTTCAAATTCTAACAGAGCGTCACTTTACAAGCAGCGTGTATAGGCTGCAAAGAGCATGTGAGCATAGGCTTCAGTGTTTCCAAGGCTAGAACAGTTCTCATGTGACAGTGCTATTAGCTATATTTAAGAACTTAAACAAGCTTCTTGGCATTAGCTTGGCTTGCTTAAGGCACAAATAGCTACGCATGACTATGTAAGGCACATTCATTTATTCAGACAGAAGATGCCCTTATGACACAGCAATACACCCAGAAATAAGCAGCATTAAATTGACATTGCTCTGTATGATCTTATCTAGATTTCTTGGTTTCAGTTGTTCTTAAATATCTATTACAAATGTCTAGTTAAGGCTGCTTTGAAAAACACATGCCTTCTGCATGTAGCAAAGTATGCAGATTGAGTGTTGGAAAAGCTGGATATCACTCAAGTCTTTCCCTGTATATTCTACAAGTCATCATCATTGCTCCCGCACTCACCAATGTAACTAAGGAGAACTGGCAGAAATATGAGACCATGAGCAGCTCCAAGAAGCACCATAGCCAAGTACATCCTGAAGTAGAAAATCTTGAATATCCGAGACTTGGACAAGCCCAACATGCCAATACCCCAAAATTTCGTCACAGTGATTCCACTGAAGACCTAGGAAAAATCAGATCTTATATTAATTGTTGGTTGGATCCCACCTCAACATTATGTAATGTAAATGTTACAGTAACAAAATCAATCAACTACCTAATTAGCCCCATGCTGCCATTTTGTCACTAATTCATAGTGAATTTTTTTTTTTTTTTTATTTCATAGTGAATTTATAGTCTAAAGGTATTAAATCTTCATCCACAAATTGTTTTCCTACATATACACTTTAATAATGGAAGATAATAAGCACTAATGAAAAGCTAAAGGTCGCTGTCAGCTGATGTTACTCAGCCAGTGAAGACTCTGGAGAGATCCTGACTTTAATGTCAGGATCCACCCAGATGCCTGGACTAGCAGCAGGCTCCACCTCTCAGTGGGCCACTGAGTGCCTGAGCCAGCCGCTCCTATCCCCTCCACAGCCTGGCACTCCAGTGAGTGCTGAAGGGTCAGAGCACACAGCCTGTGACAGACAGTCCCCTAGCTCTCTGCTTACTGAAGACTGAGAACTGAGCGATCAGCGGTCCTTGATCGCTGTCCTCTGTGTAGAGGTGGCAGGGGACAGAGGCAGCATATACCTACTTTTTACCTAAATTTTTTGTAATACCTTGCACGTCTCTATCATTATTAGCCATGTGACCCAAGGGCAGATATCAAATTTTACAAATTCAATTGCAGCCGAATTTAGCAGTATAGCTGAGAAAAACTTTGGCATGATACTGCTATTCAGCAATATGAGTGGCATGTATTTGGAGGTGAATGCATGCAGTAAGGCATTTTAGGTTTTGATAGTCTAGTGCAACCTTTCAACCTCTATAACCCGAAGGAACCCTTGAAATTACTTTTCATTCCTTCATTCCAAGGAAACCTCTGCTAAGTATTATATTTACAGCTCACAGTTCATTAGCAAGATAGTCGGTAAGAGGGGAATTCTTCCTACCGATAGCTAAAAAGATCACTGGTGTCAGTGATCACTTACCTAAGAAGCAGAAGATACTCATTGCTCAAGGAACCCCAACAACCTGTGAAGGAACCCTAAAGTTCCATTGAACTTTGGATGGAAAAAAGACTGGTCTAGCACTACCTAGAAATATAAATAATGGCTGTTGATTCATTCGCACACTTACCGAACTACCCATGTGTGCCAAGGCATCCTGTGCACGAAGAGCTCGACTTCCCTTTGTGCTGACTGAGAAGGCTCTGGTCACATGACTGCAGAACTCCACAGAAATGCCACAACACTGCAAGGTATAAAGGTCACCAGAATGTTATGGTTCATTGCGTTAGTGAGAAAACCGAACACACGGATAGGGCACAAACACATACCAGTTAGACATAATGGATTTAGAATAATAAAAAGTGACATTGATCCAGTTTTGCACTAGGTTATACTGTCCTGATATCAGTTTAGAGCGCCACACTTTAAAGGTTTAAATAGCTATAGATCTTGTATCCGGACATAATGCAGGCTGTCATTTCTACTTTGGGTTTTTTGATAACCTGAGCGTGGAATCTTTATATTAAAGCGGTGTTCTGGCCTCCGCCTCCAAACAAACTCCATACTGTAGCTGCTGACTTTTAATATTAGGACACTTCCCTGTCCTGGAATCCAGCGATGTCGGCACTACAGCAGATGTCTCCATCGGCTGTCAGATGCTGCCGCCGCCATTGCCAGTAAGGAAACCCGGCAGTGAAGCCTTACAGCTTCACGGGCGGGTCCCTACTGCACATGCGCAAAGTGCACTGCGCTCGGTTACTGGCCTAGAAGCAGAGGAGGGAGGAGGAGGAAGCCGAACTTCTGACGACCTTGCCACGGCGAGGTACGACAGAAGTGGGGACAGGGTACCTGTCAAAAACAGGTACCCGCTCCCCCCCAAAAGGGGCCACATATGGCACCGGAGGGGGAGAAAGAGACAGATAAGCATAGGTTCCACTTTTGAGTGGAACTCCGCTTTAATATTTATATCCTGACAGTATTATGCATGCACCCTTCCTTATTCCATTCCATGCAACACATAAAAATGTTTTGGCTATTAATACTTGTTAAAAGGTTTACCTAGGATTTTATAACAAATAGAATAGAACTTACCATGACTAAATTCACCAGAGACACAGCATTCAGGCTGATGTTCCAGAGCCACATGACTCCAAACATATTGACAAGGATCATGGAGATGGTGAGACACATCAGAACAGCAGACCAGATCTCGAAGCCCAGCAGAATGACAGTCACAAAGAATATTGCAGCCAATGACAGGCAAAGATTGAACACTGTATCATCCACAATTGTTAAGTACTGTTCATAGAACACATAAAAAACACTGCAGGAAGCAAAAAAAATAAAAAGTGAAAGCCTTCAATGAATTTGTTCAAGGACACAATAAAAGACAATTATTTCCTTCCTTGTGTATATTCTAGTGAAATGTATGTTTGCCTTATTATTTCACTTATATTATGACACGAGTTACTTGCTCCTGTCCTTGTTCCCTTGAAAACCAAAAACCCTTAAAGTGGTAGCAAACCCTATTCTACCACTTGTACCTACAGACAAGCCTCTATTAATGCTTACCTGTAGGTACTGTGAATGTCTTCTAAACTTTCACAGTTTAGGACATATTCAGACTACATTCAGCCGGTGACATTACCAGTGTATGCACTCCGAAGGTCCAGCATACAGTGTCGGACCTTCAGAGCCTGTGCCATAAACGGCGGCTCCCGCTCGTGACGTCATTGCGCCCCTGGCCACTCCATGTAGTCGAAGGACACGAACCCAGGAGGAAGACGGCGGCCTCCTCAGTGGTGACAGCGCAGCGCTGGAGGGCTTTGTTCTAAGGCAAGTCTTGCATAATGTGCTAGTATGCAATGAATACTAGCACATGGCATTGTCTTGTAGTGGATTTTTTTTTTCATCCACTACCGCTTTCATGCAGAACTAAAAGGCAAACCTTTTTCCATTTTGGATAGAGTAAGGGAGGATTATAACCCCTGTCCTATAGAAATAAAAATGTGTTGTGGATGTATAGGGCACCCAGGGTACCCAATCAAAACGCAATTATGCAAATACAAAATCTAATTTTATTGTTACCACTTTAAAATCAAATGAAAAACAAGGGCTGAACACATATCAAAATAGTTTGATTGTCATAGATACAAAATATACTGATGTAGAGAACTCAATGATCAACATTTGAACTTCAACATGAGTGAAAAGTCCATAGATATACCAGGGATCTCTAAACTACGGCCCTTTAGCTGTTGCAGAACTACATGTCCCATGAGGCATTGTAAAACTCTTGACATTCAGACATGACTAGGCATGATGGGAATCATAGTTCCTGAACAAGTGGAGGACCATAGTTTGGAGACCCCCCAATTCATACTATAGATGTCTGACGTGTTGGGTCTCTGCATGTACTCGTACCCCTTCCCCTTTGGGTCTGATCACTACAGGACTGCACAAGCTAGTAGGCTGACAAATAAATACTATAGCTCTCATTGATTTTTTTAATTTTTTTCCCCTGAAGAAGAGCGCACCTAAAACGCATCAGGCATCTATTAGTATGTATAGACAGTTCGCTTGTGTTGAAGTCCAAATATTGGTCATGGAGTTCTCTACATCAGTAGGTTTTGTAGCTATGACAGTATAAGGATTATGATACATGTTCAGCCTATGTTTTTTTTTCCATTTTATTTTAATGCAGTAACAATTACATTTGGTTTTTTCTTTATATGGGTATATTTTGATTCGGTGCCTTGAAAGTCCCAAACACCTGCAACATATTTTTTCTTTATAATTTCTGGGATGTTGGCAGCATGTGCAATCTCAATTCACACCTTTAGCAGTATATACTATAACTCGTAAATTATTATTTTTTATCTGTGTCCTATTTCCTTTTACTTCCTCTCCCATAGCCACAACCGGGGAAATCCCTGGTAGTCACCAGCATCACCAGAACTAGTGTCCTCATTGGAATATTATCCCCTCCATTCATGTTTAGGTTACCAACCAAAATTTGGGATTTTCTTTCTAATCCCTATTGTACTTTAACAGTCTGATTATTACTATAATGTATCATCCAACTTTTCATGACATCACAAAACTGTTTTCCACAATGATATACCCTTAAACAGCACGGTAAGAACTATTACTAGTTATACTAGTCATAAAAAACTAACAGGAAGGATTCTGCAAGCAGGAAACATTTAGAATAGCAAAAACATAACTAAGAGAAAAAAGTAATCGGCTTTAAAAAATACCTGTAAGCAAAAACACTGTAATTTTTGCCGGGGACATCAAAGCTGTCAGTGATATTCTTTGATATCATCCGTGCTTTTCTTAGGGCATCAATATAGTCTGAGGAGTTATGCAGGATGGTGTGGTAAGTCATAAAGTAAGTGGCCCCCACATCTGTATTACTGGAGATTAGGTCCACGGCAGTGCTGTATGCAGCATGTCCACTGAAAGGATTACAAAGGAATGGTCACTTGTATTCTAGCTCACAACAATTACCAGGCCAGCATCAATACATTCAAAATACATTTCTATTCTCAATGATTTTTTTTTACAAAAGATAAAACAACAACACACGACTATTTACTGCGGCAGTCAGCCACTCCTGGGCAAACTGACGTAGGGCTACGTCGCTTGCCCAGAAGCCTGTAGGGGGCGCGCCCCCGCTCGTTCACAGGGATCCCTGCACGTGTGACCGGCAGGTCCGATGTCCGCCGGCCACTCGCGATCTCCCGCAGGAGAGGGAGAAAGGCAGACGGCTGATGTAAACACAGCCGTCTGTCATTCTTCCTGATGTAAGTACAGAGACTATACGATCCTGCTATGTAGGATCGTATGTCTCTGTGGTTACATCACAAGCCACGCCCCCCCCACAGTTAGAATCACGCCCCTAGGGATACATTTAACCCACTGATCACCAAGTTAACCCCTTCCCTGCCAGTGTCATTTTTACAGTAACAGTGCATATTTACAGCACTGATTACTGTAGTAATGTCACTGGTACTCCCAAAAGTGTCAAAAATGTCAGTCAGGGGTCCGATCTGTCCGCCGCAATGTCGCAGTCCCGCAAACAAAAAAAGAAAAGAAAAGAAAAATCGCAGATCGCCGCCATTACTAGTTAACCACCTCAATACAGGGCACTTAAACCCCCTTCCTTCCCAGACCAATTTTCAGCTTTTAGCGCTGTTGCATTTTGAATGACAATTGCGCAGTCATGCAACACTGTACCTAAACCAAATTTATGTCATTTTTTCCCCACAAATAGAGCTTTCTTTTGGTGGTATTTGATCACCGCCAGGTTTTTTCTTTTTTGGTGCACAAATAAAAAAATACCGAAAAGTTTGAAAAAAAAAAAAAAAAGTTTTTTTGTTTAGGTTATAAAATTTTGTAAATAGATACGTTTTTTCCTGCACTGATGACGCCGCACTGACAGGCACTGATGAGGTGGCACTGATGGGGTGGCACTGATATGCAGCACTGATAGGTAGCACTGATATGCAGCACTGATGGGCACTGATATGTGGCACTGATAGATAGCACTGATATGCAACATTGGTGGGCACTGATAGGCAGCGCTGATGGGCACTGATAGGCAGCACTGATGGGCACTGATAGGCGGCACTGATGGGCGGCACTGATAGGCAGCACTGATGGGCGGCACTGATAGGCAATAATGGGTACTGGTGGGCGGCACTGATAGATGGCATTGGTGGGCAGCACTGATAGGGGGCACCACTGGCAGGCTCTCTGAGCCCTGTTTGCCATCCCTGGTGGTCATGGTGGGCATCCCTGGTGGTCATGGATGGGCATCCCTGGTGGCTCTAGTGGCATCCCCTCCCCCCAGGGCTGCACTGGTAATCAATCATCTGATTACCAGCACAGACCCCCCCTGTGATCAGTGAGTAATTAGAAATACTCACTGATCACCCCCGCTGCAGAATCGATCCTCTCCTTCTCCTCACACTGACAGGATCTGTCAGGAGGAGAAGAGATCGAAGCCGTTACAACGGCTGTATTGACATTACATGACGGCTGTGATTGGTCACAGCCGTCATGTGATCAGGAGGGCCAATCACAGGGCCCTCCTGCCGAGTCTTGTTGCTCTGTGTCCTAGGGACACAGGCACATCGAGATTGCGCCGCTGCGCGTGCCCGCGGCGGCGCAATCTCTCTCCTTCTGAAGGACGTTCCGGAACGTCCATTCAGAAGGACGAGACTCCCACCCGGCCGTATATGTACTATGGCCCGGGTGGGAGGTGGTTAAAAAAAAAAAAAAAAAAAAACAATAAAAATGACATAAATCTTTCCCATAGTTAGTGAACACAATAACTTTTGCGCAAACCAATCAAAATAAGCTTATTGCGATTTTTTTTTACCAAAAATATGTAGCAGAAAACAAATTGGCCTAAAATGTTAAAACATTTTGATTTTTAAATTTTTTTTTGAGAATTTCATATAAAAAAAAAAAAAAAAAAAAAAAGAGAAATCGTTTTTTTTCTTTTCAAAATTGTCGCTCTTTTTTTGTTTATAGCAAAAATATATATATATATAAAAAAAGGACGTCAATTTCATTTGGGTACAGCGTCACATGACTGCGCAATTGTCCGTTAAAGTCATGCAGTGCCGAATCGTAAAATAGGGTCTGGTCTTTTTGAGCAGCCAAATCCTCCGGAGGTTAAGTGGTTAAAATTAAAAAAAATAGCATTTTTTTTTTTAAATGTTGTAAAAGTATGGAGTAGAAACGCAGGATTATAAAGTTTACAGAAGTAAGAGAAAGCAAGCAAAATGAAAAACCATATGCCAATTAGGCATTAGGCCAAGTAAGCAATTGGGCTACCTCAAGATTTGTTAATGCTTTGATTCTACAGCCAAAACAATCTCAAAACAATGGCAAGTATAAAATATTCAACAAATATGGCTCATTCACACAGTTTTACATTTAAGCAAGTATTTTTGTTACCTGCAACAAAATGCAAGAAATTGCTCATCATGTGTAATTGGTGTTTAAAAATTAAAAAAAAAAAAAATAAATAAAAACGCAAACAAAATACATATAAAGAGGAAATTTACTGAAAAAACCAAATTATCTAAATAAATAATGAATTTCATTTATCAGCAATAACAAAGTTAGAAAAACAAGTTCGCATTGAGCTATTAAAGCCTCAAACAAATCTTTTTAAATCCATGCAGCCTTCATGTACTAAGTTCTAAAAGTAAAATACCTATATTACATAGTTACATAGTTACATAGTTAGTGAGGCTGAAAAAAGACACAAGTCCATCCAGTTCAACCTATGATGTGTGTGTGTGTTTGCTAACCGTACATTGTATACCCCTGTATGTTGTGGTCTTTAAGGTGTCCATCCAATAGTTTTTTGAAACTATCAAGGCTCCCCGCTGATACGACTGCTTGCGGAAGAGAATTCCACATCCTTACTACTCTTATAGTGAAGAACCCCTTACGCACTTTAAGGTTAAACCGCCTTTCCTCAAGTTTTAGTGAGTGGCCACGTGTCTTATTGTATTCCCTTACTCTGAATAGTTTGTTCCTTATGCTAGGGTCGCCAGTACAGTATTTGTACATTGATATCATATCCCCCCTCAATCGTCTCTTCTCCAGAGAGAATAAGTTCAGTGCTTGTAGTCTTTCCTCATAGCTGATGTCCTCCATTCCCCTAATTATTTTTGTTGCCCTTCTCTGGACTTTCTCCAGTTCCAGCACATCCTTCCTGAGGACCGGTGCCCAGAACTGGACAGCATACTCCAGATGTGGCCGGACCAGAGTTTTGTAGAGTGGAAGAATAATCTCTTTATTTCTGGAGTGAATCCCCTTTTTTATACAACCCAGTATTCTGTTGGCTTTGCTTGCAGCGGCTTGGCATTGCATGCCACTTCCAAGCCTGTTGTCTACCAGTACCCCCAGGTCCCTTTCCATCCTAGACTCACCCAGAGGTTCCCCCCCTAGTGAGTAGCTTGCTTTCTGGTTACTGGCCCCCAAGTGCATTACTTTACATTTTTCTACATTAAACCTCATCTGCCATGTAGTTGCCCACCCCGTTATTTTGTTCAGGTCTGCTTGCAAGATTTCCACATCCTGCATAGAAGATATTGGCATGCCTAATTTAGTATCATCTGCAAATACTGAGATTGTACTAGATATCCCCTCCTCTAGATCATTTATGAATAAATTAAACAGGATTGGTCCCAGGACAGAACCCTGGGGGACCCCACTTTCCACACCCGCCCACTCAGAGTACTCCCCATTAATCACCACCCTCTGGACTCTCCCCTGGAGCCAGTTCTCTATCCAGGTACTCACCTTATGGTCCATACCTACCTTCCTTAGTTTGTACAGTAAGCGTTTGTGGGGAACGGTGTCAAAGGCCTTTGCAAAGTCCAGATACACCACATCCACAGGCTTACCTTTATCTAAGTGGCAGCTCACTTCATCGTAGAAGGTTAATAGATTGGTTTGGCATGAACGATTTTTCATGAATCCATGCTGATTACTACTTATAATACAGTTTTCATTACTAAAGTCTTGTATGTGGTCCCTTATCATCCCCTCCAAAATTTTGCAGACTACTGATGTTAGGCTGACCGGCCTATAGTTACCCGGGATATATTAACCAGTTCCTACCAGGCCTATAGCAAAAATGACAGCCAGACAGGCCTTATGTCAATCCGAGTGGACATCATATGATATCCACGCTGCAGTGCGATCCGTCACCAGCTGTGTCTGATCAGTGTACCGCCTCGCTGGTGCCATGTGATCGCTGTGACCAATCACAGCTGATCGCATGTCAATTGTAAACAATGGATGGCTTCCTTTCATGCCATCCATTTTGTACAATTGTGTTAGCTGTAAGTGATCACAGAGATCACATGGTACGAACAGGGCCAATCACAGTCCATCTGTACCATGCGATTAACTCTGGCCATTCACAGCAAAACAAATTGAATGAATCAATTTAATTCAGTAAAATGCTTTCTTATAGCAATGAAATTTAAATTCACTGCTATAAGCAATCATAATGTATATATAAAAAAAAAAAAAAATCCTAATCACTTCCCCAGTGTAGCACAGTGTTACTATGGTAACAGTATATTGCTCTGGTCACAATGTGTTAAAAAAAAAAGTATAAAAAGACAAAAAAAAAAAAAGAAAAATAAATAATGTAATAAAAACAATAAAAACATTTTTAAACTGAATATATATTTTTTTCCGTACTGTCCTTGATGACCACCATACGACAACGCTGTACTGCACTGGTGATATTATGAAAAAAAAAAAATTGTAAAAAAGTTTTCTTTTTTTAATTTATTAATTTTCCAAAAAAAGGGTGACAAAAAAATTACAACTTCAAAAAACTCACAATGCCTCTTACAAAATACTTTGGACTGTCTACTCTCCAAAAAGGGGTCATTTGGGGAGGGGGGTATTTGTACTGTCCTGACATTTTTGGGCCTCAAGAAATGAGAAAGGGCATCAGTGCATCAGGATTATTCAAATCTCGGATATACAGTATATACCATAGTTTGTGGACTCTAACTACAGACTAAATAATATTCATTGATTTGGGTTATTTTCACCAAAGAATTGTAGCAGAATACATTTTGCCCTAAATTTATGAAGAACAATTATTTGCTAAATTTGATAACAATAAAGTATAATGCTTTTTTTTTTCAAATCTTGTCTTTTGTTTATTTAGAACAAAATAATATTAAAAAAAAAAAAAAAAACTGTGGCGATTAAATACGACCAAAAGAAAGCTCTGTCTCAAAAAAAAAAAAAAAAAAAATGATACAAATTTAATTTGGGTGGAGTGTTGCCTGTCATTTAAAAAGTGGGACAGCACTGAAAGCTAAAAATTGGCCTGGGCAAGAAAGGGATAAAAGTGCCCAAGCAGTCAAAGCAGATACCCAGACCCAGGAAGTTCCTAAAGAATTCTTCCAACTTCCTTAAAACATAAGTTGCGATTTCCATACCTGCTTTTAGAAATAACGGGGAAACCAGGCATAAAATCTCAGACTTTCAAAATGACTACAATGTGGTTACCTAGGTTAACATCAATACCTATGGAAACTCAACATGTACAACCATTTTTGGGAACCTACCCTTTACCGCACTTCGGGTTAGGATTGTCTGAGAGGAACATGGGCAGAAATTTCATGAAATCCTCTCCCACTGGCTTCCGTTTACCTTCGGCTGTAAAATTACGACAACGATGGCAGGATGGATCCACAACTGCAGAGAATAAATTCAGTTAGGTTCAGTACTTTTTTAGGTCACACATTCATTTAAGTATGCTTGGCTGCTTTGGTCTGATACCTGCTCTGAAAATTAAAGCGGAGTCTGACAGTCTTATATAGTTATAGAGAACTGATTAAATTTGCAACTGTGAATGAGCATATTGCAACAACCACACTAACCAATCAGAACCTATCTTGTACTGGTCTGGCTACTATATTCAGTAAAGTGATTTTCACTTCTGTTTCATGAGTTTTTGCACTACTTGCACCATTTATTTAATAGATCTATTACAAAACAGGATTACCTTATAGAATAAAAGCAGTACAAAGTAATAACAAGGAAACCATTTGGCAGGGTAGTATATAGGCATTAGTATGGTATAAAATCAGTACATAGTGACCTTGTTCCCAAAACTTTTTTTTATCTTAGTATAACTGCACTATCCACAGACCTCAAGGGCAGGTGCAGCAACCCAGTTCTCCAGTTGGGTAGGAGAAGAGCAACAAAAACAAAAATGCTTTAGGATGAACTGAAAGGAAGAGGAGAAAGGGGAAGGAAAGAAGATCACAGGAGAAGGAGGGGGCGAGGAAAGGGGAAATGGAGGAAGGGAGAGGAAAAAAAAAAAAAAGTGTGATTCTGGAGGACAGAGCCCCAAATAGAGGTCCCAAGGCGGTAATGGAGATGGCACTGGAGGAGCATGTGGCCAAGGGCTGTTGAAAGAAGACTGCTAAGGCCATCACCTGGCCCACGATAGTACTCAAAGCCAGTTTCTGCTCAACTCCCCGTTGAAGGAAGGTCAAGATCCGAGCCACCGAAAAAGAACGAGGATGAACCCCAAGAGACTCACACCACGCATTGTACATACAATGGTAGATCTTACTAGAAGTAGATTTCCTAGCTTCCAACAGTGTTGGAATCACCGACTCCGACAAACCTCTACCCATCAGCACCTGGCGTTCAACAGCCAAGCCATCAAAGCCAGCGACTATAAAGAAGAATGGAAGATTGGCCCTTGGGACAGCAGATCACCAAGTACCAAGCCCAGTCAGGCCAGTCCAGGGCCACTAATGGCGCTTTTCCACTGCATGGAACCGAACGGTTCGGCTCGCTTTTGTGCTTTTCCACTGCTGGTACCGCATGGTATGGTGTAGGAACGGTTCGGTACAGTGGCGCTTTTCCACTGCATGGAACCGAATGGTACGGCTCTCAAAAACAGTACCACCTCGATTGTGGTTCCAAGAGGTACCATACCCGGTACCATATCCCACAATCCTTTGCATGCAGTCACTAATAGCCACTGATTGGTCAGAGAATCGTTGTTATCCCACCCACCTAACTTTAGTACTACTTTAGTGGAAAAGCAAACCATACCGTACAGTACCGAACCGTTCCAACACCGTACCATGCGGTACCAGCAGTGGAAAAGCAAACCGGGCCAAGGAGGGCCGAGTAGAGCCGAGCCGGTACTTGCAGTGGAAAAGTGCAAATAGATGACAGGAATCCCTTCTGCCTCAATCCTGCGTAGAAGTCTTGGCAGAAGTTTGAGAGGAGGAAAGACTTAAAATCAGACGATACTGACCACAGGAATTCTGCCCGTCCCAGGAAGAGGCCCATATCCACCCTAAAACCCTCCGGGGGGGGGGGGGGGAGGGAGGAACAGCTACTCATCATATGTATAAGCATATGATGAAGCAGCTGTGCGGTTCACGCGACTCCGCTCCTTCCCCTACTCCAGCCATCTCCTCGTCCCGCGCTCTCCCGGACAGGGGAAGGGTGTTAAAGAGAGCGGCCAGTGGCCACCACCTACTGCGCCAGGAGGGAGTTTCTTCTGCTGAGAGTGGTTAAAAACGTTATCACACTAGTGGAGCACTGTTTCTTTCCCCACATACTACCGAGCTTGATCGATCAGCTGTTGCTGTGCCTAGTCGGGAGTGCTGAGTAAAGGCTTTCACTACAGGCTTGTTTGCTCAGTCACGAGAGTGACTGAGCCAGTGGAGCTGGTGAGTGTGTATTTCTTCTCCCCCTTCGAGCATGGTGGTGGTGGATATGGTGACCCATGACAACTAACTACACACGGTTACTAACATCCCAGGATTAATGATTGTGGACTTATTACTACTATTATTCCTGCTGTTCTGGTGATATCTATTGACTGCATTTGGACTGTGTTGCTTATTAGTAGTCAAGATTATACATTACTAGATGGTGACGATTGGTTTGCCACTTTGCGCTACTGGAGTATATATTTTATATATTATTTATCATTCCATTATTTAAGCTACTCATCATAGCAGGAACCAGGCAGGAGCCACTCCAGACAGAACCTCCTCCCCATCCAAATGAGGGGGCTGTCAGCCAGAAGGAACGCTGCAACGCAGACCGAGACCCGGTCGTATGCAATCTCGCAGGCCATCCCTGAGGTTATGTCGGGGTTCTAGATTATCCAGCCCATCGCCCAGTCCGATTGTAGATCTCACAGGAAAAAAAAAAAAAAAGGAGAAAAAAAAAAAAAGGAGGAGAGGGAAGGACACAGAAGGGGCCTACCAACGCAAGGGGAAGGGCCCGCATCCACCCCAATGTTTCCCCAGAGGAAAGGGGGGGACACTGCTCAACACACCTGGGAACCGAGGAGGCACCACCCCTGGCAGGCCACCGTGCCATCTTGGAATGGGGGTGCTGCAGGCCAGAGGTACGGAGCAACTCTGGCCTTGACCAATGTCGTGACCTGGGCTAGACGTCCTCACGAGGTGTTTCACTCGCCGGCCAGCCCTTGTACAGTGGGGCTATGTCTCGGCCAACCAAGCACGGAGCTAACAGTTGGGTCGCGCTCGCTGGCCAGACTGGGTAGACCGTAAGAATCTTGGATATCCAGTGCATCGCCCAGTCCGGCAGTTGATTGTTTTATTTTTTTTTTGTTCCTGTGAAAAACTACAAAGAAAAAAATTCCCTGTAAAAAGGAAAAAAATGCTAGGACCAGAGATCCCAGCAGGGACTAGGCAGAAAAAACTGAAGTCCTAGGGCAGGAAGTGGGAAGTATACACCCTAGGACTGCCCTAGGGGCGTAGTCAAGTTTTCTTTCTGCCTAGTCCTACTCCTATGGAGAGCAACATAACTCAAAGGTCAAAGAAAATATGGAGCTGTGTCTGTCAATGAACGAAAGAGAATTTTCCTTTTTTTATTTAATTTATTTATTGGATGTGTCTTATAGCAGAAAGTAAAAAAAAAAAAAAAAAAAATGATGAAATACCACCTAAAGAAAGCGCTTTGTTTAAAAAAAAAAAAAAAATGATATAAATTGTTGTTTCGGTACAGCGTTGCATGACTGCACAATTACCATTTAAAGTAGCGCAGTGCTGAATAGAAAAAAAAAAATGCCCTGGTCACGAAAGGGATAAAACCTTCAGGAGCTGAAGTGGTTAATATCTGCCACATTGATGCTTATCAAAAATTACCTGAAGCATTACAGAACTTGTCAGTTTCGTTATACACACGGCAACATGAAGACTGAGGCTTCACCCAGTCAAAGTAATCATCCAGCCAGGAGGAAGGGGCATAGCCTATTCTTGTGCTGGAATAGAAGGAAAGTCATCAGAACATGGTACAGTTATACAGACTTATCTGACATTTGCTCTATATGTGGTTACTCACTAGTTGTCAACTTGCGCAGCATTGTAAATCTGTTGAACCAGCGAGTTGTTATTGCACCCTGCTCCACCACACACCATCGCCTGCCCTTCCAGTGTTTTATAGTCATGTCCTTCTTCTACCACAAAATACACTGGAGCACCGGAATGTAGGTATTTATTCAGAGACTCAAAGTATGTCAGTACATAGGAGTCCTACAGAAAGAAGAGGAGTCATGTGCTCAGCACACTGCAGGTCATTCTATGTACAAATCAGAATCTAGATCTAGAATGTAAACTCACATCTGGCATCGAAAGGGTCTGATCCAAGCCGATCTCCACTTTATTGACCACAGCGATGCTGAAGGAAAGCATCCCCACAAAGACCGATATCTGCAACACACAATACAACTTCGATTTTATACTAATTAGCTAAATCATTACACCTTTTCTCTGGCTGCTAAGAATAAACTGTGCACTGGGCTATACAGTATGTAATGGATAATACACTTCACTACCCATTTCATTAAATTGTATTGGAACCCAAAACGTGTTGTCTTAGATAAAATAGGAAGGTTTTTTTTTAATGCTCTGGGTCCCCACCGGGAAAACTCACTGTTTTGGCAACCATTGTCACTGGGACTGAAAAGGAGGGAAAATACCCCAAAGAGTTGTCACCGAAATAGAGATTAAAGCTAAAATCGTGACCTTATTTGTGCACACCCCTAGACTAAACGAGTGTTTAATCCATGAGTGCTCAACCTGTGGCCCTCCAGCTATTGCGGAACTACAAGTCCCATCGTGCCTCTGCCTTTGGGAGTCATGCTTATGACGTTCAGTACCTTGCAATGCTTCATAAGAGTTGTAGTCCTGGAACAGCCAGAGGGCAACAGATTGAGCATCTATGGTTTAACCCTTACAATGCAAGGATTTATTTTTTCACATTCATGGAGTTCAACTTTAACTCTTCCAATGGGAACACTTGTTACAGTGACAACTGTCTATAAGAGGATTTTTCTTCCCGATATGTTTATGGGGCAGAAAGTGAAGACATTTTCCCCACTGGGGGACAGATGGTAAAAAAAAAAAAAAAAAAATGACAGGGGTTGTAATCCTTCCCCGATTTATCCATAATGAAAGAAATGTTTAAGTATCTGGGGTTGTAACATCAAATTAAAGGGGAATTCTATCCAGATGCAGCTACACACAGGAACATCTATATTGGTTTTAGCAGCCTTTAATCCACCCATTCCTGCCCTTAGCAATGGGACCATTCTAAAGCTGTAAACTTAACCTACAGTTTGGATTTTCTGCTAGTAGGTGAGATAAAATACCATATGCAATATATATTTCACGCACCACTATAGGCCGGATCCAGTCTTTCATTAGCAGAGGGGCATAGATACGCTTGAAGAACATGAAAACGCAGCTCTTTGGTTTCCCTGTAGTACGATTCTTCTTACACCCTGGGACACAACAGAGGATGTCCAGCCTGCTTTTCTACAGGAATACAAAAGGTAAATCAGAAATGTTTTTTCGTGGATGATAAGAGTACAAAATGTGATTAATATGGTTGTAAAAGGCACAAGGTTTTTTGCCTTCATGTGTAAAAAAAAAACCTTCTTTGTGCAGCAGCCCCCCCTAATACTTACTTGAGCCCCCTCTCAATTTAGCGATGTCCACGAGAGCTTTGGCTCTCTGGGGACTCGCACTCCTGATTGGCTTTTGGCAGCAGCGGGTGCCATTGTGACAATCACAACCAGTGAACCAATCAGGAGGCAGAGGGGGCAGGACCGAGCCGCGGCTCCGTCTGTGAATGGACATACAGAGCCGCAGCTTGAGAGCGCACCTGCTTGGGTGGCCCCACAGCAAGCTGCTTGCAGTGGGGGCACCTGGCAGGAGGGAGGGGGGAAAGGAGCACCTGTATGGGACCCGAGAAGAGGAGGATCCGGGCTGCTCTGTGCAAAACCATAACACAGAGCAGGTTATAAGTATATAACCTGTCTTATTTTAGAAAAAATAAGACTTTAATATAGCTTTAATACTTGTTTAAGCTATATAATAGTACAACCTACACTAGAATAAAAATCTCAAATATAGGTGTGCTTAGGGCAAAACAGTTCTTTTCAGAAGGCTATCTATAAGCCTGGTTAGATAAGTTACGCAGATTCATCACATTTCTAATAACTAGATAACATACTCTAAGGGGTGGTATTTATAAAAGATCTTAGCAGAGCTATATGCACGCTCACATTCTTTGCAAATACTGGCAAAATCAAAAGTTACAAGACTATTATGTCTCTAGGACTAATGTTCTTCATTCATAAGAATGGAGTAAACCGCATTATGATTACTAGAAAGCACGAAGATTATTATTTCAGTTTTAAGAAATACTTATTTCTCATATTTTAAAATTCACCTCTTGACGTGTCATATCCAAACCTAGCAGGCTCACAAAGAAGGTGATCTGAAGCAGGAAATCTAGGAAGACCGCCATTCCAGCAAAGAGTGAAAAGGTGCGTACAGCGGGCATACTGGACATTGCTCCTGTGAGAATATAAACACATTCCATGGTTCAGTTTTGTCAGCATAGTGGCAAAGAGCATTTTTTTATTTTGTTTTTTTTTTTAAAAGATACACTGCAATATTATTAAAGTGATTTTATGTTAAAAATTTAAAAAAAAAACTACCTGCAAAACAGGATTTATACCGGTTCTTCCAATTTGTTGCATTAGATCATAGGATTTTCATATCAAACACTTTCAGAAATGACAAATGCCTGCACTTCCCACTGCCAGCTGGGATTCCATCCACTAAACCAGGGATTCCCAAACTACGGCCCTCCAGTTGTTCAGGAACTACAATTGCCATCATGCCTAGCCATGTATGTGAATGTCAAGAGTTTTACAATGCCTCATGGGATGTGTAGTTCTGCAACAGCTGCAGGGCCGTAGTTTGGGAATCCCTGCACTAAACTATTATGTAGCTAATGTGTCCTGTATGACATAGGGACAAGTGCACATATTTGCCAGCACACCACAGATCATCATAAAGCGTCCAAAATCTTTATTGAAGAACGAATACATCACAAGGGAGAAAGTGCAGTGTTTCAGGGGCACGCAGGACCCCTTCGTCCAGCATGTGATGACGTGATCACGTCTGACGAAGGCGTCATGTGTGGCTCTAAAATGTTGCACTATGTCCCTTGCAATGGGATCGTTCCTTAGTTTTGAATCCTATATGAGGATTTGTGGTGTGCTTTCGAATATGTACACTTGATCTGTGAGGTTTCCAGTTCCAGCTGGTTGTTGCTTCAGCACCCAACATTTCTAAGCCTTATTTAGGGAAGTGGGCGATGGTAATATTGACATGGGGACACAAAAGGAACCAAATTACACAGCAGAGGACCAGGCATGTGATAGACCAGAAGTGTGATTTAAAAAACGGCAATTGTTCTGCATGAGAGTGAAGATCTGAGGAATGGGCAGCATAAAAAGAAAGCTTAAAAACAGTTTTTGCAAGTCCTTTTCCCTTTTTTTTGTAAAACTGAAATATATCTTTAAATATTTATAACAAACTGTAAGAGAACTTTACACAAGCCCTCATGGACACCTATAAACTGCAGGCACTACAAAGCAATTCCTCCTCAAAGCACTGAAGTCCTTCTCTGAGCAGCTCAGCTTCCACCTCCGGGTAGTGACAGGTGCTCTGGGTCTGGAGCAGAGTAAGGCTTAGTTCACACCTATGCAGTTTGCTTTTGATTAGTTTCTGCAGTGCATTTTTTTCCCACGTTTTTGATGAGCTTTGCATTTTTATGCTTTTTTTTGGCCAATTTGTTGTTTGGTGGGTAAAAAAATGCAAAAAACACGGCATTAAATCACAGTAATATCGCTGCAAAAAAAAATTAAAAAATCACACTACACTACAAGTCTTTTGAACCAAAAACGCACAATTTTGTGTTTAAAAAGACCCTTTTCTTGATGCTTTCCAAAAATACATCGGCTGAAAAAAAGCATAGATGTGAATGTGTCCCCTAGGAAACCATGTTAAATGGACTGTAGTGCATTCTGAAGAAAGCATTAAAAAATACAAAAGGTGTGAACTGAGCCTAAGTTAAGCACAGCTGCATTACCTCAGTGCTTCTGCTGTAAAATTTGAGGATGAACTGCTCCACAGTGCTTTTAGCTAAATAGGTCAGTGAGGGCTCATTTACTGCTGCTGAGAACAAATAAGTACTGTAGCCATGGTTCACACCAGTACTATTTGCCATGAAATTTAACATGACAAGTGGTACCTTCATTGCCGATGTTCTGCTGAAAACTCCAACTTGAAAAAAATCCCCAACCACGTCACTTCCTTGTGACTCTACAGCAGCAATAGTTGGAGATTTGGACGAGTTGCTGTTTTCACAGACCCCTGGCATCCTATACACTACGATACATGACCAGTTGCCTGTTTTCACAAACAAAAAAAAAGTTGTTCGCCCCTTGGAGGCAGCCATGCTGTTATTTGGTAGCGGGCAGACTAACAATGTCCACTCATTATAGCATGTACCATAGTGTATAGGCTGCCGGTGGTCTGTGAAAACAGCAACTCGCCGAAAGCTCCAAATATCGCTACTGTAGTCACCTGAAGGGACATGGTTGGAGTTTTCAGCAAACACTGGCAATGGAATTGTTCAAATTGTGGCGATTTAGAAAAAGGTTCCTGCACTTTTATGCAATGTCAATGCGACTTGCATTGACTTCTGTTATATGAAGTTGCAAGCTACAAAGGAATCAGAGGTCCAAATCGCACTGATCCGCGGCTTTGAAATCGTGCTGAAGTAGCGCAATTTTAAAGCTGCACTGATGTAAACTAGGGCTAAAAGGCACTTCGAAAAGTATTAAACGTTTATTTTTAAAACTGACACACTAACCATTCACTAGTTGTCCAAAAAAACCCTTAGCAAAATGCAGAAATCAGCATTAGTGTATACTTTAAGGGTGAGCTAACAGTTTTGCTAGACACATATTTAGGTGTTAAAACACAGAAATTAAACCGGAACTCTAAGCAAACTTAAAATACTTAACACTAGATCACTTTTCATCTGCCAGAGGAGCTGTAATTCTGTCCAACCAGTCCTAGAATTTACACAGCCCTGTCAAACAGCATTGCTAGGCTGGTACCTGACTTTTCTGAACTGCTCTTTCTCCCTGTCAGCATGTACATGGAGAACACAGTCTACAATGCAAGGGATTACAGGAGGTGGATACCAATAAAAATGTTATGTACTTACACTAGATACATTTAAAATACATTTACTGAACACAAAGCGTTATTGTTTTTTCTTTAGGCCCCATTCACACTAGTGCGACTTGTCCCGTGATTTTGGACTGCAAAATCGCATGACAAGTCATTTTCCATTATTTTCAATGAGCCCCATTCATATCAGTGCGTTTTGAAGACGCACCGACTTCAAAGTAGTTCCTGCACTACTTTGCCACGATTTTAATGCATTTTGAGGCATATAGCCTTGCCCATGCTTTCAAAATCGCGGCAAAAATCGCGCCGCGAAATCGCGGCAAAATTGCGTTGCAATAGTGTGAAAGGGGCCTTAGTCTGAGCCCAAATGTGACCGAGGCACACTCCCCCTGACCCAGGTTACATTGCTTGCCCAATTATCAAGGACAAGCTCTGTCACAAGAAAAGGGAGTAAGTCACATGCTCCTTCATTGGTGGAAGCATTTTCTTCACTCTCATGGTCTAACAGAACCACTGGGGCAAGGAATAAAACAAAGATTTCCCTGAACAGTGCTGCCATCTAAAAATACTTTGCATTACTATACCGTGTTATTGTGCTTTTTCATTCTGAATTTTACAAATCGATTCATGGTAATAAAACTAATTTTGAAAGAAATGATGTTAAAGATAATGAACCGTTGGTACTATACCCCCTACAGACTAGCTAAAATTGTTCCATCCCACTCTGCAAACTGTTGGCAAGATTGTGGACAACCGGGCATGCTAGCCCATATACCATGAGAATGTCCCTCTCTTACCAGTTTATGGAACCGGGTCTTTCAGTGCATCTCCTCTTGCACTGGTCTACAGTCCCCACCTAAAAAAAGAGCTTGCCCTACTGAACTTAGGTATCGATAGATACCCGATCGAGTATAGGCAGATGGTCTTACATATCCTCTTGGCCTCCAGATCCCTCATACTCCATAAGTGGAAAACCACAGAGGCCCCAAACCTCTCTGAAGTCATAGATATTGCCAATACTAATTATCAACTAGAGAAATCCCTGACATTTAACTCACTTTCCTACCACAAGTTCAGCCTATCTTGGAACACCTGGATCTATCACAATTGAATACTTAGTGTAACCTATTGTAACCTCTCCCACCGAAGTATGCTCATTCCCATCCAATACATGAGACCCATTGGAGGGGCTCTGACTCCCCGGCACATTATGTTACCATTGGGGGTGCTATAGGGGATGGAATCCCTCTCTAACCAGTTGATCTTACCTCTTTACTTATTTACATCATTACTGTGCTCAGATATTATGTATGTTACCTCTACTACTTTTTTCTTTGGAACCAGTGGCAACAGACTACTATGAGTTTATGTTCTTATTATCTTCTGTACACATGTTGAACTATTATATATTGTTTCTATTCTTTATTATGAAAAACAATAACTCAATAAAAAGTATTATTAAAAAAAAAAAAACTAAACTAAAAATTTTGAAAGGAATTAAAATCATGTAGACAACGCTTTATCTTAAGAATATAGTGCAAGAACTGACCCAAGAAAAAGGCCACAGTTTCAGAAAGCGAGGACAGGAATATGCTTGGGGCAACATGACCCAGGACTCTGCCGATCTGCTCATCAAGCTTCTCGCCCTGCAAGCGTTCATCTCTCTGCAAAAGTAAAAGCTTTATTAAATACCAATATCCAGTGTACTCCTGTGAGCATGACAGTATGCATGTGTATGAGCATTACACACCAAAATTCACCACAGAGCAGGTAAGTATAATACATTTTTAAATTTAAAAAAATTCAATAAAATGTATACCAATTTGTGTGCTTTCAATTTTTTTTTTAATTATTATTTCAGTAAATACAGTTGTGCTCAAAAGTTTGCATACCCTTGGGTAATTGGTAATATACAGTATGTACCATTTTTTAAGAATACATGAGTGAATGAAAACATATTTCCTATGGGATTCATATTCAACTGTAGGTCATAACAGAATGGTACAATCATAAAAAACCGAACATGGCAACAAGTAAACAGACCCCTGTTCAAAAGTCAGTATACACTTAGTTCTTAATACAGTGTACGGTCCCCTTTTAGCATCAATGACTGCGTGCAGTCTTTTGTAATAATTGTCTATGAGGCCCCAAATTCTTGCAGGTGGTATAGGTGCCCATTCATCTTACCCAGAGTGGCTGGATGATATTAAGGTAAAGAGAGACTGATGGCCACTCCAGAATCTTCACCTTTTTCTGCTGTAACCACTGGAGGGTTAACTTGGCCTTGTGCTTAGGGTCATGGTTATGCTAGAAAGTCCAAGAGCATCCTATGCATAGCTCTCATGCAGAAGAATGCAAATTGTCTGCCAGTATTTTCTGATAACATGCTGAAGTCATCAATTTTCACAAGATTCCCCTTGCCTTTAGAGCGCACACCCCCACCAAAAAGTCATTGAGCCACCACCATGCTTCACAGTGGGGATAGTATTTCTTGTCGCTATAGGCTTTATTGACCCCTCTCCAAACACAGTGCTTATGCTTGTAACCATAAGGCTCTATTTTGGTCTTGCCACTCCACATTACAGTGTGCCAGAAGCGGAGAGGTGTCAAGGTGTTGTCAGGCATATTATAACCAGGCTTTTTTTGTGGCATTTGCGCAGTAAAGGCTTCCTTCTGGCAACTAAACCATGCAGCTTATTTTTGTTCAAGTATCGTCGTATTGTGGTCTTTGAAACAACCACACAGTCTTTTTCCAGAGCAGCCTTTATATCTCCTGAGGTTGCCTGTTAGTTTTTCTTTGTATACCGCACAATTCTGGCAATTGAGGCTGCAATCTTTCTTGGTCTACCGGACCTTGGCTTTGTATCAAGAGATCCCTGAATTTTCAACTTCTTAAGAAGTGATTGAACCGTACTGACTGGCATATTCAAGACTTTGAATCTCTCCATATCCTTTTCCCATCTTTATAAAAGGTTCATTACATTGTTACGCAGGTCTTTTGACCGTTTTCCCCATGGCTCAGTATCTAACCTTCTCAGTGCATCCATGCAAACAAAATCATTGACTATTTATACACAGACACTAACCGCAATTTAAAAAGCCACAGACACCGAAAATTAACCTTTATTTGCCATTTTTACCTGCGTGTGTCTGTACAAAGGCCAAACATTCCAGGGTATGTAAACTTTTGATCAGGGCCATTTGGATGATTTCTGAGCCAAACGACTATGTAATAATAAATTGCTTCATATGATCACAATCCTTAAATAAAAAGGCAGTTTTTTGGAACGATCAGTCATATGCAAACTTTTGAGCACAACTGAAATCACAGAAATGTGATTAAATACCCAGGACAAATAAACAAATTTAGTTTTTACAGCTCATTTTCATCTGAAGATAATTTTTGGTATCTAATTTTTGAATGCTGTGTCCCTATTGGGGAGACTTGCTTTTAAATTCTGTCCTTGGTGACCACATCAGCAATGAGGGAAAAATACCCCCTATTGCTACAGAAAGAGCTATAAAATGGCAACAAATGGTTGAATCCTCGTGCAAAACAGCTGAAAAAAAAAATAGGATTTTTTGTACTCACCGTATAATCCATTTTCTGAGTTTGACTGACCCAGTGCTCCATTAATTCTGACTATAGAGTTAATATCACCTTCTGCAAGAGTCAGACTAGGTAGAAGAAAAAAAAAAAAAAAACTTGGCTACGCCCCTGAGCCGGCCTCAGCCAGTATATAACACCTTCTCTGATACAGGTATTCAGTTTGGTAGTAAGCAGGATTAGAAGTATCCAAGTGTCCGTCGAACTCCGAAATGGATTTTACGGTGAGTACAAAAAAATCCCATTTTCTCTTTAGTTCAGCGATGGACACAACGCTCCATTAATCCTGACTATAGGAACGTCCAAAAGCAATGCCAAAAGGAAAATGAGGGATGGGGAAAAAAACCAAGACAAAACCCAAGGCTAAACACAAGAGCCTTAACCAGGTCATAGGAGCTCAACCAGGACACAAGCGCCCCATCTGAAATAAAAATTTTAAGCAAAACACCCCTCAAGAGGGAACAGTCCCTCTTGAATAGCAGCCTGCAAAACCTTGCTGCCAAAAGAAGCATTCGCAGATGCCAAAATATCTACTTTGTAGAAATTGGTGAAAGTATGCACCAACGACCAAGTGGCCATCTTGCAAACCTGAGATATTAACGCTTGATGACGGAAGGCCCAGGAAATAATAAGCGCCCGAGTAGAATGCGCAGTGACAGGGAAAGGAGGAACCCAACCTTTAATATAATAGGCCTGAGTCATCGTCTGTCTGATCCATCCAGGGATATTAGCCAAAGAAATAGCCAGCCCTTTCCTTGGTCCTTGTGCAACCACAAAAAGCGAGTCTGACCTCCGAAAGGAGACCGTCGCTCAAACCACATCCAAGGCATGCAGAGCAAATTCCCTAGGATGAGCAGGCTTGGGGACACAAGGAAGGCAACACAATGTCCTCATTCAAATGGAAGTCCGAGGTAGGAACGATGGACAGGGATGAAGAACCACCTTATCTATGACAGGATAATGCCGCCAACTTCGACACCCTATGGACCAATGTAATAGCCACCAAGAATGCCACCTTCTGGGACATGGTAGGCATAAGAATCTACCAAATATTCTCAAATTGAGGTTTCTGGAGAACCGAGAGCACAAAGAGAGAGAACCAAATTTTAAATCCCACGGAGCAAGAGAGACCATACAGGCGGAAAAAACATTTTTAACTCCCTGAATGAAGGTACGAACTAAAGAGTGCGTGGCTAGGAGGTCGCTAAAAGCACCCAGAAGGCAGACACCTGGCCCTTGATGGTACCCAAGGCCAACTTCTGCTCAACACCCCGTTGAAAAAAAGCCAAGATTTGAACCACAGAAAAGGAGAGAGGATGAGCGCCAATTGACTCACACCAAGAAATGTATGCTTTCCACGTACAATGGTATATCTTGCTAGAAGTCGCCTTCCTCGCCTTCAACATAGTAGGGATCACTGATCCAGACAAACCTCTATCCCTCAGTATCTGGCGTTCAACAGCCAAGCCCTCAAAACCAGCGACTATAAAGCAGGTTGAAAGCTTAGCCCTTGGGACAACTGGTCCTCTCTAAGAGATAGCCCCCAAGGGACGTTTACGGCCCCAAATGACCAGAAGACCTTCGCCCTCAATCCTTCCCAGGGACCGTTTGAGAAGAGGAAGGTATTGGCCCAACAGTGGCACTAGCATGACTGCGGCGTCTACCAGAGGAACCGGTAACCTCGCCAAGAACCACGGTATCTTCCTGTTGGACCGACCCTGCTGAAGGAGCCGCGTAGAGGCCTGTGAAAATGGAACTGCCTTGAAGGTGGACACCACCAGACCCAGAACCTGTATGCAAGCCAGGAGAGAAGGCCTGTGGTTCCCAAAGTTGTACCAGAAGAAGGATCCCCCTGGTCAACATAAAATCCAGAGTCCAACCCAGGTGATTCAATTTCATGGAAGGGGATAGGGGGGACCTTGGGTAGTTCAGACATCACCCTAACCTTTGCAGGCATTATATCTGCACAAGGAGACTCAGGGCCTAAAAACCCAAAATGGACAAACTCTGCCCCCCTTCTTTGGTACTTCCAAAAGGAAAATTTAGTGGATCCCCTTGATGCTCACAAAGAAGATCCACAAGGCCAGAAACCAGCAAAGATGTCCCCCCACCCCAGTTATAAGTGAGGGTTTCATGCTGAAGGGGTCTTTCCTGCGGGTCCGGAGAAGCAAGCTCTAGGCTTACCAGACCAAGGTTGCTTGGAACCTCCCAGGGAAGACTTGAAAAATCTATTTGCCCTATCTGCAGTCCCGGAAGCACAAAATAATTTATGGGCTGAGAAGCATGGCCCACATTTGCGACGAGGCTCCTTCCCTTTCATAGACTGTGGCAGGAATGTACTCTTCCCCCCCTGTGAGACCCTTAATGATGTCATCCAGAATAGCCCCAGACAGGCGATTGCCTTGAAAGGGCAGATTGATGAGAGCTTTCTTGGAGGCTTGATCTGCAGACCAATTCTTAAGCCACAGCACACGCCTAAACACTACCGCTGAAACGGAAAGCTTGGACAGCACGAGAGCCACATCCAAAGCTGCATCACAAATAAACTGCAGCCTCTGGACCAACTGGTCTGCCAGATCAGCGTAAGCAGAGGGAATCTGCTAGTTCAATAGACCCTGGCAAAAAAGTTTGGCCTATTCAGTTAGGGTCTGAGACACCAGGGCCGAGGCCAGAACCGGCTGCAATGCCAAACCTGCCATAGTAAACCTACTGCGTGCTACCGACTCGGCTTTCCTATCGGCCGGGTCTTTAAAGGACGGGGAATCCTCTACTGGGATCATGGTTGCTTTATTCAACCTGGAAACCATTGGGGGGGGGGGGGGGGGGGCTACTACACTCTTAAAAGTGATTCCTCAAAAGGGTAACGTAACGCAAAACGTTTGGGGACCACAAAAGGTTGCTTTAGTTGCCCCCACTCCTTATAGGCAAATGTGTCAAAATAGGGAAGATAAGGAAACCCCTTAGCTGTACGGGGCATCTTGTGTGTACCAGAAGGGACAGCCACATCCGTGTCCAAATTGGCCACATCCTCCATTTTTAAAGTCTCACACACTGCAGTAACAAGTGCATCCACCAGCGTTTGCTCATTCACTGCTGTGACCGTGGAGAAGTTATCCTCGCTATTGGATGGATCAGGGAGCGTGATATCAAGTCTCACTTGACGGGCCACGTTCACGGCTGCACCAGACTCAGAATCAGATGAGACAGACTGAGTAGGAGAAGGGGGAGGACGCTTCCTGTTAGGTCTTTTCCCAAACGCCACTTCCACCTAGGATAGCAAGGACAGTAGGACCGCAGTCAGTGCATCAATGGGAAGCTAGGGTTCCGAGGGACCTGGTGCCCTTATGAAGGGGTCAGTGGGGGAGATGTGACCCTGATGCTCCATAGGATAAGTTGGACCCCACAGCAACAAAAATGTTTTGGCACCGCTATGGATTCCCCCCCACACACACTCAGGGAACTTGCTAGCAGAGAGAGAGGGAACCCCAAGGACTCAACACTACCAGCCGGAGGAGCGCAGCATGACTCAGCAGCTCACCATGTCGGTTAGCAGTCCCTATAGCCAGGAGAGGGAGAGGAGGGCCCAGGGCCCAGGCACCGCCGTGTGGCTCTGGCTGTCTCCAGCGTCACACTGCTGGGGGGCTGTCAGCCAGGGGGACGCTGTGACTTGGACCAGAGCCTGGTGGTATGCATGCAACCCTGAGAGACATTTACCCGTGGACCAGCCTCCGCCTGTTGAGGCTATGTCGCAGCTGACCTAGAGTGTAGCTGTGGTCTGCATGCGCTCGCTGGCTGGATTGGAGAGCCCACTGGATCTAGATTATTCAGCCCATTGCCCAGTCTGGTGGTTGATTGTAGATCGGCAAGAAAAAAAAAAGCAAGAAGATGCATGAAAGGAGAAAGAGGCAAAAATTTCTAGGACCAAAAGATTCCAGCAGGGAACCTAGGTCTTCACTCCTGACTAGACAGAAAAAAACGGAATACCTATAGCAGAAAGGGGGGTTATATACGAGCTGAGGAAGGCCCATGGGCGTAGCTAAGTTTTTTGTTCTGCCTAATCCTACTCCTGCGGAAGGCGATATAACCCTATAGTAAGGTAGTCTGAATTATTGGAGCACTGTGCCTATCGGTGAACTAAAAAGGAAACTAACACCTGCTCTACTTAAGGAATTAAGCCTATATATTTTTATATGTACAAGGAATAAGAGTATCTTATATTAGACGGATGCAGCCCTGCAACAGGCTGCATATAAGACCAATATCCTACTTTTAATACATGGAAAGAAAAACAGCCCTGTACCTGCAGGGTTTGCACAATGATATATATGTTGTCCACTCCAACTGCTAGAACTAGGAATGGGATGACCTCAATAACTATAAGAGTGAGGGGAATTCCGGCATAGCTGAAGATTCCAAGGGAGCAAGCAACCGAGCTTAGCACAATAAGTATACCAGCAACACCGAGTGAAATCTTTGAGTCCACCTGGAAAAAAATGAAAGAGAAGGTTAGAATATTAAAAAAATCATTTTTAAATCAGAAATGCAAATAAATACCAGTTTTTGACAATTGGCAGGTTAGATATGCAGTTAAGGTTTTGCATTGCTGTAACATGAATGATAATTATGTAAATCAAAAAGGTACTCAAAGATAAGCCAGAATTAATGCAACATATATTGCTTTTTCTTGATCTCTCCCAAGAGATTAAAAAATAACGGGCCAAGTTTTGAGAAGTTAAAACAAGACTCCAAAAACTGTACCTTCAAAATTCCAAGCTTTATACTGCTCAACTGTGTGCAATTGCCAATGGAGAATTTAATATTTTTTTTTTACTCCCCTCTAACTTGATTGAGAGACTCCCTAAACAACGTTATTCCCGATTATGGTTCCATGGTTTCATCTTTTTCTACTGGGTGGACCGAGGCAACTGTGCACAGTGCTCACTAGCTTATCCCATTCACTGATTTACTATGCCTGCACCACTGACTTTCTTCTGTTTTCTACACTGTTATTAATGCTAGTTCCTTTATCGAAGCTCAATCCAATCCCTTCTTTGGCAAGTTGATGTTCCTGAGAGCACTGGCCAACTAGGGAACTAGGATTTGTTACCAAAAACCACCTGTCTTATTGGGAGCGCCATTTCCTGGATGTGCAAGGCCTCCTGCATGTGACAGAAGAAATGTTCTTCTGCCTGAAAGGTGAGCCTGCTGTTGTAGCTTGAACATTATCTGTTCCACTGTACTCTTATGCATCGATGGGGAACGGTACCCATGGATGGGTGGGGACTGTTCTATTATCTACCAAACTTAACAGATCCTGATAAACTGTGCTTATTAAGTTTATTTTTTTTTTACCCGATTTCCGGTTGTACTTGTGTCTTTGCTCAGGACTTTCACGTCTCCATCCATTCCACCGGATATATTATGGATACCACAAGGTTATGGACTATCCTTTTTCACATTGTTAGCTGTATTTAGACTATTGGATCAATAGCTACTCCCACTTTGAAACTTATCTTGGAATTTTAGGACTGTTATCAGTCTTTTAAGAGGTGGGCTGTGTACGACTTCCTCAGTAGGGGGGTCTACTGAGGAGGTTGTGATGCGAAAGCATAAGACGCCACGCGTATAGGGGACGGAGACCTGGACGGACGAGCGTCGATCCACCAGCACGGCTCCCGACATCTACTGTTTTTGGCGTGTACGGTCCCGCACAAGCCCATTGTGCCGATTCATGTGAGTGCAATTCTACTTTGAATGTGAATCAATTAAAGGATAATAGCAGTGTACACTTAGATGGCTAATTATCCTTATTCTCATATGTCCATGTGATGGTGAGAGATCGATCCAGGAAGTGGCATTTTTATTGAGGATCCAATGCTGGTTTAATGCTTCAGTGAGGTGAGAGGCCATCTGGTGGCTAAATGGTGGTGGTGTCAATTGCACTTTTATATGGAAACATTTATCAAGCACTTTATTGAATTTTAAACCACGGTTAGATTTATATTTTAGTGGACTTTTATGCACTTTACTTTGAATGCACTTTATGGACATTATATATTGCACCTAAGAGGAATATATATGTTGCACTGTAAGCGAGTTTATTGATTTATATGATGCACATTGTCACTTTATTTGATTTTATATAGCGCTGTATACATATTTGTCTATAGGACACATTACAATGTGACTGTCTTTCTATCATTCATTTGACAGCAGCGTTTAGCAAAACAAAAAAGGTGGCTGATCAGGCCAGAAGAGAAAGTGTTACATGCCCAATTCTTGCCAAAGAATGAAAAGCCCCCATATAGTACTTCCCTCAAAAAGGTAGCACCCATCAATACCTTCCCATTAACCGCTTGCCGACTGCGCACAGTATATTTACTGCGGCAGTCGGCCCCGGCCAGGCAGAGTGACGTAGGTCTACGTCGCTCGCCTGTCACTCCTTCCAGAGCCAATAGCGGGCGGGCGCGCGCCCGCTGAGGCGCGCGCCCGCCTCGGCTCGTTCACGGAGGAGTGCGGGAGTGTGACTGGCGGACCCGATGTCCGCCGGTCACACTACGATCGCCGGTACAGCGGGAGAAAGACAGAGCGGCTTGTGTAAACAAGCCACCTGTCAGTTCTCCCTGTGTAAAAGTGAAGATCAAACAGTTCTACTATGTAGAACTGTTGATCTTTGTTTTTACACTAGTAGACCTGTCCCTGCAGAGTTAGAATCACGCCCCTAGGACACACTTAACCCCTCCCTGTCCAATACTGTTAACCCCTTCCCTGCCAGTGTCATTTTTGCAGTAACAGTGCATATATATAGCACTGATTACTGCAGTAATGTCACTGGTACCCCCAAAAGTGTCAAAAATGTCAGTCAAGGGTCCGATCTGTCCGCCGCAATGTCGCAGTACCGCAAAAAAAATCGCAGATCGCCGCCATTACTCGTTAAAAAAAAAAACACCAAAAATGACAAAAATCTTTCCCTTTGTTAGTAAACGCGATAACTTTTGCGCAAACCAATCAAAATACGCTTTTTGCGATTTTTTTTACCAAACATAGGTAGCGTAAAACAAATTGGCCGAAAATTTTAAAAAATTTTGATTTTTACATTTTTTTGGGGGGAATTTCATATAAAAAAAAGTGAAAAATATTGTTGTTTTTGCAAAAATTACGCTCTTTTTTTGTTTATAGCGCGTGATCAAAAAATCGCACAGGTGATCAAATACCACCAAAAGAAAGCTCTGTTTGTGGGAAAAAAAGGACGTGAAATTTGTTTAGGTACAGCGTCGCACGACCGCGCGATTGTCCGTTAAAGTCACGCAGTAAAAAATCGCAAAATAACCCCTGGCCTTTTAGCAGGAAAATCCTCCGGTGGTAAAGTGGTTAAGGAAATAAATAAATAAAGACATCTGCCAGATAGCAGAATTATTAAAAACACAAGTAAAGCAAAAGTGAACACAGATTTACAAGTGTGCATTGCTTACAGTATTTGAATGTGTGCCTTAATTCCATGATTTGTAAATAACTTTGCCAAGGTTTGCACCAGAAACATTTTTTAGGGACATGAAGCCATTTGCTTTCAGATGGATAGAAATCTTGTAAGGGTCTTTTCACACGGGCTTTCTGCCCGGCGGAGGATCGATCCACTGATCCCCGCTGAGTAGCTGGATGACAGGTCCGTCTCTGTTCACTGTGCTGAGACGGACCTGTCAGAACCCCCGCTCTTCTCTATGGGAGATCAGATGAAAATGGACCGTCTGTCCATTTTCATCAGATCCCATCTGATCCAATCCTCCAGACGGATGGAAAATAGGGTTCTCATCAGTCTGGATTTCACGAACAGGATCAGATCAGATAGCAGCGGGTATCAGCAGACATGTCACCGCTGACATCCGCTGCTCCATAGGGGTGCATGGAGAATCAGATCAGGTCCGCCTGAAAAACTGACAGGTGGACCTGATCAAAAAGCCCATGTGAAAGGGTCCTTAAAGATGCACTTCTGTTTACAAATCTGGGCTGGTATTATTAAAGTACCGCTAAAGGCAAAACTTGTTTTAGTTCTAGGTAGAGTGGAGAAGGATTAGAACACCTATTAGGTTTGTATTGCGGTCTGTGCCTCCATTAGGGGGATTCACCCCATTTGTCCTGTTAACCATTATCATTGAAAGTTAAAGAAATCCTAAATTGTGGGTTGTCCCCAGAAAAGAAATAGAAAGGAAATTTTCCATTGGGAATGCTAGTTCAGGTGACCTGGTGGGATCCAAATCTACAGGGATTTCCTCTCACTTCCTGTTATGGAACAGGAAGTGAAGGTAGATCCCCCTAATGAGGCAAAGATGGAAAAAAAAAAAAAAAAAAAACACACAAACACACACACACAAACAAAAAGGGATTATAACCTTCTCTTACTCTATCCAAAATAAAACTTATAAACTTTTTTGCCTTTACTTTTTCAGAAAAGTAAATAAGGATAGCCAAAACATATGAAGAGGAACCTAAAGCTCCACTTCCTGACCATAACAAATAAAGAACATAGTGTAAATATAAAAAACACAAAACATTACCTTTATCTATCTAATGTCAAATCAAGAAAAATAAGTAGTACCCACCAAAATACGGTTACACTGGATGATTTGACCCAGGGCCAAAGAGATGTAGAGGAACATCAGAAAATAGCTATAAGCGACTGTTTTCACATCACTCTTACTTTCCCTGTTAAGCTCATCTTCAATACTCCTCTCAGCAGAGAATGAGATGGATAAATTGGAGTTGTTGTAATTTTTCACAAAATTAATAAACCTAGGGAAGAAGAATAAGACCAGATAGTGTAAGCAACTATATACAGGCATAACCCGCTTTAAGTACACTCACTTTACATACACTCGCGAGTAAGGACACAGCTTGTTCAGCTTGGCATGACACTACTCCCGGTTTTTAACATTGGCGTCTATAGGAAATCTTGGTCAGCTTGACATGGCACTGCTCCCAAACCATAAGTGACAGGGATACCAAACGTAGGGAGCACCGAGAGGGGACCCAGGACTACGACATATCTTTTTTGTGGCCAGCCAGCTTGCCTAGGTAATCTACCAGGTCATAGTCCTGGATCCCCTTAACATGCTCCCCAAGCTTGGTGTCCTTATCACATGGTTTGGGAGCAATGCCATGTCAAGCTGACCAAGATTTCCTATGGAGCTAGAGTATTTACATGCATTGAGAAATGAAAAAAAGGTATTGCTTCACTTTAAGTACATTTTCGTTTTACATACATGCTCTGGTCCCATTGTGTACCTGTACCTGTACAAGTCTTCTCTTGTACGAGCCAATACGTAAACATCAAAATGCTCATTGATGGGTTTGGGCTGAGGTTCAGGAATCACATTTTAGTTCTTGCACTATTATATTACTGGTACTATTCAGCCACATACAGTACGTAACACTTATTGGGAGGCCCTCTAGTCTACAACACTGGGAATCATGAAACACATACTTACTCTGTCTCCCAGGCCAGAGCCTTGTTGATCTTCTCAGTGTCATTGTGAAAGTTATTTACGGGGAAGGTAATCACAAGTGCTGTAGCATTGTTATAATTCTCTCCTGAAATAAAGCATTTTGGCATGAAATTTGGATCTACGCAAGACTGGAGACAAAGACAACCACATGAAATACATTTTTGCACAGTACTCTCTCTCAGATATATACTGAAGTCGATTTTATAATTGCAGAAAAACAGGAGGAAAACTGAAATTGAAGCCATTAGAAAAAGAGGATTATAATTTAATTTAAAAAGTTATATTAAAGTAGAAGTGTTGGTTCACACTATGGCGACATTACTTCGGGGCGACTTAATGAAGTCGCCGTGCACCGCGACTTGCACCAACTTCACATAATGGAAGTCAATGCAAGTCGCTCAGACTTTGTCCAAAAGTAGTGCAGGAACCTTTTTCTAAGTCGGATCGACTTGAGTCGCTCCTATTAGAAGGGTTCCAATTGCACAGCACGGTCCGCTGACAAGTCAGAACAGTGTGAACCGGCACTAAACGTGACATTTTTACCTACAGGTAAGCTTATAATATTATATTATAATTATTCTCTAATAAATTTGTACGGTTTAGGAGATATTGTAGCAAGCAGCAGCCAGGGACGTCACTGACGCATGTGCTCTGAAGAAAGGGCATACCCGCACGTGGCGCGGCCTTTCAACTGGAAGGAAGACTGGGTGAAGATGGAAGCTTCTGCAGTGGTGACAGTATACCGCTGGAGGGCTTTATTTCATAAGTCTTTCATAATGTGCTAATATGCAATGCATACTAGCACATTATCATTTTACCTTGAAAGAGGAGGTTTGTTTTTTTCCCAAGCTTTACTACCAGCAGTTGATCCCTTACTGAGCATGCAGCGTCTTTATCTTTTATTCTTTATGTATTTGATTAAAAGAGGAGCTCCAGGCTCCTTCAGAAAAAAATAAGTCAGCAGCCACAAATACTGTAGCTGCTGATTTTTTATTTACATTGCAGTGTAGTTTGTGGACATGGTTTAACACAACCCTGGATAGATATTTATATACAAAGGATATTTTGTTGGGATTTTAAATGGGGCAAAAAAATCGAACAAGAAAATACATTATAGTAAAAAAAATTCTCACATTTTATTGATAGATCATTAAAAAGGATTTAAACAAATTAAAATCCAGCAACTTGTTTTTTACAACTTGTTTTTTACATGGCCATAAGTGGTGTAATACCAAATGGTAGTGATATGGTATCTGTTCATGACATGTTTCGCCAGTTAGGGCTTCTTCAGGGGACTTGACAACCACAGCTGCTACCCAGGAAACCTCTTGGTATCACCAATAATGCCGCCTGCAAGGTGCAGGAGGAGAATGGCACAGTGTGGTCAAAGGGCAACACAAATCTAACAAATATCCAAACCTAAAAAAATCGAACAAATATCCAAGCCTCAGAAGAGAACAATGTGTCGAATATATATTAACTAAGCAGCTCATTAGCAGGTTTTATTATTCAATATTAATTGAACCCAAACTGGGCGTCACTTTGTGATAATGGCTTACAGCGATTAGAAGTGGGATTTGCCCAGATAATTTCATATGAAAGCCAAAGAGGTGTCAACTAATAAATAAGGTTACAGTTAGAAATATCATTAGACTCTTATTTAGATTATCTTTGGAGTACAGGTATGTCCTAAAGGTCGCCACCTGGAATTAACTAAGCCCATTACTAAACTAAGCATGCAGTAACTTGGGATATGTTACTACATGTGCCCAAAGAATGAGGTCAGCTGACTGCCTGAATATACTTAATGACCAGGTTATTCCATCAATTATTTTTTTCTTCCCTGATGGCACGGGCATATTCCAAAATGACAATGCCAGGATTCATGTGAAAGAGTGATTCAGGGAGCATGAGACATAATTTTTACACATGGATTTGCCACCACAGAGTCCAGAACTTAACCCCATTGAGAATCTTTGGGATGTGCTGGAGAAGGCTTTGCGCCGTGGTCCGACTCTCCCATCATTAATACAAGATCTTGGTGAAAAATTAATGCAACAAATAAATCTGGTGACATTGCAGAAGCTTATCGTAACAATGCCACAGCGAATGCGTGCCATAATCAAAGCTAAAGGCGGTCCCACATGTGTGACCCTTTTTTTTTTGGTGGCGACTTTTTGGCTACAAAGAGTTAAAACCTGTATTATGTTAAGGCTTTACATGTATGCACCACAAAAAGACACCGTAGATAAAAAACAGTTAACTCTCACAGATGAACACAAAAAAAAAAAAACACAACACATACCAAAACTATGCAGTGCTGGGTAAAGGGAAATGTAACATCAAATGAAGGGAAATGAAAATCTAGATATGCATGTGCAGTATCAAATGTGAACAAATAAATAATAAAACGCATCTAAAGATGCATCTTCAGGCTTCGGAAGGCAGGATGACGCAAAATGAAATGATGTCACACATGCCTATAGGCAGGCATCTACTGTGTCCTTTTGTGGTGCATACAGTATCTCGCAAAAGTTTGTACACCCCTCACATTTGTGTAAATATTTTATATCTTTTCATGCAACAACACTGAAGAAATTACACTTCGCTGCAATGTAAGGTAGTGAGTGTACAGCTTCTATAACAGTGAATATTTGCTATTTCCTCAAAATAACACACAGCCATTAATGTCTAAACTGCTGGTAACAAAAGTGAGTACACCCCTAAGTTAAAAAAAATGTCTAAATTGGGCCCAAATAGCCATTTTCCTTCCCCGGTGTCATGTGACTCGTTAGTGTTACAAGGTCTCAGGTGTGAATGGGGAGCAGGTGTGTTAATTTGGTGTTATTGCTCTCACTCTTATACTGGTCACTGGAAGTTCAACATGGCACCTCATAGCAAAGAACTCTGAGGATCTGAAAAAAAAGAATTGTTGCTCTACATAAAGATGGCCTAGGCTATAGGAAGATTGCCAAGACCCTGAAACTGAGCTGCAGCACAGTGGCCAAGACCATACAGCAGTTTAACAGGATAGGTTTGACTCGGAACAGGCCTCGTTATGGTCATCCAAAGTAGTTGACTGCACGTGCTCAGCGTCATATCCAGAAGCTGTCTTTGGAAATAGACGTATGAGTGCTGCCAGCATTGCTGCAGAGGATGAAGGGGTGGGGGGGGGGGGGTCAGCCTGTCAGTGTTCAGACCATACACCGCATCAAATTGGTCTGCATGGCTGTCGCCCCAGAAAGAAGCCTCTTCTAAAGACGATGCACAAGAAAGCCTGCAGTTTGCTGAAGACAAGCAGACTAAGGACATGGATTACTGGGACCATGTCCTGAGGTCTGATAAGACCAAGATAAACTTATTTGGTTCAGATAATGTCAAGCTTGTGTGGCGGCAACCAGGTGATGAGTACAAAAGACAAGTGTGTCTTGCCTACAGTCAAGCATGGTGGTGGGAGTGTCATGGTCTGGGGCTGCATGAGTGCTGCCGGCAGTTGGGAGCTACAGTTCATTGAGGGACCATGAATGCAATATTCACTGTGACTTACTGAAGCAGAGCAGGACCCCTCCCTTCAGAGACTGGGCCGCAGGGCAGTATTCCAACATGATAACGACCCCAGAAACACCTCCAAGACGACCGCTGTCTTACTAAAGAAGCTGAGGGTAAAGGTGATGGACTGGCCAAGCATGTCTCCAGACCTAAACCTAAACTTGAGAATCTGTGGGGCATCTTCAAACGAAAGGTGGAGGAGCGCAAGGTCTCGATCATCCACCAGCTCCGTGATGTGGTCATGGAGGAGTGGAAGAGGACTCCAGTGGCAGCCTGTGAAGCTCTGCTGAACTCCAAGCCCAAGAGGGTTAAGGCAGTGCTGGAAAATAATGGTGGCCACACAAAATATTGACATTTTGGGCCCAATTTGGACCTTTCCACTTAGGGGTGTACTCACTTTTGTTGCCAGCGGTTTAGACATTAATGGCTGTGTGTTGAGTTATTTTGAGGGGGACAGCAAATTTACACTGTTAAACAAGCTGTACACTCAATACCTTACATTGTGACAAAGTGTCATTTCTTCAGTGGTGTCACATGAAAAGATAAAATAAAATATTCACAAAAATGTGAGGGGTGTACTCACTTTTGTGAGACACTGTACACGTAAAGGGTTAACATCATACAGGTTTTAACTCTTTGTAGGCTTTCCCTAATCCAATGAGCTTCGTTTTTGTCTGTTTGTATAAAGTTTATTGAACGCCTATGTTTTTAATCACACCCTTAATCAATGTGCACTTTTTAAGCAGTGTTTTTAGAGTACGTTAGCCCTGAAAAAGGACAGTTTGACTGAAACACGTTGATTTTGTGGTGGTCACTTGTTACCCGCCAATAAACACAAAAACGATAAAACACACACAGAGTATACAATGTAGTGGCTTTTCTTTGCTTATACAGATAGTGTGGATAAGGAGTAAGCTGCCTCTGCCAGAGCACCAGATATAAAGCCGCATTATAACTATGGGAGGTAACAGCACCTGCTTTCTTGTATGTGTACACTTAGATCTTGCCAAATTTATTTATTTTTTTTAACCCTTAACAACGAATAAAAGAACCCCCTGAGTAACTTTTTTTTTTTTTGCAGCTAAAGTTCTCATGCCAGTTTAGTATATGATGATGCCAAGGTGACCAGTAAGGACACGGATACAGAATAACCTAGGCATCTCTATCTAGATGTCCTTAAGCATGGATTAAAATGTTATGTGATAAGCTCATTACAATTACCATCTGAGCAGGCTACACTAGGAATGCAAAGCGTGTAAAATAACCAGTTTCCAAATGACATTTTTGCAGTCATCTTAAAAAAAAAAAAAAAAAACACACATTTACCAAAAAAATTGGATTTTTTGTACTTACTGTAAAATCCATTTCTCTGAGTTCGACGGACACAGTGCTCCATAAATCATAACTACTGGGTTATATTACCTCCGCCAGGAGTGGGACTAGGTAGAACAAAAACATCTGGCTACACCCATGGGCCATCCTCAGCTGGTGTATAACCCCCCGTCTCTGCGCTAGGTAATCAGTTTAGTAGCAAGCAGTATTAGAAGTATCAGAACATCATAGAGGAGTGGGTGCTGTGTCTGTCCATGAACTCAGAGAAATGTTTTTTACAGTAAGTACAAAAATCCCATTTTCTTTCGTTCAACGACAGACACAGTACTCCATAAATCATAACTATTGGGACGTCCAAAAGCAGTGCCAAAAGAAAAATGAGGGGGTGGGGAAAATAACCCAAGACTAAACATAAGAGCCCTTAACCAAGACACAGATGCCTTAACTGGGTCACAGGAGCCCCATCTGAAAAATAAGTTTCAAGAAAAACACCCCTCAAGAGGGAACAGCCCCTCTTAAACAGCAGCCTGCAAAACTTTGCGGCCAAAAGAAGCATCCGCAGATGCCAAAGTATCTACCTTATAGAATTTTGTGAAGGTATGCACCGACGACCAAGTGGCCCCCTTGCAAACTTGCGATATTTGTGCCCAATGACGGAAGGCCCAAGAGATACGCAGTGCCTGAGTAGAATGTGCCGTGACAGGGAAAGGTGGAACCTGACCTTTAATGGAACCATCTGCCTGATCCATCTGGAGATGGTAGCCGAAGCAGCCCGCCCTTTCCTTGGTCCGTCCATAATCACAAAAAGCGAGTCTGACCTCCGAAAGGACTCAGCTGCTAGATACACCCGAATCGCACGAACCACATCCAATGTATGCAAAGGATAAACGTGTCAAAATAAGGCACATAAGGAAACACCTTTGGAGTGCAAGGTGACTGCGCACGAAATGACACAGCCATGTCCGTGGCTTCATCAGCCACATCCTCCATTTTTCAAGTCTCACACACTGCAGTGATAAGCGAGTCTACCAGTGCTTTTTAATTCGCTGCTGCGACCATGGAGGAATCAGCTTCACTATCGGCTGGATCTGGGGGTGTAATATTAAGCCCCCCTGGACGGGCCACGTCCACACACCACTTCCACCCAGGACACTAAGGACTGCAGGACCCCCGTCAGTGCAACCATGGGAAGCTGGGGTTCCGAGGGACCTGCCACCTCCATGAGGGGATCAGGGGTCAGTGGGGGAGATGTGACTCTGAGGCTCCATAAGGAAAGGAAGACCTTGCAGTACATAAACAATCTTTTTGGCACCACTAAAGTATCCTCCCCAAGGCTCAGGGTACCTATCAGCAGAGCCAGAGATTACAGGGACCACCAAGGACTCACCCTGCCGATCGGAGGAGCGCCGAGAATTTGGACCCAGCATCACCATGGATGCCATCCCTGTTCATATGTCCCGGGCACAGGAAGAGGGGAAAACAGGGGAGGAAGAGGAGGAGCTTGGGTATTCCCACGAGGCTTTGGTCGTTTCCAGCGTGTCCCGGACTAAGGGAAAATGGCCCCCCATGGCATCATCGGGCTGCACAAACATGGCCGCCAGCAGGAGACCAGCCAGACTAAGAAAAAATGGCCATCAGCTACAGATGCTGAAGCAGGCTTCCAGGATCTTTTCAGCACCCTCTGCAAGGGGACCCCTCCTGAAGGTAGGACACACATTAGGGGAGACTCTGCAGCGCACTCTGCACCAGTCTCTGCACTTGGACCCCCCCTGCACTATACCCACACTGCAAACAGTAGGGCATGCACCTAGGGGTCTCCTGCACTGGGAACCCTCCAGACTACCAGGGCAGGACGTACACTATCCCAGGACCCTTACAGAGTGGAGATGGCAAGGGAGACCCCAGGGGTCTCCGCTGGATCCTCTGCCTTGGGATCCCCCACCAGACTCCAGGTCCAGACAGGGGTGAAAGGGAGTGGGGGGAAGCCCAGCTCACTGAGGGATTTAAGGAGGGGAGGAAGGAACCTGCAGGCAGGTCTGACTGTCCCTGCAGGTTACCCGCATCCACCCCAAAGAAACGCCAAAATGGGGAGAGGGGGGGGACTGTACTTACCCTTCCAGGGTGTGGGTAATGCTCCAGACAGAATCCTCGCCACCGAAGTAGGGGAGCTGTTGGCCAAGGGACTGCTGCAACTCAGACCCACGCCTGATTGTATGCGACCCTGCGATACGTTTACCTCGCTGGCCAGCCTCTGTCCATGAAGCCATGTCGCGGCCGACCTACTGCGTAGCTGCGGTCTGCACGCACTCGCTGCCTGGGCTGGGGGGGCCACTGGATCTAGATTATCCAGCCTGTTGCCCAGCCTGGCAGTTGATTGTAGAACTCCCGAGAGAAAAAAACCAAAAAAGATGGAAGGAAGGAGAAAAAATTGCTAGGACCAGAGATCCCAGACGGAAGCCTAGGTCCTTACTCCTGACTAGACAGATTAAAACTGATTACCTAGAGCAGAGAGAGGGGTTATATACCAGCTGAGGACAGCCATAGCCAGGTGTTTTTTATTCTGCCTAGTCTTTTATTCTGCCCAGTAGTTATGATGCATGGAGCTCTGTGTCCGTTTAACTAAAGAGAAATAAAAAAGTTTCCATACATCAGCCCCTTTCATTTAGAATACCCATACAGCAACTGGTAGAGTCCCACCAACCAAAATGGGAGCTAGTTTTTGCAACCCTAATTGTGAGTTTAATATTCTTGCATATGTGCATAACTGGTAATCTTGGTATGCAATAGTCCTATTTTTTGGTTGGAGGTAAAATACTAAATCAGATTTCTGCTCTCTTTAATAGAAACTTTAAACAACAGAACAATTTTCACTGGTCAAAACCAAAAGTAAATTAAAGATAAAGTACTGTACAGGATCTTCTTTTGTGACAAAGGAGAAGTAGGGCCAAACCCCTTTTGACTCTACTTCTCCTGGGGGATAACAGGAACGAGCTTCATTCTGCACTCTTGTGACCCATATTCAGGTGACAGCAGTCTAAAGTTCTCTGTGGGCTGAATTCACTCAGCCGGTCCAGGCTCTTGGGGAGGGTCCCAACATTATTGTTGGAATCCACCCAGATACCGGTCTTCAGCTGGCTCAGTCTCTCAGTGCCAATGAGAGCCTGAACCATTCACTGTCTCCACAATCCACTGAGTGCTGGAGGAGCAAAGCAGAGAGACAGTGACTAATAGTCACTGACTCTCTGCTCATTGAAGACAGGAACTGAGTGATCAGCAGTCTCTGATCCCTAAGTTCTCGGGGTAGAGGCAGGAGGGGCTTGATGATCCATCCACCTAGGGGAGTATAAATGTTTTGTTCCCCCCTCCATCTTGAACTTCTCTTCTTTTAACCCACTAATAATGTATGTAGAGTAGCCTTGTCAGCAAAAATAAGCCTTTAGTTTTGAACAGGTATACTGCTCATGTATGAATGCTGACAGCTTATGCCGGAATGCAGCAAATGTGGGCATACAACTTATTTTTAAAACCCACATTTTAGATAAATAACTGCACAAACATTCTAAAGGAAGAAGCTGGAGATAAACAGTGCACCCATGTATACAAGTGCTCAATGTGACATACCATCATAGCCTCCAAGAACAAGCCATGGGAAGATTGGGCCACCAAAAGTGCCCAGGCATGGGTCATGAAGTTCAGAGGTGTCATTTAAAGAAGCTGGTGACCTGTGAGCGAGAAGATTATTATCAGGACAATTGGTAAATAGTGACAGGCATTCTTAATAGTTTACTATTACCTACCTATTTTATTTGGTCCTTTCACTGAAAATACAGATCTGCAGTAAGTACATTTAAAATGAGGTTTGATTGGGATGCTTACCTTAAATTGGCCATCAAATGCCAGGTACTTGGGGGGTGGCTATAAATTTGTAGGATATGGCCAATGGTTTTTCTGGTTCCAATAACAGATCAGATGTCAATTAGATGTATAGATAGGATCTGTCTGCTGGATGATGCTTCAACAGACATGCCTGCACAGATTGCTAGAGAGTACCTGTTTATGCATACTGGGGATGGGTACTGTTACTGTTTACAATAATTGTAATTAGCCATAAGACTTTGGGCATCTTTAGTGGTCCACTTTTAGTGATAATCCTTAGTGATCCATCTCCAGTACAGTAAAATAACCATAGCTCAGGAGTATATGACTGGGCATTGATGGCTTTCAGTCATTAACACGGTACAAGTAAAAACTGAGAACACAAGGCTAACAAAACTTAAATACAAAAATATCAATTACAGGAAATCACTGAGCTACTAGTACCTATTTGTACATTTTGTTTTGGGGCCCATTCACACCAGAATGAAGTGCAGGAAACCCGCATTTGATCTACGTTACAGTAGTACCATGCAATCCAACTGCTGTGCATTTTAAAAAGTAGGGCATGTGCACTACACAGCAATGCACTGTGCATTCCTGTGAGATTCATGGTGTGAACCAGACACTTGTGTGTTACTGATGTACTGTTACAATCCATTGTGAGAAAAAAAAAAAAAAAAAAAAAAAAACACAGCTAGGTTGCATTTAATTCTCCACTGTAAAATAAGAGATACACTGAATTGTTATGTATGGCTTTTGAGGAAGAAAGAGATGTGTGCACTTTGCTGGGGAACTGAAAGCGGTGGTGACTTCTTACTGGGCAGTAAAATCACTGCTGTATACACAGACTGTAGGCCGGTATAAGTCTGTAGGCCGGTATAAGGGCTCATGCACACAGGGCCTCTGTGTACCTCTTCTGAACGCTGAAACTGACAGCTGGAAACCGACAGTGAAAAGGTCCATTTACAGCTTTTACATACCGAGTTTAAGTGAGTTTTTAAAGATAACCCCAGGAGACCCTCCCAAATGTCCACAATGCATGAAAACCAAGGGAATTATGTGTTCCCTACTGGACTCATTCGTTGATGCAGGCAACAGTATGTAGTGAAACTTGTGTTTTTTCAACATTTTTATATGTTTAAAAAGTATCAGAAATGTTTTCCCCTTTAAAAATGGAAATGTGCATAAATGCGAGTTACCGCATTTACAAGCATTTGGCGTTTTAAATTCCGGTAAACTACAGTCCTGAACACGATTTTCTGCTTTCAAAAAAGTGTATGTAACCTAAACTGCCTCTAAACGACTAAGTGTACATGTACACATACGATAACAGAGGAGAGAGTTCAGGGGCTGCTGAAAAAAAAAAAAAAAAACGCCCATCTGCTCCTAAATGTCCGTTTAGAAGCTGCATTGTACCTGAGGCCTCAGAAGGAGCACGCCATTGTTCTAAGTCAGGGGTCTTCCAACTATGGCCCTCCAGTTGTTCAGTAACTACAATTCCCATCATGTCTGAACGACAGAGTTTTACAATGCCTCATAAGACATGTAGTTCCGCAACAGCTGGAGGGCCATAGTTTCAAGTCCAAGAAAGGGAATACATAAAAAAGGAGGACAGAATTTTATAGTTTGGTAGAAAATGTGATCAGGCTGTGAATATCTACTCCACTTGCCAAGACTACATTCTGCTTCTTCATGCATAAAAATGATTATTCAGATTGGGACAGCAAACTTCAAAAGAGGTTACCATTGACTGATCTGGTTGGAGTCCAAAATAGTTTATTAGTGAACGTGAACCTATACTTTTCTCATAAAGGTCTAAGTACCTTTTACAGTAACGACTTAAGGTAAAGTATTATGTACTTACCTTCGTAACAATCACTTAATGATCTGATCTGCTATTAGGCTGCCCATACTGAAAACTACACAGGGATCTGTACACTACCTGTGGCTACTCATTGTTTGGCCATTAGCTGCTCCAAGTGATGCATTGTGGGAAGGTAGGAGAAGTATAGCTGCATTCCCTATACCATAGTTTGGAGTGTGCAGAGGCATATAGACCATTCTGTAAACTGGTCCACTTTATCCCAACAGTCATCCCAATCCCATTCCATGCAAACCAAAAATTATAACGCTCCGTTCACATCTAGGCGTTGCTATTTTTACAGGCGTTTTTCAGGATTTTTTTCTGGCATTTTTGTGCAGGCGTTTTGAGTTGACAAATGACCAATGAAAGAAAGTAAAACACCTGTTTCCTGCTAAAAAAAAAAAAAAAAAGAAGCTCATGTACTATTTTGAGCGACGAGCGTTTGGCTTAAGGCAACAGAATTCTCAGATGTGAAAAGGGGCCATTGAAATGTATAGGATTTGTCTTGTTGGGTGTTTTTATAGCTCAGGCTCAGAGAAGAAATGTGCCCAAAAAACGCCTAGATGTGAACGGAGCCTTTGGGTCCTTTCACACGGGGTGGACCCTTTTTTGATCCGCTCCAGAACTTTTTTTTAACAGGCACAGATGACACTTGTGTCATCCGGTCCGTATGTCCGCAAACGGATGGGATGATAAACGGAGATAATGTAAGTCAATGGGATTGCGGATGTCAGCGGATGACACCGCTGACATCCGTTTTTGCGTAAGTTCGGTTTTTTTTTTTTAAACGGAAGAAAAATAGGGTTCTCTTCCATTCAGAAAAACTGATAGGAAAGGACGCAAATCGGATGTCAGCAGAAGGTCATCCGCTGACATCCTCAATCCCATTGACATGCATTATGTCCGTTTTTCATCCGCAAAAAAAAAAAAAAAAAATGGGATGAAAAACGGACATACGGACCGCCCGTGTGAAAGGACCCTTAGGGCTCTTTCACACGGGCGTTCCGTATGTCCGTTTTTCATCCCATCCGTTTGCGGATGAAAAACGGACATAATGTATCTCTATGTAAATACGGATGTCATCGGATGATCATCCTCTGATATCCGTTTTTTGTCAGTTCCGTTTTTTTGAACGGAGGAGAACCCTATTTTTTCTTCCTTTCAAAAAACGGAACTGAAGCAAAAACGGATGTCAGTGGTGTCATCCGCAGACATCCGTATTTACATAGACATGCATTATGTCAGTTTTTCATCCGCAAACAGATGGGATGAAAAACGGACATATGGACCGGATGACACAAGTGTCATCCGTGTCCGTTACAAAAAAAAAAAAAAAAGGACCTGATCGGGCAAAAAAAAAAGGAACGCCCGTGTGAAAGAGCCCTTAGGGTTGAGTGGCATTCACAATCTGCTACACTTGGTCAGTGAATATGAACTTTTCCAGAACTCTGGTTGTTTCTTCAATTGATACAAAAACAAGAAAAATCACAAAAACCTGAAAATACAGCAATTATTTTGTACTGTAAGCCTACACAGAAGAAAAGCAGATGGCAATAACATAGTATAGGATAAAGAAAAGAAAAAAAACTTACCGCACACAGTATAAGAAGTGAGTGTGGTAATCGGCATGAACATAGAAATCATCCCTCACAGTGTGATTTAAAACAGAATAGCTGTTCTGGAAATAGTTCAGGACACTGAGAATTGTACAGTTGTTATTGTACGGTGCCAGTGGAGCCAGGCAGATGTCTTTTAGCATCACCGTCTCTTTATTGTACATGGCAGTTATGTTCTCAATGGCATTTTGCAATTCTAAGACCTGCAGAGAACAACACAAAGGATTGTTAATACTGCTGTATCAGAGCTAGGCCAAGATTTCTAAAAAAAAAAAAAAAAAAAAAAAAAAAAAAAAAAACTCTGCATAAACATGGTACATTTTCAAAGATTTAGGGCTTTATGTACACGGGACATTTAAAAACCTCTCCTGAATGCTGGAACTTGACAGCTAGTAACCGACGTTTAAAAACGTTCATACTGCCGCATTTAGAAGCGTTTTTACATTGTTAAAATGGTCAGAAATGTATCCCCATTAAAAACACCTATAAATGAAATGCTTATAAAAAACGTGAGTTAACACGTTTAGGCGCGTTTGCACGCCATTACACGCATTTAGCGTTTCAAATGCCAATAAACTTCCATCCGAACGCATTTTTTTTGCTTTAAACAAAAATGTCACTAAACTCAACTGCCTCTAAACGACTATAAATGTCTCAGTGTACATGAACAGATACGATAACAGAGGAGAGTTCAGGGGCTGCTGAAAAAAATGCCCAATTTCTTCTAAAGATCCGTTTATCAGCAGCAGTGTACATGAGGCATTAAACAAAAGTGACAGCATTCTGGAAACAGATCATTTCTAATTGCCCAATACTACTCATCTAGTTACACACACTACCTGATTATGATCAAAGAGCTGGTCACAGTACTCATGCCAACACTAAGCTTGGCATTGATCAATATCCTTTATTTTTTAAATTATGTTTCTTTGTATATATTGTAACGATATAAATATATTGGTTGGTAGATTTGCTCATTACATATGCAAGCTTTGCATCCTGCTGAACAATGTTTGTGCTTTACTGCACACTCTCATAGAGCAAGTCTAAGTTGGCCGACTCACTGAAAACAATGCACTTTGTGTGACGGATATCTAAACATTAGTAGCTTTGAGGTTCAGGTGCACTGACTAATAGTTGCAGGAGCAGGGACTAGGGAAAGGTCTGAGTGACTTCGCTGAAAATACTTGTGTAAAACTTTTCCCCTGAAACTGCTTGAACTCCTAAGAACATTTACAGGGTATTACAAGTGTTACTAAACCCAGGACCCTGTATTCACTATATCTGGTCTCCCACAGTACACAGGCAATTATTTTAGTAAATATAAACTGCTAAATACCTTTTGTCATCAGCAGTTTATGGCAGTCTTATGACTTCTATTAGTGTCTGGTTAAAGCATGTAGGAGTTTTCATTCTCCTCTAACTGTCCTATGAGGCTGCAGGACCCTTGACCCTCTGTCTGGGCAGTGCCGATTGGCCCTGTATTGATCACATGCACCCTCCCAAGGAAAAAAAAAAAAAAAAAGACTAGTAATACACATCAAACTGAGCATGTCCAGATTCCCACCGAGGTTCTGTACTATCAGCAGATGGATTGGGGACAGTAAAAGGGGGGGGGGGAATAAGAGAAGACAGGATCAAACAACCTTTTCACACAATACAGAGGATTAACCCCTTAGGGTCCACAGTGAGTATAACCAGCATGCCTTACTGCATATACAGACGGATGTTACTTATGTGAGTTTAGCAATACTTTAGCGTTTCAGGGTCTGATTTCAAATGCAGTTATTGCAGAACAAAAAAGAAGCACTTCTGATGTATCTGGGCCTATATTAGTATTTTGATCTACTGTTCTTTAACCTGTGCAAAGTATTTTTTAATAAAACTTTTACATTTTAAATTTCTCATTCTAAATTTTATTACTGTACTACATTTGGCGAATGGTAAATGAGAAGCAGGGTAAATTAAGCACTATATTGCTGTGCTGCATTGCAAAGCAATTCAATCTACTGTGTAATGAGCAAATATAGCTATCCCATGTCACTACAAAACTACACAAAGCCCAAACCTAAAGTTTAAAGGAGAAGTACAACCAAAGCTCATTTGGGTGTACATCTCCTGTGGATCACAGGCGTGCAGTTCATTCTGCACTCCTGAAGCCCTCTGTCGGCTGAGGTCTAAGAGCCGGCCCAGACTCGGGAAGGAAGGTGACCCGAGTGCCTGAGCCGCCGCACCCACCCTCCTCCACAGCCCAGCGCTTTACTGGAAGAGGGGGGCAGAGCAGAGAGCCAGTGACTGACAGTCACCAGATCTGTGCTCAGAGAGCTCTGAGAACCGAGCGATCAGTGGTGTTTGATCGCTCAGTTTTGAGCTAGATAAGTATGGTTTAAAGAAAAAAAAAATCCCATACTTTTTAAAAGAAGTTAAACATATTCCAGGTGCATCAAAACAAAAAGGTGTTTGAAGTCCTACAGTTTGTTTTCTTTGGAAAGCCGCCACAGCCTGATAAGAAAAGGTTGTCCCATGCCAGCATGCAGTAGAGGGACCTTGCCCTCGCTATAAAAGCAGTGGTCTATCTGCAGAGATCAGACATAACCTAGGCTGGTAGAATTTTAGCTCTGCAATCAGCAAAACATACATACTAAAAGATTTTATCTCTCAACGGCCAACAGTGTCTGTATGCTTTTTGTCAGGCTGTGTGCATAAGACTAGTTAACCAATTCAGCCTCTGAGCTTGAACACAATTTAAACTTTAGTATAAAACCCTGTTCCAAACTGAATAGATCAGTTTTTGGGCATCATGCATCATGGCATGCAATAAAAACGAATCAGTTTGGAAAGAAAAAAAAACATTTGTAAAGAAAAATTGATCTGTAACAATGTACAAAACAATGTTTCTACATTTTATTAAAGTTTATGAAAGATAAAAAAGGTGAACACCAAATATCCATGCTATCCCTCAGAACCCCACTGCACATAGCGATTATGCCCCATGTTGCCAAATTAGCCGTTTGTAAACCGTAATACACAGCCCCAAAGGGAGGATCCATCATCATGCTTGCAATGGCAAGTGCTCTTCGGTCAGAGCAGCCATGATACCAAGCTGACCAATGAGAAGCGCATTAAAGGCTTCTTCTTCCAGCTTGAACCTGCCTCCCACTTTAGCAATAGATTATTGCAAATGTGATCTTTTGCTTGCTGATCATAGCAAGCAATATAAATTAAAAGTAATTGTTTGCATTGAATACATTGGGGTTTGGATCAGAATCCTATTCCATCGAATACATGCTAAGAACCTACTTAAAAATAATCCAAAACCCACTCCTCCACCTAGACAAAGAAAACCCTTGATTCTGGAGGTACGGACCTAGAACTGTTTAAGAGGTATGCCCAACAAGCAACAGAGGACAGATTTACCAGAAGTTAGAATTCGCTTAAACATTTCACTTTTATGAACAATTAATTCTCATTTTGTATACAATTTAGTCACCTCAGCAAGAATATCAAAGGTTAGAGGAGGTCCAAAATGCTCATCACTCCCAGATGGATATGGAGAGTAGGTTTCTCCTTTGCTATGCGGTGCAGTAATGATCAGCTGTTCTGTGCGGAAGAACGGACCAAAGTGTGTGTCAAAGTAATCCTTCTCTTTGCGTGCCTGACTGTGCGGATCAGACCACAGCTCTACGGGATCAGTAGTGACCCGCATAAATTTCAGTCCCGCAGCACACACAGCAATCATAGCCAGAGAGAAGAAGATGACGATCCAGGGTTGTCTGACACAGAAAGAACCCCATTTGGTGAAAGCAACCCTCAAACAGTTCTCCAGGCGCTCCCCAAGTCTGTCACAGCATGATGGATCTCCTACAATGTACAGGAAGAAAAAGTGCGGATATTAGTCTAGTCTGGAAAGACATAACACATACGTTTACAATGAAAGGGTATTCCAACATTGAATTTCATCTCCATGTACTATAGTCTACTATAGAGTCTACTAGACACACAAAAACAAAAATAAGAAAATCAAAATATAGCTTGTAAAAAAAAAAAAAAAAAAAAAACTATATTATATATACACTGTAATATATTATATATATATATATATATATATATATATATATATATATATATATATATATATATATATACAAAACATAGTATGTATTAAAAAAAATGTGCACGATATAACATGTAAAAATGTCCCTGACCTGTAATCTATTCCTTTAACTGAGCCTAACATTTACCATTAACTTTAGCCTTAACCCTTCAACCCCTTTTTTTGCTTGGACTCTGCTGTGAGTCAACATAACTACCAGAATAGTAGCATGATCATAATTCCAGTGCTATAATGGCAACCTATGTATTTTCTCAGATCAGATTTTCTTTCAGTTTAGGTCCTTTTGGACACAAAGTCAAAGAGCACCATGAAAGGCAAAGCAGCAGGAACAAGAAACAGTGTTGCATTAGACAGGATGATGGGCCATATAATGAAAACGCCAGGAGGTATTCCTACACATTGTATTGTAGCACCCTACAGGTAGGTGCTAGGTAAAACTATAGTGGGCCTTGTCTGCCTAACAGCAGGGCTGTGATTTATCTAGTCAGGGTGTCATGGCTTCCAGATGTGCCTGCTGAAGGGAGAAGTATCCCCAATGGCTCCTGTGAGAGGCTTCTCATAGGGCAGTGTGGGAAGCCCAATCAGGGGACACATCCAAGCTTGTAACTACCCCAGAAGGCAGATTATGCTGCAAAGGATTCTGGGAGTGGGTATAAGTTTGGGGGAAGTGCGTGGCGCAGTGTCTTTGGCAGGAGCAGAGTCCCAGGAAGGAGAGTGCGGCTGTCTCTCCTCCTTTCTGAGGAAGTGGGTGTCTCAGGGGTTCCCCTGGGAATCCAGAGAGTGCTGAGCTGAACTGAGGGGATCCGGTGTGCGGAGCGTGAGAGGGGTTCAGTCCCAGGAAAGCTTACAAAGGTCGTGAGTACTGCGGATTGCCCCTGGGGGTCTGCCAGAGTCAGAGGGGACCACTCCGGGGGAGGTTCTGGGATCCAGTGCCAGCTAGCTGAAAGGGGGTACCTAGGTTGAGGACCCTGAAGTTATAGAGGGGGGTACATAGTGAACCCCGAAGAGTTCAAGGTTAAAGAGGGCACCTGCATATGGGCCCTGAATTGTACAGAGCGTGACAGTTTAGAGTTGCAGCTTTACAGAAATCTACAGTGTACTACCTCAAGCCAGTGCAAGGCCGGAGGGGAGTATTCAGTGACTTTGCAGAACGGCAGTGTCAGTAGTTCTACAATTCACACTCCTGGGTCTTCTAGACTTATAATCGAGGATCCAGCACTTCTATCAAGTGTGTGCTAAGTGTCAGTGAGCGCTGGCTGGCGTCAAGGCAGCATTAACAGACATTTTTCTGGATAAAGTCCTAAGTTGTATCTAGTTAGCCTAAAGGAGTATCCCACTCATTCCCTTCTCCGATCCCCCTTTTCTACAATAAAAACCACAAAACCAAGATGCCGGAGTCGTCCATGTCTCAGTCCTCACACCCAGGGTCGCAGCTCACATGGGCTGGAGAGGTAACCGGTAACAATGGCAGACCCATCTCAGGCCACAGGCCTGGAAAACCTGCTACAGTATCTTATCACTACAACACAACACTACAATATAAGGCTTGGTTCACACTGCCGCGACTTGGGATCAGACTTGCGAGACCCCAAATTGCTTGACATGTGAAATCCCATTTTAGTCAATGAGAGTGGTTTTAATTACCATTATGAAGTCACGCCGACTTTAGAAAAGGTTCCTGTACTACTTCAAGACAACTTCTATCCCACTTGTGCGAATAGACTTTAATGGAAGTGCCCTCCAAGTCGGATCCTCATCTTAATTGATGTGATTTGGATCCAACATTACAGGAAGACTCCCTAAAGTTGCTTAAAAATCACTTTAAAGTTCCATCAAGTCGCACTGAAGCTGCCTGGCAAAGTTGCACTGCAGGTTGTGGCAGTGTGAACCGAGCCTCATTGTGTACTAAAACTATTTAGCTACATCGCCGGTTAGGAGATTTCATATAAAAAGGTAATTCTAATCACAGCCAACTCCCATCCACACCCAGGTGAATTTAGAACAACATACCAATAACATCATACTTGTCAGCAATAAAAACTCATCTGTATTTTACCATTTACAGTGCTTCTTTAATAAAGCTTACCTATAGGTAGTGGAAATATCTCCTAAACTTGTACTGTTTAGGAGATATTTACATTGCAGGCAGCCGATAATGTCACTGGCGCATGCGCTCTGAAGAAACGGCCTCCCGTGCAGTTTTAGAGCCCTGTGTCGTGACCGGCACGCGGCTCCTGGTCAGTCGCATAGTCGGAGTCCGCAGACCAGGAAGGAAGAAGGCTGAAAATGGATGCGGCCTCCAGCGGGGACAATGAGGGCTTCGTTTGGAGGTAAGTGTCACATAATGTGCTAGTATGCATTATGCATTTACTTTTCGGTGTGTGTGTGTGGGGGGGGGGGGGGGGACACTGGATTTACCTCCTCTTTAAAATGGTAATTCCACACAAAAAAAAAAAAAGGAGACTTACAAAACCACAACACTTCCAGCAGCATGATGGAAAGCCTCACAGCAACATTTTTACAGGAGAGCTTGCATGTCAAACCTGCGTTAGGAAATCTTATGAAATATGCACTCAAATTGGTATACCTGACACAGTAGTGTAATTGACAGAGTATGCCAAGGTGCTGTCAATTGGAGCATATTCTGAAACTATCTTCTTTTTTCTGGAGGAGAAAAAGGACATAAAAAAAAAGAGGCTTAATGTCACATTTTAATGTATGGAAAACAAGCAGCAGGATAAAATACTGAAAGTATTTAAAAACAAACAATCGTCTTTTAAAACACTCCATTTAGTTTTTTTTTTAAAATGAAAAGGCAAAAAAATGTACACACATTTCATGTGGCAAGAGTATGCAGCCAGTTCCTGGAGGATGAAGGAATTGATGCCATTGAATAGCCCCCACACTTGCCTGACCTAAATCCAATAGAACACCTCTGGGACATTATGTTTCGGTCCATTAGATGCCGCAAGGTTGCACCTCAGTCTGTTCAAGAGCTCAGTGATGCCCTGGTCCAGATCTGGGAGAAAATACCACAGGACACCTCAATAAGAGCATGTCCCGACGTTGTCAGACATGCATACAAGCAGGTAGGGGCCATACAAACTACTGAGTACCGTTTCGAGTTGCTGCAATGAAATTTCAGCAAAATGGACTAACCTGCTGCATCATTTTTTCACTTTCATTTTCAGGGTGTCTGAATTCAGCACTCTTTAGGTTGACAATTTTCATTCCCATCAAACGATGTGGCATCCTTTTGCTCCCAACACATTACCCAGTCCATATCAGTATAGATATCCAGCATAAGATTTTTTCCCCATTGAGATCTGATGTGTTTTCTAAGTGTTCCTTAATTTTTTTGAACAGTGTAGATATAGGCGTGTATATATGTATTATATAGATATATATATATATATGAGGTTTGGGGATTCCAAGTCATTTTCTAGCAAAGAAAAGTAAATTTCTACATGTATGTGAGAAGTGTCAGAATTGGCCCGGTATTGAAGTGGTTAACCAATTCATGCTTTAGGAATTGATACCTCATATGATAATGTAATAAATGCTACTGCATATTTAACCACTTGCCTACCGGGCACTTTCACCCCCTTTCTGCCCAGGCCAATTTTCAGCTTTCAGCACTCTCACGCTTTGAATGACAATTGCGCGGTTATGCTACACTGCACCCATATGACATTTTTATCATTTTTTCACACATATGGAGCTTTCTTTTGGTGGTATGTAATCACCTTTGGGTTTTTTTATTTCTTACAAAAAAAAAAAAAAAAAAGGAGAAAATTTTGAAAAAAAAAAAAAAAAAAAGTTTTTCATTTTCTGTGAGTAAATTTTGAAAATAAATACATTTTTCTCCTTCACTGATGTGCGCTGATGAGGCGGCACTGATGGGCACTGATAGGCTGCACTTATGGGCACTGAGGAGGTGGCACTTATGGGCACTGAGGAGGTGGCACTTATGGGCACTGAGGAGGCGGCACATGAGGAGGTACTAATATGCCGCACTGATGGGCACTGAGAGGTGGCACTGATGGGCACTACTGATGGACAGCACCATCAGTTCCCACACTCAGTGCCCATAGTGCTGCTAGTCAGTGCCCATCAGAGCCTAGATGAACAGGCACTGATGGGCACTGACTGGCTGCACTATGGGCACTGATGGCGGGCACTGATGGCATTTTATTTCCCTCTTGTGTAATCAGGGCACTATGTCCGCTGATCGGCTCTCCTCTTCCTCACACGGGCTCTGAGAGAAGCTGGCAATGAGAGATGATCTCATATGTTTACATTTGAGATCATCTCTCATTGGATGTTCCGATCGCGTGGCAAATGGCCGCTGTGATTGGCCATTCACCACCATCTGTGATTGGCTGTGTCCAAGGGACACGACCGACACAGATTTTCCCCGATGCGCGCACGGGGAGCCTGTCACTGGGAGGCCGTTTAAAGACGGCCTCCTGGAAATTAGAGCCCGCGCTGTAGCTGTCTTTCGGCTATAGCGCGGGCGGGAGGTGGTTAAAATCAAAAAGGATCCCACTATCCATATACACTCACCGGCTACTTTATTAGGTACACCTGTTCTACTGGGATTTTCACACACAACCATCTCTAGGGTTTACAGAGAATGACCCGAAAAAGAGAAAATATCCAGTAAACGGCAGTTGTGTGGACGAAAATGCTTTGTTGAGGTCACAGGAGAATGGGCAGACTGGTTTGAGATGATAGAAAGGAAACAACAACTCAAATAACCACTCATTACAACCAAGGTATGCAAAATACCATCTCTGAACGCACAACACATTGAACCTTAAAGCAGATGGGCTACAGCAGCAGAAGACCACACCAGGTGCCGTTCCTGTCTGCTAGGAACAGGGAACTGGAGGCTACAATTTGCACAGGCTCACCAAAATAGGACAATAAAAGATTGGAAAAACATTGCCTGGTCTGAGGAGTCTCGATTTCAGCTGCGACATTCAGATGGTAGGGTCAGCTATTTGGCGTAAACAACAAGAAAGCATGAATCCATCAGGCCTTGTATCAACAGTTTAGGCAGCTGGTGGTGGTGTTGGTGAAATGGTGTGGAGGATATTTTCTTGGCACACTTTGGGCCTCAGTACCAATTGAGCATCGTTTAAATGCCACGACCTACCGGAGTATTGTTGCTGACCATGTCCATCCCTTTATGACTACAGTGTACCCATCTTCTGATGGCTCCTTCCAGCAGGATAATGCACCATGTCACAAAGCTCAAATCATCTCACCACTGCTTTCTTGATGTGACAATGAGATCACTGTACTCCAATGCCCTCCCCAGTCACCAGATCTCACTCCAATAGAGCACCTTTGGAATGTGGTGGAATGAGAGATTCGCATCATGGATGTGCAGCCGACAAATCTGCAGCAACTGCGTGATGCTATCATGTTAATAAGGATCAAAATCTCTGAGGAATGTTTCCAACACCTTGTAGAATCAATGCCATGAAGAATTAAGGCAGTTCTCAAGGCAAAATGGGGTTCAACCTGGTACTAGCAAGGCGTACCTAATAAAGTGTCCAGTGAGTGTACATTATTCCAGATTTTGAGAGAGGCTTCCCAAATAATCCACTTGGAGGCAAACGAAGTTTGCCAACAGGAACATGCAATGCTGCCCAAAGATTTTTCAGACACGGACTGCAGAAGAGCTTATTGCTGACTGGCTGCTACAAACAACACATTTTTTTATCATATATATCTATTACATAAGGCTCAAAATGTATTCCGAAGTCTCTCGGTGACCCTTGTGGCAAGTCCTCCGTTTGCACTCTCTACACAGTTGGCTTCGTCAGTACAAGGGGGAACCACCCTTCCTGTGAGATTTTAAACGTAATGTATATTACTAATAACACCACAGTAGAAGAGAGAACAGTGAAACTCAGGCAGGAACTGTGAAAAGACCCAAGTGATACAAGAATTCCATAGTTCACTCTCTGAACTGATTGCTAAAGGATAAGGACAAAACTATAGTAAAAAGACCTGCGGTTAACTGAATGCATGCTGGGTAATGAAATTCATAGGCGGGTGGTTTAGTCATAGGGAAGCAGATTCAGCATGTCTATGTACCTGTAACACCAAGCTCCAATGAGAGCAGAGCAGAAGAGAAGTAAAAATGCAACATAGGATATCCACATGATTATAACCATAGCATCAAAGCCAAAGAGAAGCCAGGGAGCTGGAGGAGGTGGAGGTGCAGGTTTACTGCCACAGACCAGAGTACAGTCCTGACAACTACATGGGGCACCAACGTCATCCACAGACTCATTGCATCCCTTTGTAGCGTTGTTCATGGGAATCATGTGGTGCAGTGGCTCATCTGTAAGGAACAGATACAAATATTTTGTTAGTACGAAAAAAAATTCCCAGCAGATATTCTAAAAACTAAATTTGTATGTGAATATGTTTGGAGGGTGGCAATTCCCTCAAATTCTAGAACAGAATCCATCAAATAGTCTACATCAGTGGTCTCCAAAACTGCAGCCCGGGGGCCGGATGTGGCCCTTTGCTGGCCTTTATCCAGCCCTTGGGGTATTACTCCTCTGACACCGTTGAGGGGGGCACTAGTCCTCCCAATGACACCGTCGATGGGGGCACTAGTCCTCCCAATGACACCGTCGAGGGGGGCACTAGTCCTCCCAATGACACCGTCGAGGGGGGCACAAGTCCTCCCAATGACACCATCCAGGGGGGCACTAGTCCTCCCAATGACACCGTCCAGGGGGGCACTAGTCCTCCCAATGACACCGTCCAGGGGGGCACTAGTCCTCCCAATGACACCGTCCAGGGGGGCACTAGTCCTCCCAATGACACCGTCCAGGGGGGCACTAGTCCTCCCAATGACACCGTCCAGGGGGGGGGGGGGGGACACACTATTCCTCCCAATGACACCGTCCGGGGGGGGGTTCACTATTCCTCCCAATGACACCGTCCGGGGGGGGGGTTCACTATTCCTCCTAATGACATCGTCCAGGGGGGGGGGGGCGGGGGGACGGACACTATTCCTCCCAATGACATCATCCAGGGGGGGGGGGGGGACACTTTTCCTCCCAATGACACCGTCCGGGGGGGGGGGGGGGGTAGACACTATTCCTCCCAATGACACCGTCCAGGGGGGGGAACACTATTCCTCCCAATGACACCGTCCGGGGGGGGAACACTATTCCTCCCAATGACACCGTCCGGGGGGGGGGGGGGACGACACTATTCCTCCCAATGACACCATCGAGGGGGCACTATTCCTCCCAATGACACCATCGAGGGGGCACTATTCCTCCCAATGGCACAATCAAAGGTGCACTATTTCTCTCAAAGACACAATCAAAGGGGCACTATTGCTCCCAATGACACCACCATCAAGGGGGAGGCACTGTTCCTCCAACTGATACCAGGAATGGGGCCTTGTTTACTCCCACTGACACCTGGACATTTTCTACTCCCACAAGCCACAGTCTGGCCCCTCTAAAGCCTGAAGGACAGGATCTACACAATACTTGATCATTTACCATTAAAATTGTGAGAAGCTTCTTAACAACGCCTGCTCAATATTACTAACACCCAATGAAAAATCATTGCTCTTTATATGAGCAGCACAAACTACTGCAAAGGCATGGAAAATAAGAACATTTCTCAGAGGTTAAGAGCTGTATCACATACACTATATTACTAAAAGTATTGGGACGCCTGCCTTTATACGCACATGAATCTTAATGGCATCCCTGTCTTAGTCTGTAGGTTTCATTATTGAGTTGGTCCACCCTTTGCAGCTATAAAAGGCTGTCCTCATAGTTTAGGAGTGTGTGTATGGGAATATTTGACCATTCTTCCAAAAGCGCATTTGTGAGATCAGGCACCGATGTGGACGAGAAGGCCTAGCTTACAGTCTCCACTCCAATTCCTCCCAAAGGTGTTCTATTGGGTTGAGGTCAGGACTCTGTGCAGGTCAGTCAAGTTCCTCCACCCCAAACTCACTCATCCATGTCTTTAGGGACCTTGCTTTGTGCACTGGCACACAGTCATGTTAGAACAGGGGGGACCAATGCCAAACTGTTACCACAAAGAACACCTTAGGGATGAATTAGAGCAGAGACTGATGTCCACATCAGTGACTGACCCCACAAATGTGCTTCTGGAACAATACTCAAGGATCCCCAAAGACACACTGCTAAACTTTGCCGACAGCCTTCCCGGTAGAGTTGAAGCTTTAAAAGCTGCACAGGGTGGGCCAACTCAATATTGAACCCTACGGACTAACACTGGGAAGCAATGAAAGTTCACGTGTGTGTAAAGGCAGGCGTCCCAATACTTTTGGTCATATAGTGTAGAGGAGGATCAACGACAGAACAACAGGGAAACTCAGAGAAGATTCATGGCTTCCTGGGCCAGACACTTTCTCCTCATCCCACAACTTCGATTAATATCTCATCACTCTCTAAATGCTGCCAAGCCCCTTAAAACCTTGATGGACCCTTTCTGAAGCCCCCAAGCTAAAGAATTGGCTGTACTGTACCTGAAAAGTAAGGTGTGATGGTAAAAGGAATCTGCCCATTATCCTTGTTGAACATGTATTGGATCCAGTTGGTTGCATTGCAATCTTTAGCTTCTCTTCCACACATCAAACTCAAAGCTTTAACATTACTGGATGGGGCTTCTACGTCCTTGCAAGCATTGTACATTGCTGAATAGGAGCAGATAATATATTGTAAGTTTTTACAGAAAAACTATGAAAGGGACATCTTTATGACGTTTTATGTTTACATTGCTTTAAGTGTCACTTAATCGGACGAGAAATTTCGTGAACATTTATGCACTGTCAACTAAAAACGGTTATGAACGCTGAGCAAGAGAGAAAAATCTGAGGATATTTTGTCCGATTTCCGTCAAGTGTGTACGGGCCTTAACAGTCTGAATACACAATTTCACCTACCGATTTCTGACAGCAGAAAATAAGAAGTGAAAGGTAACATACAGAAGTACATTTTCAATGTGTATATTTTCATAGCAAAGCAATGGAGTAAATGAATTGAAACTGTAACAGAGCCCCTCCTCTTCAGCCAGTGCCCCCCAATAGCAAGCTGCTTGCTCTGGAGGCACTCGTGAGTGCTCACTCCTGGGCCCCACCCTATGCGTCCATAAGACACAGAGCTGTGGCTCGGCCCTGTCCCCCGCTCTCTCCTCATTTGCACACTGGCCTTGACTGACAGTAGAAGGAGACAATGGCCCTTGCAGCTGTCCCAGCCAATAAGGAATGAGAGACCCGGGAGAAGCTCGGCTCTTGTGCACATCGCTGGATCGGGAGGGAGCTTAGGTGAGTATTGAAGGGTGGGGGGTGCACACAGACGTTTTTTACCTATATGCATAGAATTAATCAAAGGTAAAAAACCTTGAGCCTTTACAACCTACTTTAACTGTCTGCCTGGAGTTTAGCTTTAGAAGTAAACCTGATACTTTTTCCATTCAATGAAAAGTGACAGGTTCTCTCGATAAAGCACCCCACGTTGCTAAATATTTACCCTTACCACGCTCCCCTGCAAAAGACCTTTAGATATTCCAGATATGTTGGAACATATGAGCTTCTCCCTTGCCCCCAATGTTCAGCAAATGAGCAGTCACACAGCAGATCGGAGCACAGTCACACACTAGGGATGTGGGTGGGTCATTAACGCCATGTAAGCTCCAATTCAGATAGATAATGAACATAAACGGAGCCTAAAGCTCATGACTCATGGTAAGTAAAAAAGGGTGGCAGAGGAGTGCAAAGAAGTATCATCTGGGAATTTGGGGGGGGGGGGGGGGGGATGTGGATTTTAAAGAGAACTTGTCACTTTGCCCTAAATGGGCAATTGTGCTTAATAAGAAAAAACTTTTTTTCCCTTGCTCTATATTTCATTGTATATCTTCTATACAGATTGATTATATTAACAGTTTAAAAAAAAAATGGACACACGGTATATATATATATATATATACATCTTTAATAAAACTGCAGGTCAGTAATTTTACTACAAAAGAGCAGAACACACAAAATGGAAAAAAAATAAAAAAAAATAATGAAAACCTGTAGAGAAATGAATATAGTGAGGCAAAAATGGAATAGGAAACCTCATTCGATGTGTGTGACTGTTTCTCATATATACATGAGAGCACTACAATACTTTACAGGCCAAGTTCACCGTTAATACCAAAATACACATTTTTGCAGGTAAAAAAAAAAAAAGGGGGGCATCTATTATTTTTCTAAAGGAGCCTGCAAAGTATTGCACCTGCAAAAAGTGGCACCCTGGCACAATCTCCCTTTAGCCTTCTGCCCATACCTCTATACAGGTTTTTAGTTTAATAAGCTGGAGGGAGTATAAATGGACTACGAGTGGGCTGATCAGCACAATGGGTCTAGTGGTTTATTCATTCACTGAGAATGAAGTTGCTGTGCAGGTGGAGACCCAGCCAGCTATGTTGGTTTTATGTGACAGTGGCTGCAGGGGAAACAACCCCCACCGCTTTTACAAAGGAATGGGTTTCGAAGTGGGGGGGGGGGGGTGCTGAACGTTACACCCCACATATTTACCAAGTAACAAGCTCAAAAGGTGAACTTCTTCTTTAAAGTGATTGTAAAATTTTTATGTTATACTTACCTCCTCTGTGCAGTGGTTGTGCACAGAGCAGCCTGGATCCTCCTCTTCTTGGGTCCCCTTCTGTGCTCCTAACCCCTCCCTCCTGTTGATTGCCCCCACAGCAAGCAGCTTGCTATGGGGGCACTCAAGCTAAGTCACATTTCCCTGCGTCCATTCAGACACAGAGCTGCGACCCAGCCCCACCCCCTCTCTCTCTCCTGATTGGCTGTCTGACTTTGATTGACAGCAGTGGGAGCCAATTGCTGCTGTCTCAGCCAATGAGGGGGGGAGCTGAGAAACTCCTGCAACATCGCTGGATAAAGATGGGCTCATGCAAGTATTAGGGTGCTGAGGGGGGGGGGGGGGGGGCTGATGCAAACTGAAGGTTTTTGTATCCTAATGCATAGAATGTAATAAGATAAAAAAAAAAAAAAAAAACTTCTGCCTTTACAACTCCTTTAACGAAAATCTGCACTGTGAGATATATGGTGGCTGTCATAGAAGACCTCTTGAGGGTACAGTCAGCCCAAACCATGAGCTGACTGTACCCCAAAGATCACTTTATTGGTCACCCACTTCTGTCAGTATGCAGGAATTCCCTGTTCAGAGGATCTAGGTTTACAATTACTTTTGGACATACGTATCCAACAAGGAGGATGTCGGTCCATATTGGAACAAATACTTTGGGTTTCATTTTGTCTTATTGCATTGTCTGCTTTTAAAGAAATTGTAATAAAATTTATAATTTTAGATAAATCTAGCCTTTGTGAGGTTGTGTTGTGCCACTAAAGTCCATTTTCCTATGTACTTTTGATACTACATGATATAGGATGAGGCAAAGATTTATACACTAGTGTCCACAGTGTGGTGACACTTCACATGAGATTCAGCCAGCAAGCCGTTGTTTTTCAAAAGAACACACTTTCCTGCAGATGTAGCAGTTAGAGGACTGACACAAACCAGTAACACAGACAGTGAGTGATGCCTACAAATGGTCGGCTTTTATTTATGTAAAACCTTTATATCAAAAGGAAAAAACGGTTCGCTTTAACTGCTTGTACAGTGTGTACAGTAGTTTGGCTTTAATTTGTTAGTGTATTTAAATTGCTAGTACATCCAAAAGCCCACCAGATTAACAGTGCTGCTGTCCAAAGATGCCCCCTGTGCTCCTTCATCCATAATGGGAGCACTCTACAGAATGGGTTTTACTGGCCAGATCACCAGGTGAAAAACAGAGGGAGAAAAAAAGCCTAAAACACACTAATGCAGCCACCACATCTAATGACTGGTAAGCTGTACTATATTACATTTTTGGTTTTGGGTTTAATAAAATGTTAAGCTTCACCACTACTTGTAACCTAAGGCCCCTTTTTACACGGGCACACCGCCCGACAGCTCATCTCCGCTCTGTGTGCGGAGACGGAGCTGTCAGATCCCCTCAGTCCTCTATGGGGAGATCGGACCGCCTGTCCATTCTCATTCAATCAGATCCTCCAGATGGATGAAAAATAGGGTTTATTATCCGTCCGGATTACACGGACAGGATCGGAATCGGATAGGAGCGGGTGTCAGCAGACATGTCTTCACTGCCCCATAGGGATGCATGGAGCATCAGATCAGGCCCACCTGAAAAAACTGACAGGCGGATCGGATCGCCCGTGTGAAAGGGGCCTAAGGCTGCAATACACGGCTCAGCAAAAGCGGATTGTTCAGGTGAACTTGTCGAAGGAGCCAGGTGGAAAATTGTTAGCCAAATGTTTGCATCTAATCAACTACACACACTGTTTAGGTATTCCGATAGCTGCAGGAGAAGACTGTTGAATGCAACAGCTGGCATTCATCCATTTGCACAGTTTAGCATAGATGGAGGAACACGCAGGCTGAACAAAAGAGATTAAAGCGTGTATGGCTAAATAACCAATCTAGAAGCATGTTTAAAGGGACAGTCAGCACTCCTATTAAGACCTACATTTACCATCCCTCGAACTCAAGTTTTCTTTAAACGGTATCAACAAAGCTTGCGAAAAGCTTTGCACATACTCTGTAAAAGTCTGCTGTACACGTTGGTTTATCAAATCCTCAACACGGTATATACAAGCTTTTCTAAGAAATGCTTGCCCCATCTGTCAGAGCCGGTAAATATTACTTACCATTAGAAAAACTTTTCCCAATGTAGAAATCCATGGTAATGATGCTTTTGTTTCCTTTGGATGGATCTGGGCTGATGTAGTCTATAGTACCTGTAACATTCAGAAATTCTGACTGGCGAGGACTGCAGGTCAGCTCACAGAATAAAGTCATCAAATTGAAGAAGCAGGAAGGACACCTGGAAGAAAAGAGAATGCAACCTCAACCTTTCACGTACACCACACTTCACTCTCTCAACCAATGTTGATTATTTTTAATCCTTATGCTGCTACCATTAGAAAATAGATAGGAAGGTATATTATATTGACTCGTTTAAACTTTTTTTGTACATTTCTTCAGTTTCTTTCTGGTTCTCATGCCTAGACAAAATATGTCAAACATCCCAGGGTCTTCAGGAGGCGATTTCTCAGCTAAGCACACCCTCCTGCCTGTACGCTTGAGCCAAGTGTAGATGGATTCCAGGAAGTAAATGCTACATTAATCATCTGCCCTTACTCAAGATGGCCACTGCCAGAAATGCTAGGGGGGTGATTTCTCATCAAAATAAAGCATGGAGACATGTATGGATTGGGGTAAGGGGGTTGCTTTGAATACTAAAGCGGAGTTCCACCCTAAAAACTATCTTTGCACCATCAGCTAGCTTAGATGAACCTGAAAAACATTTTTTTTTTGTTTCACTTACCTAGTTTTTAATGAAAATATACTTACCTTCCTTCCTCTTCCTCCCTCTGCGGACACGGCGCATGACGTCCCTTCCTGCTTGCATTGACTCCTGGGAGATGAGCCTCATTGATCCCAAGAGTCACTCGTCACTTCCGGTGCAGGTGCGTCATTCCCTGCTGAACAGCTTCTGGGCATGCCCAGAAGCTGTTCAGGGATGACACGCCTGCCCCGGAAGTGACAAGCAGGGCATTCTGGGACTCAGACGTCACCAAAGAGGGCACGAAGAGGGACACTCCGGCTTCAGCTGCCCACACATGAGATGGCAGCGCTGGACAAGACATTTTCAAGGTAAGTATTTCTTTCTTACAGGTAAGTGAAACAGGGGACAGTTCAGAGGCTATCGTTGCTTAAATGCACTAGCCCTGACTGTCCCGGGGGTATTTTTTAGGTAAAAAATGTTTTTCTGCCCAGAACTCCGCTTTAACCACTTCCTTACCGCTGGACGTCATATGACATCCAGGGGTATCTAAATCACCATAAGAACAATCATAGCGGCTGAACAGCCTCTTGATCGTTGTTACAGGCGGCGGGAGGGGACATTCCTCCCCCCCCCCCCCCTGCCACCCTCCGGTGCGAGCCGGAGAAGGAATCGGCCGCCGGCGAAGTGTACCATAGAGACTGCGAGGACCAGATGATCGCCGGCAGTCTATATGACTCTCGGAGGCCCGGGCACGACGACGTCACGCCCGGCCTGGCAGTTTTCAATACTGCACTGATCTCGGCATTCAGCTGAGATTTTTTCTTATTTCAGGCTTTCTAGCTTTTGGTATTTTCTTTTACGTTCACTTTTGAGAATAGTAAACAGGACAAACAGAGGTTGAATCTCCCCAACGGTGACGCAGACAGCAATGAAAACCCACGAGTGTTCCAATTTCTAATCCCTCTCCACTCTATTCAAAAAAGGTTTTGCCTTTAGTTACTCTTTACATTTACAGCCTGGCACTTGACCCTCTCGCCCATTTACCAAAATTCCCAGTGAATGCGAAACAGAAGGGAACTGGCTGGTCTAGAAACACAAACAAGTCAAAAAACAGCAGTCTGCTCCTGTGCAGACAATGACCACCTCTCTCGTTATTCACAATGAAGACTATGTCATAATGAGCAAGTGAAGGGACAGGGACATGACTGGCAACCGCTTTAAGCCTCTGAATAAAGAGCTTAAACAAAAAACTTCACAGTACAATCAAGAAGAAAAAAAAAATGGTACAGAGAGAAGAAAAGGGACTCTGGGCAGCCTCACATGACTCAATATTTCCAAGCTATGAAGCCGGTACAGACACTGGATATAATTCTCTCTTGAGAAGAGGAGATTAGGGGGGATATAATCAACATGTATAAATACATAAGTGGCCCATATAATGAATTTTGTGATGACCTTATAGTGAATAACTTAACACCGAGGACAAGGGGGCATTTGGAGATTCAATCTCCAAAAACAGAAAGGCTTCTTCACAGTAAAAGCTGTGAAAATGTGAAATAGACTCCCTCAAGAGGGGGGTTCTGATCAGCTCAGTAGATCATTTAAAAAAAAAAAAAGACCTGGATTCTCTCCTAAATGTAAAATATTAAAACTGGAAACTAATATTTATAGGTAAAATTGATCCAGGGAATATCCAATTGCCTCTCAGGGGATCAGGAAGGAATTTTTTCCCCTGCTGGAGCAAATTGGATCATGCTTTGCTGGGGTTTTTTGCCACCCCCTGGATCAACTGAATATAGGATTGTGTAAATAAAGGTTTTCTATTTTTGTGTGTGTTTTTTTTTCTTCTTCATCTACGTTGGTTGAACTGGATGGACTTGTGTCTTTTTTCAACCAGACTACCTATGTAACTCCATGTAGTCCACGATTCCAAGCACACGTCTGTATTAAAACAGCTGGTGATCACATGCTGAATTGTTCAATGGTCATGCCCACGGGTGAAGAATTAATCCGATTTTGTTATTCGGAAAGGGAGATACATCCATGTATGGGGTGATTGGAGCTACATATATTTATGTATTGCCGCCTTAGGAAGGAGGTCATTTTTTTCTTACCTACCTATATGGTGTTGATAAAGAGTTTGTTGTTTACAGAGATCAATGGATCAGAGTGAAATGTATGCTCAGCACTGGACGACTCAGAGAAGGTCTCATCCCTTATTAGTGGACTCATTAGGAAGTTACAATGAGTGACAGCCTATAAAAGAGAGCTACACTACGCTGACTTTACCTCCACCATAATGATTTGCAGGCGAAAAATAAAAGAAAAATGTATTTGTAAACCAAAGACTGTATAAACAATACAAAATCAGATATAAAAGATCACATATAAAACTTAAAGTGGCACTAAAGACACAGGAGCCTGCATTCACTACATCTGGTCTCCCACAGCACACACTTTTTTTCTCAGAATAAAAGGTGCAAGAACTCCCCTCTTCCTAGTCACCCCTTATTTCAACCCCCTATCCAGCTCCCAGTACCCTTCATTGGCTCCACCCCCTACCCACCTCCCAGCACCACTCCTTTTAGAGAACGAAGAATCATTTTTTGGTGCCAAGTCATTTGTATGGAATGTGTTAACAACAAGAAAAACAGTAAAAGATCCCCTGCAGCTAGCAACAATAAATCCCCCCATCAACAATAGTCCCCCTGGGAACAATAGCCCCCCCCCCCGTAACAATAGATCTCCCAGCAGCTATAGAACCCCTGCAACAAAATGCCTCCAGCAACATTAGATCCCCTCCAGCAACAATAGATCTACTAGCAGCCAGCATCAGTAGACCCTCCCTCATCAAGAGATCCCTCCCAGCAACATTAAACCCCCCTTGCAACAATAGATCCCCCCCCCCAGGGACAATATATTACCCAGCAGCCAGTATCAACTGACCCTCCAGCACACTCCACCACCCCTTGCTTTTACATACATTCATTGCTGGAGGTGCCGGAACTGCGTTCCCCCACGTTCCTGCTGAAAAACTAAAATTTAGTAAATGTAGCAAGGTTTCCAGGCCTGTGGTGTGATGTGGGTCTGCCATTAGAACCGGTACTCTCTCCAGTCCATGTGAGCTGTGACCCTGGGTGTGACGACTGAAGCAGCGACAACTCCGGCATCTCGGTTTGTGGTTTTTATTTGATTTATAGGGGATGGGAGAAGGGAATGAGTGGGATACTCCTTTAGGCTTCAACTATGTGCACTTGGGACTTAGTTCCTGAAAAATGCCTGTTGGCGCTTAGTTTAAACGCCAGCCAACGCTCACTAACGCTGTGAATATCCTGTAGAACACAGAAGTGCTGAATCCTCGACTATTAGTCCAGAAGATCCAGGACTGAGAACTGTAGAACTCCTGACACTGTTGTGCTGTGGAAGTCACTGAATACTGTGCCCCGCTTTGACTAGCTTGAGGTAGTATGAAGTAGAACTCTGTATGGTTGTACTTGCAACTGACACACTCTGTACAATTCAGGGCCCAACTGCAGGTGCCCCCTTTAACTTGAACTCTTCAGGGTCCACTGACTATGTACCCCCTCTGTAGCTTCAGGGTCCTCAACCCTGGCACCCCCCTTTACAATTAGCTGGCACTGGATCCCAGACCTTCTTCCGGAGTGGTCCCCTCCAACTTCAGGCAGACCCCCAGGGGCAATCCTCAGTACTCATGACCTGTGTAGGCTTTCCTGGGACTGGACCCCTCTCTGTCTCCGCAGGCTCTCGGCACACCGGATCCTCTCAGCTCACTCAGCACTCTCTCAGACAAGAGGAGAGACAGCCGCACTCTCCTTCCTGGGACTCTGCTTCCGCCAAAGACATCATGTCATGTGCCACCCCCAAACTTATACCTACTCCCAGAATCCTTTGCAGCACAATCTGCCTCCTGGGGTAGTTACAAGCCTGGATGTGTCCCCTGATTGGGTTTCATCCACCGCCCTATGAGAAGCCTCTCACAGGAACCAGTGGGGAGATTCCCCCTTCAGCAGGCACATCTGGAAACCATGACACCCTGACTAATAAATCACAGCCCTGCTGTTAGGCAGACAAGGCCCACTATATCTTTACAAGGCACCTACCTGTAGGGTGCTACATAAACAAACTTCTAACTACCTTTTCTCATAAGCAGTATATAGTAATCTTGTGACTTCTATCAATGTCTGGTTGAAGCTGGTAAGAGGGGTTTTCATTCTGCTCTGACTGTCCTATGAGGCTGCAGGACCCCTGACCCTCTGCCTGGACAGTGCTGATTGGCCCTGTGCTGACCACATGCACTCTCCCAAGAAAAAAACTCTTTAGCAATATACACCAAACTGAGCATGTGCACCTTGTCCCCTAGCCTCTGTTCTATTAGGAAATTATTAGGGGACAGTGGTAAAAGGGAAGAATCAGAGAGGACAGGATCAAACGTCCTTTTTACACAATGCAGAGCAATTACCCCATAGGTTCCACAGTGAGTATAACAAACATGCTTTACTGCATATACAGACTGATTTTACTGTTGTGGGTTTAGTAATACTTTAAAATTAAAATAAAAAAAATTAACCTAAAACTACTTTTTTTTTTTTATTTAAAGTGACTGTAAAGTCTCAAGGTTTTTCACCTTCTCGCATTAAGGTGAAAAACCTTTGCCGCAGCTGCCCCCAAGAGCCCCCCTTTTTCTTACTGGAGTCCATCCGATCCAGAAATGTGCATGAGCTCAAAAGTTAATCAAAACCAGCGACATGGAAGCAGGAGGCAGGGCCAGGTCACTCTGTCCGTGTCAATGGATGCAGCAGCGGCACTCTAGAGTGACCCGCACGGTGCCCCCAGGGAAAGTGGCTTCCCGTGAGGGCACCGATGAAGAGGAGGAGCGGGGCAAAACCCTTGCACAGAGCAGGCAAGTATAACATTTATTTTTTTTTCAACAAAAATCAAACCTTTAGTCCCGGGTCACACTTCTGCGATGCGGGAACGCTGCGAATATGCAGAGTGTTCTCGCATCGCATCCGCACCCCTGGCAGTTCACACTGCCATATGCGATACGCAGGGGGTGTAAATTAAAAGTTGAGATCGCATATCTCAGTGCGATCTGCAAGTTCGCACACAATCGGATCGCACTAGTGTGAACCACCATGCAAAACGATTCTGCTGCGGATAAAAAAGGGTCATGTGCGTGTTTAGTGCGATTGCGGTTCGAATACAGCCATACAAACTGTATGGCTGACATTTGCACCGCACAGAGATCGCACGTAATTTAGGAGCAGTGCGCTCCGAATTACATGCGATCGCTGTGATCGCACTAATATGAACCGGCACTTACAATTACATTAATTTATAATGCTGAACTTCAGCAGAATGAAAATACTAAGTTACTACGGTTGTGTTTGCTCTAAAAGACCCAACACCCAAACACAAGTGAAGTAACTTGCCATCTGCATTGCAGTGACGTAAGGAATCCAAAGTACATTTGGGAGCTTAATCAACATCTCAAACAAATGGCCTGAGGAAGGAAGGAAGGAAGGAAGGAAGGAAGGAAGGAAGGAAGGAAGGAAGGAAGGAAGGAAGGAAGGAAGGAAGGAAGGAAGGAAGGAAGGAAGGAAGGAAGGAAGGAAGGAAGGAAGGAAGGAAAATAGCTGGCCACTGGAAGCTAGAGACATAAGCTATGCCCATCAGTTGCCCGATTACAGACCTGCTTCTAGAACAGTAATCAAGAAACTGATCATCACAGCACAGCTAAAGTCTGTGCCATACAGAGGTCAGCAAGGAGGAACATGCCCATTTAAAGGGATGCCGAGAATGTGTTCTTTCATTCTGGTTCACAACTTCTCATAACACTTGGAGACTGCCCTAATGCATCTAAAATGGGTGGCTACAAAAGGAGATATTGAGATAGCTGAATGAACTGTAGACACAGGCATAATAGAAATTAATGCAAATCTGAATTTCTAGAACAATGCCAAGGAATTTTTTGGGGGATAAATGTACACAACATTTTCAAGAAACAGGATGAAAAAAAATGGAGAACTGAAACATGGAAGAATACAGTATGTATGTCATTTAGGTTTTTTTTTTTTTACTTTAGCTATAAAATTTAAGCTCCAATGAATCCTTCATCGTGCCACACTTCCAGCTACTTTCACATAGGTGGTCACCTCTCATACATACCTCGACAGGAACTGCAGAGGAAGCTGTAGGTTTGCGTTTAGCGTATTGAGCTGTTGTACATCACAGCACACGCTGACATTGCCGTAGTACAGGGATGGGCACAGTTGCTGCAGAAAAAAAAAAAAAAAGGTTGCGGTGACACAGTGATCGCTGAACTAGAACAGCTGGACAGAAACTTCACAATAGCTCCAAATATATGACTCCTTAGATCAGGGGGTCTTCAAACTATGGCCCTCCAATTGTTCAGGAACTACAATTCCCATCATGCCTACTCATGTCTGTGAATGTCAGAGTTTTACAATACCTCATGGGACGTGTAGTTCTGCAAGAGCTGGAGGGCCTTAGTTTGAGGATCCCTGCCTTAGATGATGACATCTCCACTTATGGGGATTTATAATAACCTACAAAACTAAAATAAGCAGATGGTGTGTACTTCTACATCACCTTTCCTTTAGGACATTGAGGAACCCCTGTAATAAACTTTCCAGGCTCAAGGAACTCCTACTTATAATTACTATACTTAAGGACGGCCATAGACAGTTCGAATCTCAGCAGGAATCAGCCAAAATTCGAATCGTGTGTGAGTAGACTAAATGTACCAAGTTTATCGATCGATCAACTTGGGTACAACCAGCCTGCCGGATTATCTTGCATTTCTCGCTAGTAGCTGCTAGCAATAATCACCATCTTGCCTCCCTAAAGCTCACAGTACATTAGCATCGATGGTCACTGAATAGAACGCTCCTTACATTTGTGGTCATTGGGAATAACCTCTGTTCCCACTCTCTTACAGAAGGCCAAAAAGATTACTGGTGTCAGTGGTTACTTATCTGAGAGGCAGGCATTGCCCATTGCACAAGGAATCCCTGGTTGGGAAAGGCTGTGCGTCATTGTATCCAGAAGGAATCCACAATGTTATCAGCAGTTGGGCAAGACAAACATATGAATCAAACTAACGGTCAACATACCCATGCTTTGACAGTTCATCTGGAACAGATTCAGCCTTACATAATGAAAGCCAAACGAGAGTGAATACATCAAACAAATATTTCAACCAAGCGCTCACTTCAAAGGGGGAAGACTGGCGTGCTGCTCTCCTCAGGCAGGGAACTCCAAATCAGGTACATGAAATAAAGGAAAGGAGGCGCAACCACCTAGTGCATTACCCGTGGTACTGTATAAAATATTTAATAAAAAATGCCAAATGCATACTCACAAACATGCAGAAATAAAATCGTGTTACAAATTCCCTTCACACGTGTGCTGAAACATGTCCCTTGAGATGTGACCGCTAACGCGTTTCGGGAGTCAAGCCCCCTTGACCAGCTCTGAAGAAGGGGGCTTGACTCCAGAAACGCGTTAGCGGTCGCATCTCAAGGGACATGTTCCAGCACACGTGTGAAGGGAATTTGTAACACGATTTTATTTCTGCATGTTTGGGAGTATGCATTTGGCATTTTTTATTAAATATTTTATACAGTACCACGGGTAATGCACTAGGTGGTTGCGCCTCCTTTCCTTTATTTCATGTACCCGATTGAGAGTGAATACATGTAGGATAGTAACAGCAGAAATCTGATGATCACATACATATACCAATGGGGTCCTTGTGAGACTGTAGAGGTTAGGGTTGCACCGATACGTTTTTTTTTTTTTCCTTACCAATGAGTACGAGTACCGATACATTTATCAAGTGCTTGCAGATAGAGTACAGATATCTTTGCTGTCCAATTTGAGTCCATACAAAATGAATGGGCTCAAATCGCACTGCAAAGAATCACATGCGAGTTGAACAGAAATGCGGCGCGATTCCTGCCTGAATCACATGCAGTTTCCCTCACTGCTCGCAGGGCAGGAGAAGATGTATAGGCATGTATAGGTGGTCCACCGCATATCCATGTGTGTACGCCAAGCTAATTTACAGGGGCCCCAGAACTTCCTACATCTCCTCTAGTCATGCAAGCATCGCAAGCAGCTGTGGTTTTCCATCACCAGCGGGTCCTACGGAACGGGGACACTGACTCTACAGATTTGGAGTTGACGTATTACAGATATGTACTTTTTAACATGTAAGTAGTTATAACATTCTTAAATGAACTTTTTTGCTCTTAGCTGCACCTGGATGGCGCTTACCTGTCTTTCTATACTGGGTTCACAAAGGAGCGGTACAGGAAACCGTGTGCGATCTGGACAGTAATTGCACTGCATTCCTGTACATATCGCATGCAATTATTTGATTCATTATGGTTTCGGAGCCTTTTCACGAGTACTCCTGCAAATACTCGGTATCAGAACGGAAACCGATATCAGTGCAGCCCTAGTACAGGTCCAGTCTAGCAGGTCCAGTCTAGCAGGTCCAGTCTCCTCAAACTTCAAGGATTTCTCTACAAAACCTAATTACTGGAACACTAAGGGTCCTTTCACACGAACGATCCGATCAGATCCGTCTGTCAGTTTTTTAGGCGGATCTGATCGGATCCTTCATGCATCCCTATGAGGCAGCGGATGTCAGCGGTGACATGTCCGCTGACACCCGCTGCCATCCACATCCGATCCTGTCCGTGAAATCCGGACGGATGGAAACCCTATTTTGCATTCGTCCATGGGATCGGATGAGAACGGACAGGCAGTCTGTTCTCATCCGATTCCCCATAGAGAGCAGTGCAGAGACGGAGCTGTCATCCGCCTGCTCAGCAGGGATCGGCAGATCAATCCCCGCTGAGCAGAAAACGGTCCGCACCAGACAACGGACCGTGTGAAAGGAGCCTAAGACCTAAAAGGATCCAATTTTCCTGTTAATCAGGACATTTGTTGCCTGTCAATGTATGGATAATGCAGTTCAGCGCTGGACAATTTGATCAAGCTACAAAGCCTAAACAAAAACGTGCTCCGCTATCAAGATAAAGTGCTAGTGCATCAATACTTCAATCAAATCAGAAAGCAAATAAAGTGTTTAAACAAACATGATTACGTGAAAATAAATTGATTCATATGGAAACTGATCCAGGGAGTATACTTCTATACCCCTTAAATGACGCCTTTTTGGACAAAATGCATCTGGTGGGGCTACGGCAGTGACGTAATCATGCCTGCCGAGGTGCGGATTGTGCCTATCTGGTTTATATGCCATTTTATACCTGCCTTTTGTGAGTAGTTTTTCCATCTCCTAATAAATGCTGGCATTTTATACTACTACTACTACACCAAGTCCCTCCTTTGCATTTATCCCTTCCTGAGCTCGATTTGTGGCCTGCCTTGGTTATTTTGGAGACCCCCCAGTCCTGAGCCCTGGATTGTGCCATCCATCAATCCATCCATCCCAGGGGGTTTTCTCCCTAAGAGTGCAGCCAGACCTCCATCTTTGAGGTCTTGCCTGTCGGTAAAGCAGCTTGTGAGTGGGGTACACACTCGGGTGTAAAGTGGCGTATACACACCAGATTAATGGATTTGGGCATTACATATATCCATTTATGGACTGTCTGCACTGACCATATATTGATGGGTTGCTTTGCACGTTTTCTAGATGCACTGTCCTTGGATTTATTAGCATGTAATAATGTTTGATTTGACATGTTTGAAATCATGTAAACACTTTATTTGCTTTATCATCTGATTGAAGTATTAATGCACTAGCACTTTATCTTGATAACACAATACAGGTATACCCCGTTTTAAGTACACTCACTTTACATACACTCGCGAGTACGGACACAGCCTGGTCAGCTTGGCATGGCACTACTCCTGGTTTTTAACATTGGCGTCTATGGGAAATCTTGGTCAGCTTGACATGGCACTGCTCCCAAACCATAAGTGACCGGGATACCAAACTTAGGAAGCACCAAGAGGGGAACCAGGACTACAACTATTTGTGACAGGCCAGCTTGCCTAGGTTATCTACCATGTTATAGTCCTGGATCCCCTTAACATGCTCCCCAAGCTTGGTGTCCTTGTCACTTATGGTTTGGGAGCAGTGCCATGTCAAGCTAACCAAGATTTCCTATGGAGCTAGTGTATTTACATGCATTGAGAAATGAAAAAAGGTAATGCTTCACTTTAAATACATTTTTGTTTTACATACATGCTCTGGTCCCATTGTGTACTTAAAAGTGGGGTATGCCTGTACATTGTTATATTTGTTAGCTTTATGTATGTGGATATATGGTGAGTGAAGCCTACGGTTTTAGTTTACTCTGAATATTGCAGTTTTGACACTTAGCGCAACCATTTTTGTTGTCTGGTAAGTTACGAAGGTCTGCATCTGTGGCTAAATATCAAAGAGGTATTCCTTTATAAACTGGATTTTTCCACACAGACAATCACGGCATACATCCAAATAAAAATCATGTCAGGACAAAGTTTGAAAAAATAATAAAATGCCCTACCTGTAGTAATTCATAACCTGCTTCAGGTAACGGTTTTGGAGGGCCGAGGTATTCACAGTTGTACCGTTTCTCTCCTTCCGCTTCCCCACATTCCCCATACCAGACACAGTGCTGGGAAGAAACCTAAAACATGAAAAGAAGCTTACTTTAATAAAACTACTTACAGAAGCAGCCATATTTAATTTGTCATAATATTTATAGCAAGCAACATTTTTTATTTTCCATGTGACAATAGAAAATGACAATTGTATCCCAGGCCTGGTTTACACTGGTGCGACATACACTCTTACTTTGAGAGCACGTCGCATGACGTGTAAAAATCAAAGATTCCCTATGAGAGCCATCTTAAATAGTCCGACTTGTGTCGGTCCGACTTGAAAGTAGTTCAGGAACCTTTTCTGGTCTGATTTCAGCCCAAAGTCATATCCAAATCGGATCAGCATCTTAACTGATCCGACTTGTGACATGCGACTTATGCGCAGAGGCAATGTTAGCACAGCAAAATGTATTGAAAAAAAACCCCAAATCCATACCAGACCCAAGTTGTACTCATCTCAAGTTAGATTCTGTTCATTAAAGTCTGACTGATGTTGCAGAGAAAAGTTGGATCGGAAGTCCTGGGACTTTAATGTCAGAGCAGTGTGAACCCAACCTTAAATGGGAGGCCGGAAAAAAAAAAAAAACACACGTTTTTCATGGGCACATTACCTCTGTAGCCATACAAGGCCAAGCCGTTCGGTGCAAGGTGGTGTATGCCACCTCCTGGATCTCTTCCGTTTCTTTACAATTTACCGCTTCTTGGAGCACCAATAGTACAGCATTTTCTATACTCCAAAAAGGGGAGATACCTCCTACAAAGCAGCCGCTTTGCCCGACCCTCCTCCTCCTCCCTTTTCATTCACAGAAAGTTTGGAATTTTGTGAATGGCTTCATGGACTGCACAGCGTTCTGGGATTGGGTAAGGGGAGAAGAGGAGCGGGCAGTGCAGCTGCAAATCACGCTATGGCTGCTGTGTAGAATTCACGTAGTTGGGGTGTCGAAGTGCAGAAGTATAGCGATTGCTATATTAAAAGCGCTCAGTGTAACCGTGAATTGAAAGTTACTTTTAGCCTTGCGCTACATCCAAGTACAACCCCAATGACAAAAAAAAAGTTAGGACGTTGTGTAAAATCTATATAAAAAAACAGAATGCAATGATTTGCAAATCTCATAAACCCGTATTTTGTTAATAGAAAACAGAAAATATGAAATGTTTAAAAACTGAGAAAACATACCATTTTAACCGCTTGTTGACCAGCCACCATAGTTTTACTGCAGGAGGTCGGGCTCTGTCCTGCGAGACAACGTAACTATACGTCACTTCGTGGGGGCGTGCACGTGCCCATTCGCCACAGGGGAAGCTAATCAGCCGCGATTGCCGCCGGGCACCTGCGATTATTCCCCGTGGAGACAGAACAGCGGTCTGCCATTGTAAACACAGCAGACCGTTGTTATGTCAGTTATGAACACAGAAATCCTGTGTTCCTCTTATTTAGGAACACAGGTCACTGTTCATGCAGCAAGCCCATCCCCCCCAGTTAAAACACCCCCTAGGGACACATTTAACCCTGTGATTAACCCCTTCCCTGCCAGTGCCTTTAGTACAGGAACAGTGCATATTTTTAGCACTGATTACTGTAGTTATGTCACTGGTCCCCCCCAAAGTGTCAAAAATGTCAGTTAGGTGTCTGATCTGTCCGTCGTAATGTTGCAGTCCCGCTAAAAATAGCTGATTACTAGCTGATCGCCGTCCTTACTAGTAAAAAATAAATAAAATAAAAATGACAAATCTTTCCCCTAGTTTGTAGACGTGATAACTTTTGCGCAAGCCAATCAATATACACTTATTGGGATATTTTTTTTACCAAAAATATGTAGCAGAATACAAAATTGGCCTAAAATGATGAAAAAAAAATTTGATTTTTAATTTTTTTTTTTATTGGGAATGTTATAAAGCAGAAAGTAAAAAATATTTTTTTTCCAGAATTGTGGCCTTTTTTTTTTTTGTTTATAGCGCAAAAAAAACAAAAAAAAAAACAAAAAAACCTTGCACAGCTGATCAAATACATGCAGTAGCGCAAAACATGGCCTGGTCATTAAGGGGGGTAATTCCTTCCGGTCCAGAACTGGTTAGGGAAAACTTAAGGGAATTTTAAAATTGATAGCAACAACATGTCTCAAAGTTGGGACTGGGCAACAAAAGGCTGGCAAAGTTAAAGTGGTACTAATAAGGAAGAGCTGGAAGAACATTTTGCAAATTAGGATATTTGGCAGCATCATGACTGGGTATAAAAAGAGCATCTTAGAGAGTCAGGGTCTCAGATATAATCAGATATATGGGCATTATAAATCCTTGCATTTTGTTTAGATTTTACAGTGTCCCAACTTTTGGAATTGATGTTCAACGCCCAGACATTTACTACTGCTAAATTAATCCTGCAACCTCCATTTAAAACCCCACACGTGCAATCATTTGCAAAAACAGAAAAATGTAATAAAGAGCAGCAACAGCTTTCACACATGTCCTTGGCTTTTTCACGCTGAAAACTACCCCAGCACTGGAAAGAGATGTACTAAGAATCAGGAACTTCAACAATCTGTAGGTGTCAGCAGGTAAATGTATAAGCTATTCAGCCAATAAACATGACCCATAATGTATGGCTCATCAGTTAATCAATAAGGCAGTTTTGCATTTATCTTGTGTGATAAACAAAGAAAAAGCCACAGCTTTCCAACAGCCTGGCGCTGCTTAAAATAAAATGAAAAATTAAAAAAAAAAATAAAAATGCATCAACAAAACTTATTAAAAGTTATAATAAACCCAAAAATGTAATATATTGCAGCTTACCAATGATAAGATGTAGTGGCTGCATTTGTTTATTTTTAGCTTTTTCCCACATGTACACTACAGCTTCTAAAGGAGCTTTTGGCATTTTTTCTTTTTGCAAAGCGCCTAAACTTAAACCCATAAAAGCCAGTGTCCATGTACACATAGGCTTTTACAAGAGTTTAATAGCTGTTGCGGTTAGGGGAGGTTCAACCTCAATCTTCTGAACGCGGAAGAATTGCATTCAGGATAGAAACATTTGACCGCAAAACACAGTAAAATCGCATTGCTATTTTGCCATTTTTGCGTTTTCCCGCAGCTGGTGGTCAACTAGTCTGTGTGTACATGAGCCCTAACATAGGAGGTGTGTTATTAGCCAGGTCACCAGATGTAGCGTGCCCTCACTCTGGATGAAGGCGCACAGGGGGGCACCTTTGGACAGCAGCATTGTCAGCTTTAGATGTACTAGCAGATTTAAATACACCAACATATTGAAGCCTAACTCCACCTAACACTTCATAAACCATTACAGCATTTTCTTTTTTGTTTTAAGAGAAAAGGTTTTACATAAATAAAATTATTATTGTAAGCACCCTTGAGTGATAAATGGTTTGTCATTCCTGTACTTGGATAAATCTACTGGAGAGCAAACACACGCACGCCAGACTTACTGGCCAGTTCACCAGCACATCATTGCTATTTTTTTTGTATAATGAGATTGCATACATATATACACATCAATCATACATACATACTGTATATATATCCTATTTTTGAAATATGTGTTACATATGGTGAAATGGAGAATTATTAGATTATCTCTATATATGTGTATGGCCGTGATGTGAGGTCATTAAAAGATGGACTGGCTCCGTGGGATTACGATCATTTTATATTATTTTATTCATTTTAGTTATATTACCGTAGCAAGCTATTATGGCAGTATCGCTGATATTGGTGCATCAGAGGATATGTATCCAATGGCCTGTTGTGATCATTTCTCTGTCCGGAGCTCCGGGGTTAATGTTTACGAGGAGTTTCACTGGGCGGGATGGAGACCAATGGGAAGAGGCGCCGTGAGTAAGGTTACTTGTGAGTTGTGACAGCCTGGCTCCATCCCTACCAAGGAAGTCAACGCCTGACGTAACGCGTATGGGGGGGGGCAGAGCCTGTTCATTGTCACATTGCGGCCACGGATACGATGGTATATGCCGGAACAGCTCGCACTGCTGAAGTGCTTGTCTTGTGAGTTATTTAGCTTTTAATAAATCTTTTGGATTTTAAATGGAGAGCACTAGATTTATTTTTTCCATTCCTCTAATATATCTGTGACCTATTACAGATTGAGATCGAGATCTTGAGAAGCCTGCCCTAGAGCACACAGCCAGAGAGTTCCATCAGACTGCTATTATTAGCCCCAGAGGGGAACTGCATATTCTGACCCACTGGTGAGACAGGAGTCAGAATGTGAGGTGAGAGGCTCATTAGCACGGGTGGTGGATCAACACAGAGCACTGAATTTTCTGTTCCATGCTCAGAAGGTGGATTCATGTGTGATTTTGATTTAACACTCATATTTATGGACTGTTTGTCACATTGCACATTGCATTAATTGAGATATCTGGCGCAGCACTGTTTCTGTTGATTTCTTATAGATGGAACATTCAGCTATCAAGTTCTTCCATTCAGCAAATGAGATATCTGGGCCAAGAACAGGATGAAGATGTTGTGCACTTGTCATACACCATCAGCAATTTAATACTGAACGGACCTAGCTTTAGCAGATAACCTGTCCCTAGCTAGACCCGTTTAGAACTTGGTGGACTGTGTATTTATGCCAAATTCTACATGCAAAAAAAGACACATCTTCACACTACTGTTGGTTTGGGTCCAACTCAGAGTTAAATGCAATTAGAGACGCTCCAAATCCTGTCAATACAAATGGCATGCAAACTATGCAGGCCAAATCGCATTTAGAATATGTGCTACACAGGTAATGTAAATTGTTAACCATGTACCTTCATCCTAAAAATCTCAAAAACTAAAGAACAAAATGGGCTAGATGACTTTTATGGTACAGCATGAACCGACAAAGTACAAAAATGTATCGATTATACATATAAAATATAAAACTTACCATACAGGGTAAGACATAACATTGTACATAATTCACTCAGGAAACAGTCTATAAAGTTAAAAAAACACACAGAATATTTCCTCTTAATTTGATTTGGTATTCACTAAGCCTTTCCCCCCGATTTGGGGGCCCACAAAGACTGCCATTTGGCTTTGCCGTCCTTTTTATCTGTTTGGTCATTGGTGAGTAATGCATACTGGACCCTTGATTGGCTTTGGGTGGTGGGATCTTTGGGATTACTGGACCCTTGATGGGCTTTGGGTGGTGGGATCTTTGGATTACTGGACCCTTGATGGGCTTTGGGTGGTGGGATCTTTGGATTACTGGACCCTTGACGGGCTTTGGGTGGTGGGATCTTTGGATTACTGGACCCTTGATGGGCTTTGGGTGGTGGGATCTTTGAATTACTGGACCCTTGATGGGCTTTGGGTGGTGGGATCTTTGGATTACTGGACCCTTGATGGGCTTTGGCTGGTGGGATCTTTGGATTACTGGACCCTTGACGGGCTTTGGGTGGTGGGATCTTTGGATTACTGGACCCTTGATGGGCTTTGGCTGGTGGGATCTTTGGATTACTGGACCCTTGACGTGCTTTGGGTGGTGGGATCTTTGGATCTTTTGTTATACATTTTTTTTGTTTACTTATTTTACATTTATATTTGGTTTGAAATAATTTGGATGTGTTGATGAAATTGGTTATATGTATATAAACTATTTGTACATTGTTGGGTTTGTATATTTTTTTGCAGATCCTACTTTCCTCTTGAGCTATACTCCTGACGAAGCGGTTAAAAACACAAAACATGTAGAGTAAGATTGGAGATAGCCCTTTTGGGGGGGGGGGGGGGCCCAATGGGGGAAATACTTACAGTGAATACCCAATCAACTTAAAGCGGTAGTATACTCCGCTTTTTAATTTTTAGCTACAGGTAAGCCTATAATCAGGCTTACCTGTAGGTAAAATTAATATCTCCTAAACTTGCACAGTTTAGGAGATATTCACCCTGCATGCAGCCTCTGACACCAGCAGTGCATGCACTCTGAAGGGCCGGCGTATCTTGCTGGACCTTCAGAGCTCCTTGCCGGAAAGTGAACTCCCACACGCATGCGCGGGAGTGACGTCATCGCGGCTCCGGCCACTCACAGCGCCGGAGCCGCCGCACCCGTAAGAGGCGCTGAGGGAACATGTCAGCTCCCTCAGCTGTGTCCGGGCGACCGTATGGAGACTTCGGTCTAAGGTAAGAATTTCATAAGGTGCTAGTATGTGATGCATACTAGCACATTATGCCATTGTCCTGCAGGTTTATTTTTATTTTTTTTACACAGGGGATACAACCGCTTTAAGATTAAATATTCTGTGTGTGTTTAACTTTATTGACTGTTTACTGATTGAATTAATTATGTACAATGTTACGTCTGACCCTGTATGGTGAGTTTTAAATGTATAATCAATCTTTTTTTTTTTTTTTTTAAATAACATTTTCTCAGTTCATGCTGTACCATAAAAGTCCTCTACCCATTTGTTCTTTAGTTTTTCAAATACATAATTCACTTTGTCCCAGATATGCAGCATTATCTTGATAAGCCATCAAGCAACACCCGATAAGAGCAGTGCACTTTTGGACCCAAACAACCCCTCACTAGCAGGTCTATCCAAGGTCTTACAAACTAATGTAAACACAGCCATGAGGAGAGAAAAAGACGGGTGTATGGCCGGCAACTACCTTTCCAGCTCCGCTAGGAAAAACCGCTATTTGTGATTGGTTCATTGTGGTGGGCAGCAGCATACAGTTTTATTTCAATAAAAAAAAAAAAAAAACACATACCTAGAGAATACCGAGAATTTCACAGGTTTTTTTTTTTTATAAAAAAAAAAAAGGTTTTCCGCTGCAGAAATATGGTATTTTTTTGTCCTTTACTTCATTTTTTTTTTTTTAAAGCAAAGTGTCCTGGCATCGGTAACAATGCCTCGTTGGTGCCAGTGTCCCATGGCTGGTAGCTTACCAATGACATCACAGAAGAAAGGGGAACACAGGACTGAGGATGGTGGGTCAGAAAAAAAGATGGGGGCATGGGACCGAGTGGGGTGGGTCAGAAAAGAAGCAGATCTCAGCCGGACAATGCTGGATCTGCTGGGTAGGCGAAGACCTGCAACCAGGTAAGTAGGGGTTAAAAAAAAATAAGACCCACTTTAAAGAGGTTCTAATCTCAAATGCTAAACACAGCAATAGGCCTGATTTTAAAAGCTTCAACCCAAGTTTTAGTTGCCATAATGACAGTTATACAAAACTTAAAGTGGATGTACACCCTCCCATGTACCTAGAAAAGTGAACAGCCTCAAATGATACACAGAGATGAGACAAATCTCCCTACATACACTTTACATGTATATCTGCTGTCTTCAGCTTTCTATATTCTTCAGAAAGTGCACATCGTAATAGACATTTTTCTTCCTGTTTCAGCAGCTGGAGGGGATTCTAGGAATACACTGTGTGTGAGCTGACTGGAAGAAAGGTAAACCCCCCTCCTCCACATAGGCAGAGGAATGAAGAAACTTTCAGAGCTGTGCTTTGAATAGACAAGCTCTCTGCTTATCTGATTCTAAGTCCCTTACCCTACAAACATTTCCAGCTGCTTCTATCTCCTGTGTTGGAGAGCTTGTCAGAAGTTATCATGCTGATAACCAAGGAACAGAGCAGCAGAAAGAAACAGGACTTAGTGTACTTATCTCTCTCTCTCCAAAACCCTAACACTACAGATACATGTGTCCAGGTCAGATTTCACAAATGAGGTTTACATTCCCTTTAAAAAAAAAAAAAAAACTTGCCAAAAGTATTGGGACACCTACCTTTACACGCACATGAACTTAATGGCATCCCAGTCTTAGTCCATAGGGTTCGATATGGAGTTGGCCCAGCCTTTGCAGCTATAACAGCTTCAACTCTTCTGGGAAGGCTGTTCTCATAGTTTAGGAGTGTGTCTATGGGAATGTTTGACCATTCTTCTAGAAGCGCATTTGTGAGGTCAGGCACTGATGTTGGACAAGAAGGCCTGGCTCACAGTCTGCGCTCTAATTCATCCCAAAGGTGTTCTATCGGGATGAGGTCAGGACTCTGTGCAGGCCAGTCAAGTTCCTTCACCTCAAACTCGCTCATCCATGTCTTTATGGGCCTTGCTTTGTGCACTGGTGCACAGTCATGTTGGAACCGGAAGAGGCCATCCATCAAACTGTTCCCACAATGTTGGGAGCATGAAATTGTCCAATATGTCTTGGTATGCTGACACCTTAAGAGTTCCCTTCACTGGAACTAAGGGGCCAAGCCCAACCCCTGAAAAACAACCCCACGCCACCAAATGATTTGGACCAGTGAACAGAGCAAGGTCCATAAAGAGATTAAAAGTTCAAGTGCATGTAAAGGCAGGCATCCCAATACATTTGGCAATATACTGCATCTCAAACTGCTTGCTGCAAGCATTTTAGAAAAACAAATATGAGCTAAGCATCCAAGGAAAACAAAAAGCTCTCCACACAAACTTCCTTAAACTGGTGGTGGAGCAAGCCAAGTATAGAGTATAAAAGTTCACAGACCTGTTCAGCAAGTTCAATGACACATGCTCATCGGTTTTGAACTTTGCTATCATGGAGAGACAACAAAAGTAATAAAGCCCCGTACACACACACCGATTGTCGGCCATAAATATTCGGCCGCCGACCGATCGGACGATTGTAGGCTTGTTAGTATGATGCTTCCGACAGCGCATTTTCGGCCGAACAGAATCTGTGGTGCAGACTTTAAAATATTTGTTGGCCGTCACCAGAACGGCCGATTGTTCGCCAGTCAGTACAGATTTCGGCCGACAGACAGCCGATTAGCAAGACTGGGCATGCTCAGAAAAGAAAAAAAGACAAGGAAAGTTAACCATCACATGACATTACTTCTGCAGTCGGCTGTTGTTGGCCGACAAAATTCGTGTGCAGTCTTTTGCAATTTTCAACAGACATGACAGCCCTGGACAAAAGACGGCCGATCGTTCGGCCGACGATCAGTACGTGTGTACGGGGCTTAACCGTTATTCTTAACATCTGTCAAAACACAATCATCTGGGTAGACAAATGTGAAGTCAAACCTGTCCTACAGTAGACCTGGACAGATGAGGCCATAGATATTAGGGATCGACCGATTATCGGCAACACCGATATATCAGGGGCCGATATGCACTTTCCCCGATATATATCAGAATGGGGTTAGCGATAATGCGTATATTTCGGGAAAGTGCTGTACCGGAGTGATGTCTGCAGCTAGAGGCATCACCCCCGTACTGGCGTCAATAACCGACGGTCAGCTGTCTTGTAATGACAACAGATGCGGCTGAGAAGCCACTCGGCGGTCATTACAAGGAGTGGGAGGGGACGTCCCCCCCCCCCTCCCGCCACCTTCAGCGGCTCACCCGTCCCACCGGAACCCGGGGCATCCTACCTGCACGGCCGCCGAAGAGAAGATCTGATCAAAGCCGCATTCGGCTCTGATCGGGTCTCCATGTAAAAAAACCCGGAAGTGGATGTCATGACATTACTACCGGGTACTCGGCGCCAAATTTACAAAAAAGACAGCATTCAAAACAGCCAAACTTGGCGTTTTGAATGCTTTTAAGTGCAGAGGAGGGGTTTGGGGTCTTTTAGACCCCCAGGTCCCTCTACAACAGTACATGTTTTAAATGTCCGAAAATATCGGCCAATACAGATATCCGATGACCAAAATATCGGTATCGGCATTAAAAAAAAATGATATCGGTCGTTCACTAATAGATATAGCAAAAAGATCTACGCTCAGCTCAATCGTCTGTAAGAATGATCGGGAGTATAAGCATACACACTTACTGGCTGACTGACTGGTATGTCAGATTAGCATTGTGTATGCAGTCATAGAATAACATGTAGAATTTTGGAGCGTAACTATAACCTCCATGGGGAAAGGTTATGGGATTAAAAGCACAAAGAAGAGGGGGTTATTTAGGAGTAAAAAAACTCAGAGCATGTGACACTCAGAACTGAATAACTCTGCAAGGCATGTGCTTTCCAGATGTTTGGGTGGCACTAAACTGAATAATAAGAACCCTGTGCTCTATAACCATGTTCTGAAAATAAAAGGTCAACAGAGAATTAGGGTAAAAACGAGTTCAAAACTGTGGACCAAAATGGGAAGTGGTGAAGAAACATGCTTTTTGTTATACATAAGACACAACAAAAAATATTATATTTATAGAAATGAATGGTAAAGACTGTATAATGAATCCGAATTGTGTCCAAGGGTTTTCTCCATCCATAAAAAGCCATCGCTTTTTAGGAGCCCCAGGGACCGGTCTTGAGCGCAGAGGATCAGAAGATTAGGTAAGTATATGTCCTTTCTCCAATCCTCTAGACCACATGTGTCAAACACAAGGCCCGCGGGCCGAATCCGGCCCCCTGGGCCATTTTATGTGGCCCTCGCACCTCTACTGCAGCTGCAGGAGAGCTCCAGCCCCCCTCCAGACCCGGTGCTTTCTGCTTTCCAGCACTGCCTCTAGCTTCTTCCCAGCAGCAGCACAAGGTAAGGGTGGTGCACTGAAATGTAAGGGAGGGTGGGGGACTCAACTTCTGATGGTGGGGAGGCTCCTGACGCCTTATGTAAGGGTAGGTGATGCTCTGGACATCTAGTCTTACAGATACAACTGGCCCTTTTGAGGGCAATCATATTGCTGGTGCGGCCCTCAATTAAATTGTGTTTGACCCCCCTGCTCTAGACAAAAATGAGCAGGCAACCTTTGCAGTGCAGGAACTTCCCCACTGAAAACTATTTTTTTTGTTTTTGCCCGGAGTTAGGCTTTAAAAGCCTTACAGTAAGAAGAAACCAAACATCTGTAATAGAACAGTGGGGGGGTTAGTATAATGGGTTACATGTAAATCAAAAAGTCATTAACAACTGGGCCTTTGGGGAAAAAAAAATGGAATTAGACTTGCTGGTAACGATTTCCTTGAGTCTTCCAGGACAGCCCATGAGATATAGGCACCTCCTCCAACAGGAACAGGAAACACATCACCATAAGTACTTCAAAACAAAGTCCTTCAGCTAAACTGGTCAGTTTAATTTGTTTCCTGCAGCCGGAGGCGATGCATCACCTGGAGTGAGGGAGGCCTCAGTTTCTCTGGCTAGCTTTTTCTTTCACCCAGCTCTCCTGAGAGCAGTTGGTAAGGTTCTCTGCTAGATTACGCTCCAGGACCCCTCCTCGGTACAGGAAGGAGGTGGGCTTGGTTCCTTTCTCCTTCTGTGCCTGGTGAAGGTCATGTCTGGGAGGTGGCACACCCCCTTGACAGGGACCAGCACAGGCAGCCAGGGTTCCCAGTGTGGGTGTGTGCTCTGTAGAGCCCTTTTTCTGTCAGGGGGCTCACATGGTAGCCGCTTTTGGTTTGCGGCCTGGCTGTGTTTATGTGTTGACCAGATGATACAGGAGCAAGAATCCCAGTAGGGGTAAAGTCAAGTACTTTCCAGGCACCAGAGGCTCTGGTTCCAAGGCTAATTTTTGCCGAAGGGGGAAGGGCTGATGGTACATTAATGGCAGTCCCATCGAGCAATGACTGTCAGGATGCTACAGGTGGGGGAGCTAATACTGCATGTTGGATTCTTCAATGTAGAATGCAGCTCAGGCAGATACAGGTGCCCTTGGTACCATAAGAACACATGTAAGCTGAAAGTTGCTGTACATACATACTTTTACTTGTGTTTGTTCCCAGGTTTTCACCTAGCTTGTAATATGTCACCTGGGGCCCCTTTGTGTTGGGCTTAATGAGGCAGGGCATTGTGAGAGGAGGAGGTATCTGCCAATGCTTGCAGCAATCTTTTCTACTGTGAAGAGGGGTTGTCCTTAACCTTCCATTCCTTCAGTGTTTTTTGGTAGATATGAGACACCTGCCGAGTGCCAAGATACCATACTCCAGTGCAGTCAACTGTAGGGGTTACTTAGAAGGTGGATCTGGTGTAGGAGTTACTGGCCCTACTTCCCAGCTGGATTCACCTATTAGGCCCAACAAAAGGAAATACCTTCCACTTGAACGGGAAAGGAACATTATCCCCCCCCCCCCTTTTTTTTTTTTAAATAAATTAGGATAAGTTTCTTTTTCAACCTGTAACTTGGCGAGTTGGGATAAAAAATGATTTTTTTTGTACCTCTGCTAAAATGCCTTTCCTTGGAGTCTGGTAGTTACAAATATCCCAATTTCTCTACTAGTACGACACTTTTTTTTTTTTTACCATCCAAAATTTCCTATATAAATAATTGTGCCTGAAAAAAAAAAAGGGGGGGGAAATAAACTTGTGAATACTCTTAACCAGCTGCCTCTTTGTGTAACCCTTTAAAAAAATCTGATGGAAATGTAGTCCCGCTCACACTTTTGAGTTAGCACTTTTTTTTTTTTTTCACAAACTACCCAACAGATTAAGAGTAGGTGCCCAAGAGCTCAACAAAAACAAAGGGCTTACAGAGCTATCCGCAAATCCTTGTGACTGAAACTAGCATCCAACAATGCTGACTTATCTACCTTGTAGAACATTGGAAGGGTGTGACTGGAAGCCCAAATTGCCACTTTTCAAACCTGAACTGAGAAAAGAAAAAAAAAACCCAACCACCTAAGACACACTTTACATCCACCAACAGGACAATTCAAAGTAATGTCCTCAAATGAATGATAGAGAAATTTATTTTTTAAACTACAACATTAGTGAAGGCTTACCTACGAAGAAATTGATTTGTTGCCTCCTTTCTTTGACTTTACATACTGTGGCAGAAGACAACTCTGGATAATGGGAGTACGAGCTTAAAGTTGGTGCCCTGTCAACTGCCTGACCTCATGTTGATAACACATGCTCTATATCGTGGATTGTGAGCATGCATAAAAGCACCAATCTTGGATGTTGAGAGTCTGGATAATGGACGATGGGAGTCTGAGCCAAGCGGTGTCTTGTTAGATGCCATCTCATCGTTCTTGAGTGTGCACAAAAGCATCAACTAACAAGGGATTTGCAATTGTTAATTTTCGTATTACATATCGTAGTGCATAAAGGACATATCCTTCTTTCACATTTTTTAGGTACAATCTGACATGGAGGGGAGGCTAACTGACAAATGCATATAAAGTGAGAGTTTGTTGCAATCAGGACATCTTCCATAACTGCTGCCATAAAGACTAGTATCCTGATTTATTCCAGTAATTTTATCTTTACATTTGCCCACAACTTCCCATTTCCACGAGAACAGTAAAGAAGCAGGAAATTATATTTTAAGATTATATATAAAAAGTTGGTTTACCAGAAGGGGAAGGGCTTTTATACTGACACAGGCTGGTACAGCGAGAAGTTCTACAGAGTCTGTGTACCAAAGCAGGAGTATGCTTATGACCATTCAGCAATTATTGGACATCATGTGGAAGGTTGAACTTAGGGTCCATGTACATGGGACGTTGTTAAAAGTCCCTTTGAATGCTGGAATTTTTAGGACGTTTGAAACGTCCATTCGGTCGCGTTTGTACCCGCGTTTAGAACCGTTCCTAGAGGTCAAAAAAATGGATTCCCCTTTAAAATGGAAAAACGCGAACGCCAAACGCTGGTCATCGCGTTCAGACGCGTTCGGTTGTGTTTTTGCGTTTGAAACGCCGGGAAACACACGTTTGAACGCAAATAATTGCGTCCTAAAAAAAGTCCCTGAACGCAACTGCCCGCAAATGACCTGGTGTACATGGACAGATAAGATAAAATGTAGATGGGTTCAGGGGCTTCTAAAAAAAACGCCCAACTGCTCCTAAACGGCCATTTCCAGCGTCCCGTGTACATGGAGCCTAAGGGTGACAAGTGTCACTGCACACCGTTCTGAAACCTGGGTACCCAGGTGCCGACCGTTTCCTCTTTTTTAGATAAAGATAATCCGGTTCAGAAAAAAAGATTGCCATTCCTACTATACATCAAAGATAACAGGACGACGTGTGTCTAAAGCACATTACAATCCAATCTACTTTAGATATACCAGCATCTATGTAGTCCATGGACCAGCCTGACTGAATATATGGTGCACAGATTCATTAGCTAGACCCTCATAATAAACAGTTTTAGCTAATCTAAAAGATACAGAAAGTATAGAAATTGTACTTCAGATCATAATATGCATAGCCAGTCTAATGCCTATGTGATTAACCACTTGCTGCCCACCAAACGCATATATGTGGCAACAAAAAGGGTGGGCTTTAACACATCCATGGCCAGCAGAGCTTTCTGTGCTGACCAGCACAGTGACCAAGCTTTAAAAGACAACTCTCTGTCTGCACTAATAATCAGGGGCCAGCAGGACTGGCTCCTGATCATGTGACCACTGCAAACACCAATCACAGAGGTCACATGATTGCCTGATCTATCCCGTCCCCCAAGCGTACAGACCCAGGACGATGGGGCTGGGTGGAAAGAGATTAAGTAACCATAGAAGAATAAAGTTACATAGTTAGTGAGGTTGAAAAAAGACATCCGTCCATCCAGTTCAACCTATGATGTGTTTGATGTGAACCGTACATTGTATACCCCTCTATGTTGTGGTCTTTAAGGTGCCCATCTAACAGTTTTTTGAAATTATCGATGCTCCCTGCTGATACCACTGCTTGTAGAAGAGAATTCCACATCCTTACTGCTCCTACAGTGAAGAACCCCCTACGTATTTTAAGGTTAAACAGCCTTTCCTCTAGTTTTAGTGAGTGGCCACGTGTCTTATTGTATTCCCTTTCTCTGAATAGTTTGTTCCTTATGCTAGGGTCGCCAGTACAGTATTTGTACATTGATATCATATCCCCCTCTCAATCGTCTCTTCTCCAGAGAGAATAGGTTCAGTGCTTGTAGTCTTTCCTCATAGCTGATGTCCTCCATTCCCCTAATTATTTTTGTTGCCCTTCCCTGGACTCTCTCCAGTTCCAGCACATCCTTCCTGAGGACCGGTGCCCAGAACTGGACAGCATACTCCAGATGTGGCCGGACCAGAGTCTTGTAGAGAGGGAGAATAATCTCTCTATTTCTGGAGTGAATCCTCTTTTTTAATGGTGGTAACATTTGTGACTGCTCATGTATCCAACATTGTCAATTTGTTAAAACAAGGGGTATCCCAGCCAACATGAAAGTCATTCATCAAATGCCAACATAATTCATGTCAAGAAATGTTTTTGGAAAATAATATGTTTGCTCGGATATTGGTGTCTGGATGGGTGTTGCCAACATCCCTAATAGAGTATCAAACGAAAAAGGATTCCCCTAGAGGCGGGACTTTATAGGCAGCTACCCATCCACATATTTTTGCACAAATTCCTCTAGGGGAATCCTTTTTCGTAAGAAATGTTTTTGGGACCAATGTAAGTATGCATTATTCATACTTAAAGGACTGCTGAGGAAGCTGACAATCACTGTTGTAGTTGGCACCTATGCCAAGTGGCTTCCCCACTGCCCGTCAGGGGTCACTCAATCAGTAATGCGACCATTCCCATAACACCTTGTATTTGTTTTTCAATGAATAAAAGTCTTTTTTGATTGGATGATTTAAGGAGGAGGGGCGGCGATGATCTCCACCTCGTCCAATCAGAGAATTCCATGTATTCTTTGAAAAAAAAAGACAAGGTGTTCTCTGAATGCTGGCAGACTGGGCAATCCCTGTGGTCATTGTCCAATGGGGAAGAATCTCGGCACAGGACCCAGGGAATTGTGCAAATCACTGTAGTAGCCAACTACTTCAGTGATTGTCCACTACCCCAGTAGTACCAACAGCAGTCCAAATACTTCAATTGCAAAATCACTTTGGAGTATCCATCTCTAGAGCTTTTCATATTGTGGAATTTCACTCAAGACCACATTCTTTACTTTTCCTTGTGTGCCTACCTACTTTACATTTCCAGCTCCAATGTGAAATGTAAAGAAGTCTGGTCTAAACAAAAACCCTACAGATTCTAAAGCAGGATTGCTTAGATTTCTAAAATAGTAGCAATAAAGTCAAAAGTTTCCAAACGGGGAGGACTGCTAATATGCAAAGATGCTGATCTCAAAGTGAAACCAGACCAAGCAATTCCAGGAGAGGAGCCTATACAACTGTGTAATACTGAAGGTAGGGCTCTAAAGCTGGCCACACGTTACAATCCAAATGCACAATATCCATTTATTTTCTTTTAGCTCTAGTCTACAGAGTAAAAGCCCTATAAAAATAATCCATGCAATTTTTTACCCAGTTAGGCAAGTTTTCATACTATAAAGGAGGCACCGGGCAGTTTAGGCCATAATGTGCTAGTATGCATCCCATAACACATTTTGACAGACTTGCCTGAAAACGAAGTCCTCCGGTGGCATACTGCCATTGCTGAAGGAGCTTCCATCTTCACCCAGTCTTTAACTATATGAATGGCTGAGCTGGCAATGACGTCACTCCTGTGCATGCCCATGGGAGTCACTGTTTACAGCATGGCACTGAAGAAACAGAATGGGTATTCTGTTCCTTCAGAGCATGCGTCGGTGAAGTCACTGTGCATGTTTAGGAGATATTTACTGTACCTATAGGGAAGCCTAATTATAGGCTTACATAAGTAAAAATCATACAAGGAAGATGTGAAACCTGTCCCAAGCTAAATCTCAAGATCTTCTGATTGCTTTGATATGCAGGTTCAACTTCAGGCAGCCCTTGCTTATGCACATTTAATATGCTCAGGTAAACTGTGACTTGGCTGCAATCATAATGGCCACTTGCGTTCTATCTATATGCAGAAAATTGGGTTTGGGAAGTATAAACGTTATCACTTTTTCCAGTGTTTTAAAACTCACAGAAATTAATTTTCTCTAAAACACAAGTAAACTGAATTCACCTAAAAGGCAGGTAAAGGCACAGTGTGCATGGTAAAATATAAAATCTTTACAAGCCTTTCGATGTCCTGGAAACTCGTGTGTCACTGAAAGTGTGAATGAGGCCTTAGGCAATTTGATTTGTCACAAAAAGCTTCATCTAGAGCAGGAGTCTCCAAACTTAACAGGGGGGGCAGTTTACTGTCCTGCAGACATTAGAGGGGGGGGGGGGGGTCGGAAAAGGTCCTGATGTCAGTGGGAAAAATTGTGCTTCATCGTTGGGGGTCAGTGTGGGAGGAATTGCACTCCATCGGTGGGGGTCAGTGTGGGAGGAATTGCACTCCATCATTGGGGGTCAGTGGGAGGAATTGCACCCCATCATTGGGGGTCAGTGGGAGAAATTGTGCTCCATCGTTGGGGGTCAGTGTGGGAGGAATTGCACTCCATCGTTGGGGGTCAGTGTGGGAGGAATTGCACTCCATCGTTGGGGGTCAGTGTGGGAGGAATTGCACTCCATCGTTGGGGTCAGTGGGAGGAATTGCACCCCATCATTGGGGTCAGTGGGCCCATCATTGGTGTCATTGGGGGGAATTGTGCCCCTTCTCTGGTCTCAGTGGGGGGGGGGAGGGAATTAAGCCCCATTGTTCGTAGTAGTGGATGAATTGGTGCCCCAAGGGCCTGATAACAGCAAGCAAAGGGCCGCATCTCGCCCCTGGAACATAGTTTGGAGATCACTAAATGTAGAGGATCCTGGGGTTGTACAATGTGCTGTGTGATATACCTTCCATGAATAGGACTTACAGGAAGGTGAATGGGAGCCATGCTTTTCTAACGGTCTGAATTTGAGAGGAGGCACCACAATAAGCTATGTAAATTAAAGTCTCTGCTATTCTACAAACCATACAGTACACAGACTGGACTAAACTGAATGCTTCACATACCAACAACACAAACAATCGTCATGAAATCACAAAGGGATGGTTGATGTAGGAGCATTGCTCCACTGGGACACAAAGAGCTCATTCACTGCGCTATTTGTCCTACTCTTTATTGCTGTGGTCCAAAAATCTGTGTGATTAAAATAGTCAATACCTTGTTTATTCTACTTATGGACAACACATTAAAATTAAAGTCCTGACTGGAGCATAGATTTTATATATATTTTATATAAAAGTCACATAAGAGTCACATGACACCGGGAGGGAAAATGGCTAATTGGGCCCAACTTGGACATTTTCACTTAGAGGTGTACTCACTTTTGTTGCCAGCGGTTTAGACATTAATGGCTATGTTGAGGGGACAGCAAATTTACACTGTTAGGGCCCTTTCACACACGGAGTCCATCAAGCGGACTCCATTTTCCTCAGCGGGGGGGGGGGGGGGGGGGGCTCGATCCTCCAATCCCCCGCTGAGCAGGAGGATGACAGCTGTGTCTCCGTGCTGTGTGCGGAGACACAGCTGTCAGGTCCCCATGCATCTCTATGGGGGAATCGGATGGGAACAGACCGTCTGTCCGTTCTTATGCGATCCCATCTGATCCGCTGGACGGATAGATTTGACGGATCGGATGTCAGCGGACATGTCTCCGCTGACATCCGATGCCCCATAGAGATGCATGGGGGGACCGTTCAGATCTGCCAAAAAAACTGACAGGCGGATCTGCCTGTGTGAAAGGGGCCTTATACAAACTGCTACAGTGTAAAGTAGTGAGTGTACAAAGTGTAATTTCTTCAGTGTTGTCACAAGGAAAGAAAGAATAAAATATTTACATAAAACGGGAGGGGTGTACTCACTTTTGTGATGAACTGTATATATAAAAAAATACACACGCCAATTTTTTTTTTTTAAACTACTTTCTGTGCAGCTGACTGGGAGTTCTGTAATTCAGGCCTAGGAGGGAACGACGTAGTCCGAAGCTGCCAACATTCTATCACATAACAGATCCCAGGAGGATTCAGGGCCACACTATGTGCACAGAGCTACAGGTCTATGCGTCCATGTGAATGAAAAATCTGTTCATCAAAAAGAGATCAGACAAACACTGGAATGTCAGAGGACATGATACCCAATAACATTTTCCAGCCCAGAGTAAAGTTCAACTTCAAGGAGATATAAAAGACACAAATGAATGCACCTTTGTATTTAATATTGCATTCTTATATATGGGAAGCCCAAGTGTCTGAATGTGACTTATCAGCCTTTTGCAGCCTCTATAGCAAGGATCTTCAAACTGCGGCCCTGCAGCTGTTGCCTAACCCATGAGGCATTCTAAAACTCTGAAATTCACAGACATGGCATGATGGGAATGGTAGTTCCTGAACAACTGGAGGGCCAATGTTTGAAGAACCCTGCTCTATACAGCAGAGCTCAAAGTGGGGATCTGGAGGGACAGTCAATAAGTTGTGCTGCAGAGCAAGGAGCATGCCGATAGGAGGAAAGGGCAAACCGACAGAAAGCCAAACTCATCAGTCTGCTGCTTCTCCCTTTACGGTCTACTCACCGGCTAGGGGAGGGACAAGACCTGTAAATGTTAGCTGCAGCAATAACATTCATGTAGCAGAGCTGTGTAAATCTCAGGACTGGATAGACAAATGCAAATCCTTTGGCAGGTAAAACAGCTCTCATATATATTTTATTCAACGCTATGTCTATTACTGGAAAATCACTAGGGACCGTGAGCAGAAATGTACCAGCACCTAATAAAGTGATCATACTGGAACCACTTGCTCAATAATACTCAATCTAATTTGAGCCACTTGTTCTTGGGCCCAGCCTGAAGAGTCTCATTTCAGACATGGAATAAAACCAAACCATGTGCTCAGAGATGGAATGTAAACACAAGCTCATGCCAATATAAGCAGAAAGTTTATCAATTTTGTAATATAGGAGTGAAGTGGCCTTGTGATGAATGCAATAGCCTTTAAATCTTCTGTACACTGTTTCCAAGGACTTTTACCACTTTCTACTCCAAGAAATTAAAGCAATGGTTAATAGCCTGAAGGTCAGCACCTAAAATAGGATTCCATAACAAAAAAAAAAAAACTTACCGTTAGTTTACCGGTAACGGCTTTTCTACTGAGCCTTCCAGGATGGCCCAACATGAGAGATGATAGGCTCCTCCCCACAGGAAACACAATCAATTAACAGTCCCTGTAACGTTAGAATTCCATACCCCGTGGAGAAACCATACCCTCGTCACTTCCTGTGGGAAACAGCTGAGCAGCGCAGCAGTGCGCATGCTCAGAGCCCCGGATACCTAATTGACAATCAAAGAATTAGAGAAGTGCGCATGCTCAGAGGTTAGGAAAAACTCACGGCACTCTGTGAAATTTAATGCTTGCGGCGGGTATATTAAAACAATTCGGGTGCAACATAAATCATGTCCTCTCCTATCGCTGTAACATCCCTCATCTCCGGTAATAAATATAAAAGCGGCGGCGGGTGTATGAGACGTAAATGTGACGGCGATCGCGGCTCCGTGATCCGCTTTTATATTTATTACCGGAGATGAGGGATGTTACAGCGATAGGAGAGGACATGATTTATGTTGCACCCGAAGTGTTTTAATATACCCGGCGCAAGTTTAAACTACTGTGAGAAATCCATACCCTCCGTAGCGGAACCGGAAGTGACGAGGGTATGGTTTTCTCACGGGTATGGTTTTTTCACGGAACACCCCCCACCCTTCCCTCTGTCCCTCAGTTGTAAAAAAGTACCTTCCACAACCATTTTCGAGGGAAGTGTTCCAAAAATTCTATAGGTACTTACCACCTAAGTTTACTCTTACTTGCACCCTTTTAACAGGGCGGGTAGGCTGGCCGTCCTGGAAGGCTCAGTAGAAAAGCCGTTACCGGTAAACTAACGGTAAGTTTTCTCTCCTCGCCTTCCAGGTTGGCCCAACATGAGAGGATAATAGATTACCCATAGGCCTACATTAGGGTGGGACCACTGCCTTTAAGACCTTCCCGCCAAAGGCTAGGTCTAGTTGAGACAGCACTTCTACACAGTAATTCTTCAGAGCCGTGCTATGTCTGGACCAGGTGGCTGTATTGCGGATCTGTTCTCCAGATGCTCCAGCTTTTTCGGCCCAGGATGTTTTTAGGGCTTCTTGTCGAGTGTGCTTTTAGCTTGCTGATGCCGGAGCGCCTGAAACTTCATAAGACATGTTAATGGCTTATCCAAACCACCTAGGGACTGAAAGCTTTTAGGCCTGCAGTCCTATTGGTCCAGGGTAGAGGATCAGCGGATGATTGGATCTCCCACATCCCCTGGTCCTAAATAATTGAGGAGGCGGCTCCTCACATCTAATCCGTGAAATCCTATTTATCTTGCATTCTTAGGGTTACCACCCAAGGATGGTAAAATTATTACTTGCTTCCTGTAAAAGGAAGAGGTTACCTTGGGCAGGTCTAAGGGATCTGGCCTGCGAATAATTCTATCTGGGAAGATAAAACATAAAAGATCTTTTTTCCAGAAAGATCTTGTGAATCCCCTACACTTCTGCTGAAGTGACAATTACAGGAAGCTAGTTTAGAGGACCAAAACGTAAAAAAAGGGAACCTCTTCTATAGGTTCAACCTTATAGATCTGTCCACCATAAGCAGACAGGAGCTAGATAAATTAATATCTTGGCCCTATTGTAGAGATCAGGCCATAAACTCACTCCTTACAGATCTGTCCGCAATTAAGCGGAAAGGAGCTGAGCCCTTTTAATACCGTAGGGTACCCCGGAGGGATACATCCCAAGACATAAAACTACAGTGTAGGGCATAAGGGTCAGACAGGTTCTGACACTGACTCTTTAGACTACCACGTCCTTTACCCTTCTGGCTGAAGTGATAAACTCCAATGCACAGAGTTCCTAAAGGCCAGAGGAGGATATTTTATCCCTCTTTTAGGGTCTTATGACCTTACCAGGTTTTTAAGCAGAGGAAGACCTCTGGTAAGACCTAATAAGAAAGGGACTGTGTCTTGTGGTATCTGAAGCTTCTGCAGTCAAAGCTTCTGAGCCTTCCATTTCCCTGGGGATATAAGGTCTGTGACAAAGGTGATATATGTACAAATAATATCACACGTATAGAAGATTACCGATTGTGCGTTACTAACGCACTACCCCAGAGACAAAAAGGATGTAGACATACATGTGTATATCTGAGGCGCCGCTAGATAAACTAGATCAGGCAGAACACAACCTTAACTTTTTAGTTGTGTATATATATATATATATTTTTTTTTTTTATATGTGTAATAAAACACGGGTTATAAAATAGGAAGACCCGAGCTTCTGCTTTATTGAGTATACCAAAACTGCAGCCAGATGTAAAGAAACGGGAAGACACATGCCTGCTGAGTATTTCTAAAAATGTAACACGATCAGCCATAAGTCCATATAAGGACAGAAGGGACGCCAACTCTCATGCTGCGTATTGCTGATACCTGACCAGGCACCTTCATATAATAAACATACCAGAAGGGATACAAAGTTTTCTCGTTTCTGACGAACAACAAGGTATAGTTATATGTCCGAAAACCACTATACATCTATATCGTGGATTTTTTGATAGTCAACAGGGTACCAAGGACACTAGCCATGTCCATGTTGTGCGTTTATACTTGGCCACCAGATGAAGTCATATGGTGCCAAAACACTGTTAACAACAAAGTTGTATATACAGGGCCGTCTTTACCGCAGGGCAAAAGGGGCAGCTGCCCAGGGCCCTGTCAATCTTTAGGGGCCCAAAGCAGAGCTGCCCCTTAAGCCGCAAATTGGGAGCCCCATCGGCGCTGTAAATCTACCGGTCCTGCAGACACATACAGACACGGCCGCTTCATAGTTTGGAAAACACTGGCGATCTGCCTCTAGAGGTCTACCAGCGGCCTGCAGTGTTTGGGTGTTGTCGCCATTTTGTTGTAGCCGGCTCACTGTAGGGAAGAAACTCTCAGCAGCAGCGGAGGCGGCGCTGGCGGCATGGCGAGGATCTTCAGAGGCTTGGGACATGGTGCAGGAGTGTGGGCTACTCTTGTTAAGTGCTCAATTCAGTTATACAGAGCACTCAGTTTATGCAGCTATCATAGTAAGTAGTAAACACACACACACACACACACACACACACACTTCTGGGAACTTCAATGGAGCATATCATTTAAACTGAAATTGGGTGTTTAAAAATCAGTAAACAGGCATTTTTTTTCTATGAAGATTAAACAAAAAGCAGCCACCATCTCCTAAAATGCTACTAGATGTCCTTTCCTACCCTAGGTAGAATAACTAAAGAAGCTATACCTTCAAGGGCTTTCAATGCTTACCCACTTGAAATATTAAAATAAATGCATATTAGCATATACAGTACATAATATGTATGCACCTATGACAGCCCCTGACATCTCCTGATATCTCCTGATATCTCCTGTACCATATCCACACAGCCCCTGACATCTCCTGTACCATGTCCGCACAGCGCCTGACATCTCCTGTACCATGTCCGCACAGCACCTGACATCTCCTGTACCATGTCCGCACAGCACCTGACATCTCCTTACCATGTCCGCACAGCCCCTGACCTCTCCTGTACCATGTCCGCACAGCCCCTGACATCCCCTGTACCATGTCCGCACAGCCCCTGACATCTCCTGTACCATGTCCGCACAGCCCCTGACATCTCCTGTACCATGTCTGCACAGCCCCTGACATCTCCTGTACCATGTCCGCACAGCCCCTGACATCTCCTGTACCATGTCCGCGCAGCCCCTGACATCTCCTGTACCATGTCCGCGCAGCCCCTGACATCTCCTGTACCATGTCCGCGCAGTCTCCGACATCTCCTGTACCATGTCCGCGCAGTCTCCGACATCTCCTGTACCATGTCCGCACAGTCTCCGACATCTCCTGTACCATGTCCGCACAGCCCCTGACATCTCCTGTACCATGTCTGCACAGCCCCTGACATCTCCTGTACCATTTGCATTAACTGTGTCATACAAACGCACTGTGTTTTTTAAATGCATGGCCCACATACCTAAAAACACAGCAAGCTTGCCAGTGCAGGAACTGCAGGTAAGTCGTATGGTGCAAAAGCAGGGTGGATTTCAAGGCCACTGAAATTTTAAAATGCTGCATGCACCTTTTTTCTATGTATAGGATGCTGTGCCCTTCTAAAATGTGGGCCGCCAACCCGCATACATGTAAATCAGGCCTAAAAGCAGTAGTAAAGTAATTTACAAATAAAAAACTGGCCCCCCCTGCAGGTTTAAGTCATACCGCACTAGTATACACATCGATGTGAAAATGGCTGAAATGTAATGGGGTGTTGAGATGTGATAAGGGGGTACTGTGATGTGTAAAGGGGCACTATGAGGTGAAAATGGCTGCAATATAATGGGGTTCTGTGATGTGATAAGGGGTACTGTGATGTGTAAAGGGGCACTATGATGTGAAAATGGCTGCAATGTAATGGGGTGTTGTGATTTGATAAGGGGTACTGCGATGTGTAAAGGGGCACTATGAGGTGAAAATGGCTGCAATATAATGGGGTGCTGTGATGTGATAAGGGGTACTGTGATGTGTAAAGGGGCACTATGATGTGAAAATGGCTGCAATGTAATGGGGTGTTGTGATTTGATAAGGGGTACTGCGATGTGTAAAGGTGCACTATGACGGGAAAATGGGTGCAATGTAATGGGGTGTTGTGATTTGTAAAGGGGCACTATGCATGAAAATTGCTGCAATGTAATGGCGCGCTGTGATGTGATAAGGGGTACTGTGATTTGTATATGAAGGAATGCTGTTGGGGGACCCCAGAAGAAGAGGATCGGGGCTGCTCTGTGCAAAACTTTTGCACAGAGATTGAGATGTTGGGGTGGAGAGCTAAATTGCATGGGTGGGGGCCCAAGAAAATGTTTGCCCAGGGTCCAATCCATATTAAAGACGGCCCTGTGTATATATCTGATTAATAACCAGGTACAGCTTGACTATCCATATTTGATGGTGTGCGTTTTGCATGGTAATATGGTATAGGCATGTACTAGGCAGGCAACAAAAGTTACAACAAAATCTGCAATATTGTGTCTTTATGCCGGTGTTCCGTGAGAATTACCTACCCGTGAGAAAAACCTACCCTCGTCACTTCCGGTTGCACGGCACTGTTTGTAATGCGGTGTTTACATTAAAACATCTCGGCTGCAATAAGAGTGATCTCCACTCCTACCCCTGTCACTTCCCTCATCTCAGCTAGTAAATATAAAAGTGGCGGCGGGTGTATGAAAAGATAAATCACGGAGCCGCCAGCCGCTTTTATATTTACTAGCCGAGATGAGGGAAGTCACAGGGACAGGAGCGTAGTTGACTCATATTGCAGCAGAGATGTTTTAATGTAAGCGCGGCGTGGATAGGTTTTTTTCACGGAACAGTGATAATTTCATACTAGTGCGCATGCGCACTACTCAGCTCCTCAGCTGTTACATTAGGTATCCGGGGCTGTGAGCATGCGCACTGCTGCGCTGCTCAGCTGTTCCTGGCCGGAAGTGACGAAGGTAGGTTTTTCTCACGGGGTAGGTAATTCTCACGTTACACCGTGCCTTTCTAAATGGTCACATGGTATAGCCGTGTGACTGAAATGTTACCATAAACCTCCAGAGTTTATGTACTGTCCAAAATGATACTTTGAAATGCCACTTCCAAACATACGTTTGCGTATTTCTGGATAGTAACCTGGTACAGCTGTGTCACTGAGGTTACTAACAATCGCTTTAAAGTTGCTCCTTTTTTGTTATCACCAGTGCAGTTATAATAGACCTGACTCTGGCCCTTGTGCATTTCTGACTTAGTAGTCAGGTTACCACCAAGTAACCAACAGAAATGTTGCTACCAACAATGTAGTGCATTTCTGATATGCTGAAGAAAAAGGTGTAATAGGTTTTAACCGCAGACATCCCCAATTTTATGTGGAGCATTTTTAGCAGAAAAAATTACCATATAGCCAAACTAGACAGACAAAAAGACAGACAACCAAAGCTGCGTGTTTTTGATAGTCGACCACAAAATATTTCCAAGACACCAATGAGCTTCCGCATTGTGTATTTGTAAGAAACCAGCAAACCATGCAAAAAAGTCTTGGTGATTTTCATTCCAAGAATAACCAGCCGAGGACTTTATTAAACCTTCTTCCCCCTGATTCTTTTCCACCCAGGTGGGAACCCAAGTTTTTTTTTTTTTTTAGCATGTGAGATCTTAACGAGCACAGGTCTGGAGATCAATTACTTCAGTCTCTTCACATGAAGAGCTGGCATAACCTTTTGTTTGAAGGCAATCAGCCCTTTAAGAGACTGGACAAACCACCATTAAACACATTATATATATATATAGCTGTTTGTACAGAGATTTTTGTACTTAACAAAAATTTATCAACTAGAGTTGCAGACAGTAATGCATCTAGTTCGACCCGGGATGGGTAGTAGTTCAAACACTAGGGGTCCCACCCCGTAAGTTTTGTTCTACTGGTGCGACTTGTCATGCGACCTTCCCTGGTCTTGTGCGAATTAAGGCTGCAGCGACTCTTAACAATAAAAAGGTGCCTGCACCAGCCTGACACGCCTCTAGTCAGAACTGCAATATTAGATCAAAAAAATTGCATAAAAAAAGGCGTATCTAAGTTGCACTGCAAAAATCGCACTGCCAGTCGCGTGACTTTTGGCTTGGTACCAGTGTAAATGTAGCCTTACACACCAAAGCCAAGTCTGTTTTTGATCCCTTGGGAATGAGTCGCTTGCTTAGTGGTAGCAGTAGCCTGTAAGAAATTCTAAGGCTGGATACACACAATACAACCCTCGTTGTTAGATTACTTCCAGATTTATCTTCTCCATGCAGTGCAAGGATCTGCCTGACTGCACACAGACCGAAAGAGTCCATACAGGTGCCACTCCTTCCTTATCAGAGTTAAAAAAGCTCACAGCCCTTTCTGAATTAATCAGGAAGCTTTTTTGGCAAAAGGTCCAGCTGCAGTCTGTGGGGGGGATGGTGCTTGTTTCTCGGGTCTAGAAGTGTGGCTTCTGGTTATCCAGGGCTAAGGAAAAAACAGATAGTATAACCCTCATTAGGGAGGGAGCACACAAACCGAGAAAAAACACCTGGCTGTAATCAGGGATCTGCTGCTAAGCTCCCTAGGAGTACCACGGCCCCAGGTTTGCTTACTGTCCTCCTGAACACATGGAAGGGGGAATCTCACATTAAACCTGAGGCCTCTTTACCAGCCAGCTTAATATCCCATCTGGGGATTTCTGAAGGGAAGAGAAAACCAACACCAGATCGCTCTTCCTGCTCATAGTAAGTCGGCTACATGCTCCGCTGAGGGAGCATGGCTTTACTATCCCCTGGAAGGAGGACTCATATTAAGCCTGAGGCCTCCTCACCAGCCAGCTTAATATCCCATCTGTGGATATCGCAGGGGAAGAGGAGACCACCACCAGATCGCTCTTCCTGCTCATAAGCCGGCTACATGCTCCCCCGAGGGGAGCCTGGCTCTAGCTTAATATCCCATCTGGGGAATTCACAGGAGAAGAGGAAACCACCACCAGATCACTCTTCCTGTTCACAGTAAATTTTTTGACTACAGGTCCCGCTGAGGGAACATATGGGCACTTACTTGCTGGTATTAGTCCCAAACAGTCAAGGAAACACAGCACTTACCTGTAGCCACCTAAACTGACCTTCCCCCTCCTTTCATGAGGTGGGTTGCGGTAAGCCTCCTTGCTTTGCAGCTGTCTGGATGCATCCTTTTCTTTTATTATACATGGACCATAGAAAGGACACTAAGTAAGTCAGACTAAGGTCCGGGAAACGGGACTCAGCCCCAGCAGTCTTTAATAACATGCAAGGATATGTTCCAGCACTTTTACCCGGTTCAAAACCATGGGTTTGGCTGCGACTGGACCGGTCTTCCACCTCCTTCTCCGGAAGGTAAATTGTGGAGGGCTTCATTTCCCCTTCAGCTGTCCGGGCTCTTGTAGCCTGGGAGTCTGCTTTCCCGTTAGTAAGCGGATCCGGCGTCTCCTCCACACTTTGTCTTCCGCTGTGCTGCATCCTGGAAGTTCCGGTTTCAAAGATGAGGCTTGAGGCGCCCGTCCAGCGGGCTTTCAAAAAAACCTTCTGTGGAGGAGAGCTGCTGGCGCCGGAGACAAGCCTAGAGGGGCACACCAGGTGACTGACGGCTTGCAGGCATGGGGGCGAGCTGTGAGAAGCCTTGAGGAGGCGGCAGGTAGAGCTCAGCTCTCACGGCAATTTGCTGAACCTGGCTCACAGGGGGACCATAGGACTACAAAAGTCTGCAGGTCAAGTGAAAACAACAAACGTTCCGCTGTAGGAAGAAACACAATCTAAACTTAGGGACAGAGGGAAGGGTGGGGCCTTTTAACAACTGTTAATTTATTGTGTTTCCTGTGGGGAGGAGCCTATCATCTCTCATGTTGGGCTGTCCTGGAAGGCGAGGAGAGAAAAAAAAGATTATTATTTCAACTACTATCATTTTGATGAGGTACTTGTATATACAGTATCAAAGCAAGCACAGAAATAGCTGTAGATTTTCATTAACATTTACTAAAATTCCAACGCAAACCATTGATTTTATGCTACATCCACAGCATATTCAGGCTATTATAAAGGCGATTTTGTGTCTTTTTTGGCACCTTTAAGGAATGATGTGCAATTCGGGAGCTTCTTTGGGGCAGGATCGTGTATTTTTGGCCTTATATATTTATATTAGAGGAGCGCCTAAAAACACTTTTTAAGCCCCCGTTCACACTTAGGCGACCTGGTTTAGTAATTTTAAACTGCTAAATATCTTTTCTCATCAGCAGTTATAGCAGTCTGGTTAAAGCTCGTAGGAGGAGTTTTCATTCCACTCTGATTGTCCTTTGAGGCTGCAGGGCCCCTGACCCTCTGGACAGTGCTGATGCATTCTCCCAAGAAAAAAAAAAAAAAAAAACTCTATAGCAATACACCTCAAACTGAGAATTTGCAGCTTGCCCTCAAGACTTTGTACTATCAGAAGATGATTGGGGGCAGTGGAAGAAGGAGTATCAGAGAAGACAGGATCAAACAACCTTTTTACACAATTAAGATTAACCCCTTAGTGAGCTTTACTGCATATACAGACTGATCAGGCACCATTTGAAACCATTACATTTTTTGTAGCTTAAAGCATGGGTGCTCAACCCGTGGCCTTCCAGCTATTGTGGAACTACAAGTCCCATGAGGCAGTGCAATATGCTTACAGTTACAAGCATGACCACAAAAGGCAGAGGCATGATGGGAGTTGTAGCTCCACAACAGCTGGAGGGCCACAGGTTGAGTACCCATTGCTTAGAGCAACATGACAAGGGGTGACTGGGGCTTTATCCTTTTCCTTCACGCCCTGGCATCCCTTTAAAAAAAAAATGTTGAATGCCCAGGGGGCAGGAAGCATCAGCGACCATGTGACCATTGTAATTGGCTGTCACAGTGGTCACATGATCAAGAGCTGCTCCCACTGACTACTGATTGTTAGCCCAGACCAAGAGCTGTTTGTCAGCTCAGAAGGGAAAAAAATAGTTGTCCAGGGGACTTTCTATGGTTGGTAAACAAGTACATATACCATATTTAAAAGCAGATTTGTATATTTTATTACATAGAAAAAGTTTAAAAGCAGAGAAATGCACCAAACATTTTCATATTTTAACAGGGTTTATACTGCCTTCTTCTAAGTCAGCCTTCCTCAATCTAAGCTGACAAGGTTTGTATGACGGTCAATGAACAGAGAAAATTGGAAACCTCATAGATCTCAACTTGTTTTGTAAAACACTGTACACTTCATCAGGATGGTTCTGGCATGGTGTAAAGTAGATAATAAAAAAAGATACAAATGAAAGCAATTTGTATTTGGAACAATCATGGGATCTGCCAACAGATGGAGAGTCTGTCCTTGGGGGGGCTTAAGAGACAGGGGTCAGTTACCCGAGGGGTAGAGACTCGGGCAAGTATGGCCAAACAACTCAGAAATCCATGATAAGAACAGTTAATGGAGCCAAAGTGATGTAACCTATATCTGGTAAAATGGTGCATAATCTCTACCAAATGTGAAAATTGTATGAATTGTGTTTGGTGCTTTCCTAGGTTTTTCTATGTAATAAAGAATTAGAATAGGATTTTATATATGGTATTTGTACTAGTTTAACCTCCATTAAAAAAAACAAAAAAAAAAACGAATAAAAAAAAAAAAAAATCCCCAGGCCAACTATTTATTCACTTCTTTGCAAATATTTTGGATGGAATCCCCCCCCCCCCCCTACCCCCTTATTAGAGCTCTCTGTGCTGGAAGTGCACAGTGAGCATGCTCTGAGCACAGAAACTTTATCCACCCAGTGACGCATATGTGCAGCGCATGGGCATTAAAGCTCACCCCATAAGAGTTATGTGGGCAGCAGAGGTTAAAGCAAAATTCCAAATGACATTAGGGTTCCCCATCCCTTGCTCCTGGCTAGATAAAGAATAGTTTTCACTCCCTAACCAAACTGCATGGTGTGATTACAGTGCATCACTGGAGAATGACAGGGAGCTTAGCATTGTTCTCCAAGGGCAACAAGATCTAGTATTCTCTGTACTATGACAAATACTTTGTTGTAGTTACTGTTTGTCTCATGAATTCCCGATGTGTGATCGGACATCCAGGCAATGTGTACGTTCATCCAGTGCTGTACACAGCCCACATACTTTAAAAACAGGCTTGTATTTGCAAAAGAGACCTTAAGACTTGTTCTGCATACATCAACCTTGTAAGCAAAGCTTAAAGCAGAACTACAGCCAAAAAATACAAGATAAAAAAACGAACAGACCATAAAAGGAAAAATAATAAAACACGCTTTTGTTGCAATATATACCTTTAATCAAAAGATTTCCACTTAGTACTTTCTTTAATTATTAGTACTAGGTGTCCTCAGGCAGATAGCCAGCGTCATTCAATGCATTTTGCGGTTTTGCGGATCTAGCGCTGGGGAGGGAGGACGACCACCTCCTCTACCTGGTCCTTGGCCTGAGGCTGGAGGAGGGGGGGGGGGCTTCTTCCCCTCCCATCATCTCGGACTGCCGCTGGGGAGTGAGGACAGTCCCCCCCCTTCCCTGCACATCGGACTGCTGCTGAAGAGGGAGGACAACCACCTCCTCTCCCTGGTCCTTGGCCTGCGGCTGGGGGAGTGGGGGGGCCATTTCCCCTCCCATCATCTCGGACTGCCGCTGGGGAGTGAGGACAGTTCCCCCCCCCCTTCCCTGCACATCGGACTGCTGCTAAAGAGGAAGGACAACCACCTCCTCTCCTGAATCCTTGAAATGCCGATAGGGAGGGGTTGCTCCATATCCTAAATTCCCAGACTCCTGTGGAGCAAGGACAACTTCCTTTGCTCCTAAATCTCTACACTGCCCTTGGGGGAAGGACGACGACCACCTCCTCTCCCGGTCTGTAGCTCTGCCGCTAGGAGGGAGGACGACCACTTCCTCTCCCGGTCTGTGGCTCTGCCGCTGGGAGGGAGGATGACCACTTCCTCTTTCAGACTGTGGCTCTGCTGCTGAGGAAGAACAACCACCACCTTCTCACCCTGAGCAACTGCTTTGGGTGTGGGGCAATCTCCTCCAAAAGCCCATCCCAATTAGGTCTGTCACATTTAATCTGAGCCCAGTTCATCTTGGACCAACTCCAACATATAACTGAACAGAGAAAAGAGAAGCAACACAGTGATGCACTCATCTCTGTCACTGCTCTCTTCTCCTCCGATTAGCATGCTTCCTGTCAGCACATGAACTGATCGGCTCCTTGTGCTGCTTTATTCTCCTAAAACTCCAATCCTACTACACAGGGACTGTAGGAGGCTGAAGCCAGATCAAATTAAATGAAACTGTTTGCATTTAAAAACATACAGTAAAACCTTGGATTGAGAGGAACTTGAATTAAGAGCGTTTTGCAAGACAACTAAAATTTTTAAAAAATTTTGACTTGATAAACAAGCGATGTCTTGATATACAAATAACATGTCACAATTGAGTATAAAAGAGCAGAGAGGTATCTCTAAGTGTAGCAATATGGTTACATTTAACCACTTCCCGCCCGCCCTATAGGCGATTGACGGCGTGAAAGTGGTTGCATTATCCTGACCGGCCGTCATATGACGGCCGGTCAGGATAATGCAACCACTTCACGCCGTCAATCGCCTATAGGGCAGACGGGAAGTGGTTAAATGTAACCATATTGCTACACTTAGAGATCGGCAATAGGTGCTGCGGTGTGTCACTCTGACACACCGCATCTCCGATCTTGGTAGAGAGCCTTACCATGTGACCAGCTGTGTACACAGGAAGAGCCGTTGATTGGCTTTCCTTAGTGCATGACAGGCACGAGTAGAGGAGAGCCGATCTGAGGCTCTCCTGATTGGGGGGGGGGGTCTGCACTGGTAATCAGATCATTGATTACCAGTGCACCAGGGATGCCCACCCATGACCCGAGGAATGCCCACCATGGCCACCAGGGATTGCAATCAGGGCTCAGGAAGCCCGCCAGTGCTCTCCCCATCAGTCCTGCCCACCAGTGCCCATCATTGCCATCTATCAGTGCCGCCCACCAGTGCCACCTATCAGTGCTGCCCATCAGTGCCACATATCAGTGCTGCCTATTAGTGCCACCCCATCAGTGCCACCCCATCAGTCCTGCCCACCATTGCCATCTATCAGTGCCGCCCACCAGTGCCCATTATTGCCCACCAGTGCCGCCTATGAGTGCCCATTAGTGCCCATCAGTGCCACCTATCAGTGCTGCCCATCAGTGCCACATATCAGTGCTGCCCATCAGTGCCACCCCATCAGTGCAGGAAAAAACGTATCTAATTTACAAAATTGTATAACAAACAAAATTTACACTTTTCTGTCTTTTTTTTTTTTTTTTATTTGTTAAGCAAAAAAGAAAAAAAACCTTGTGGTGATCAAATACTACTAAAGGAAAGCTATATTTGTGGGGGGGAAAAAAAAGGACTTAAATTTGGTTTAGGTACAGTGTTGCATGACCGCGCAATTGTCATTCAAAATGCAACAGCGCTAAAAGAAGAAAATTGGCCTGGGCAGGAAGGGGGGGGGGGGGGGGGGAAGTGCCCTGTATTGAAGTGGTTAATAAAAAAGGTACAATATTTAGCAACTCACATGGTTGATGAATAAAAGAGGCACATCTAAGTATGCAGGCATCTGGGGTAAAGCTGTCCACATAGACTATCCTCCACACCGCCATTGACATCCCTTCCATGCTGTGCTCCACAGCACTTTAAGCCTCGCTTTCAGATCACTCTACTGCAGGGTAGTCTTCCCGGTCACGATTGCAGACTGACAGCGGTGAGAGCCGGCGGTGTGAAGGACGGTCCATGTGGACAGCTTTACCCCTGATGTCTGCATACTTAGATGTGCCTGTTTTCATCATCAACCATGCGAGTTGCTAAATGTTAAACCTTCATTAAATATAACCATATTGCTACACTTAGAGGCGCCTCTCTTCTCTGTAGCTTCTGCTGGATTTTGCTTCTAATCCCCTTGTGGAGGTGCCATTTGTGGATGGACATTTTATGGTTACACAACCTATCCCATTGCTATAATCTTTTTATGGACTAGAACTGAAGGACCTATGAATGGTTGTGGAAGGAATCCTTTGAGTTTCCATTATTTCTTATGGGGAAATTCACTTTGATATACTTTGATACTTTCGCTTTGGATTACAAGCATGTTGCCAAAACCAATTATGCTCGCAATCCAAGGTTTTACAGCCCATTCACACTGATCCGACTTGGTCAGCCTGACAAGTTGCGGTCCGTTGCGTCCCATAGTGTAGTACAGGAACGGTTTTAATAGGAGCGACACAAGTCGCTCCGACTTAGAAAAAGGGTCCTGTACTACTTCGGGGCGACCCGGAGCGACTTGCATAGACATTCATTTTATGAAGTCCGTGCAATTCGCGCCGAAGTCACGCTGGGGCGACCTGTGAAGTCGCGTGCAAAGTCGGATCCGACAGTGTGAACGGAGTCTTACTGTATTTAATGATGTATTATTGACTATAGTGCTGCATTAAAGCTAAACTCTGGGATAAGCAAATATTTACTAAAAACAAGGGTCATGTGTATAATTCCTTGAATCTTGGTATGCTTTATGTATTTCTTCCAGATCTGTGCAGTAATCTAGCATGAAATGTAGCCTGAGTGCAGGAGCTTGCTCTAATAAAGACCGCTCACTGCTGCGCTCTAGCCTTGTGTATAGTGACTGGTCTTTACCCCACCCCCCTCCTGTAGTTTTATGCAGACAGCCTGTAGTGGGTGGAGCCTCCTGGGTCCCCCCCCCCCCCCGATAGCTCTGCTCCCTGACAGGCTATGTACAACACAATGATGTTGCTGCCCACTTTTACAGGGTAATAGCTGAGTTTGCACAAAGGCTCTGGGTGCACACAAAGTGGATATTGAGGAATAGATTTAAAATGGAAGATTCTGTGTCTGGAGTTCAGCTATAAATGATTTGTTAAAAGGGATGTGTCTGACGTGCTTGGTGTACTCTGCCAGCAGTGAATTGTTCTTTTATACTCTGCTCATTAATGATTCACATTGCATAACAGCTAAATAAAATACAGCCAGGCAGAGTGCAGAACCTGACAATTTCTGTTCACCAACGGCATGCTCATATAAAGATTCAGCAGATATACAAGAATATGTCACTGGCATACCCTCCTGATGTCCACCAATACCATATCTACATACAAAACATACATCTAATGCATGCATTCACACGGACAAGAACAGAGGCATGCACTGATATATGCAACCCAATCAATAGGCAGAGAGCCGGACACAACCCCCCTCACTATAAAGGGTTAACACTCCATAGATGGGAGTTCACATGGAGAAAACAGTGACTGGGCACAAACAGGGCTCCACTGAACAGCAAATCTATAATAGTCAGCAATGACACCAGGGCACATGACACTCAGCTGAGCTAAACATATTCATTTCCCCCAGTCTGAGTACACACATTACACATCATGTATCATCTACCCAATGACAGTGGGCTTTGGATTTAAAAATACCGATATTCGGATGATAACAAATATCATTTATAATACTAAGATTTAAGATTACTGTCCATGCTTTACAGGGAGTGCAGAATTATTAGGCAAATGAGTATTTTTGAGGATTAATTTTATTATTGAACAACAACCATGTTCTCAATGAACCCAAAAACTCATTAATATCAAAGCTGACTATTTTTGGAAGTAGTTTTTAGTTTGTTTTTAGTTTTAGCTATTTTAGGGGGATATCTGTGTGTGCAGGTGACTATTACTGTGCATAATTATTAGGCAACTTAAAAATCAAATATACAGTATACCCATTTCAATTATTTATTTTACCAGTGAAACCAATATAACATCTCAACATTCACAAATATACATTTCTGACATTCAAAAACAAAACAAAAACAAATCAGTGACCAATATAGCCACCTTTCTTTGCAAGGACACTCAAAGGCCTGCCATCCATGGATTCTGTCAGTGTTTTGATCTGTTCACCATCAACATTGCGTGCAGCAGCAACCACAGCCTCCCAGACACTGATCAGAGAGGTGTACTGTTTTCCCTCCTTGTAAATCTCACATTTGATGATGGACCACAGGTTCTCAATGGGGTTCAGATCAGGTGAACAAGGAGGCCATGTCATTAGCTTTTCTTCTTTTATACCCTTTCTTGCCAGCCACGCTGTGGAGTACTTGGACGCGTGTGATGGGGCATTGTCCTGCATGAAAATCATGTTTTTCTTGAAGGATGCAGACTTCTTCCTGTACCACTGCTTGAAGAAGGTGTCTTCCAGAAACTGGCAGTAGGACTGGGAGTTGAGCTTGACTCCATCCTCAACCCAAAAAGGCCCCACAAGCTCATCTTTGATGATACCAGCCCAAACCAGTACTCCACCTCCACCTTGCTGGCGTCTGAGTCGGACTGGAGCTCTCTGCCTTTTACCAATCCAGCCACGGGCCCATCCATCTGGCCCATCAAGACTCACTCTCATTTCATCAGTCCATAAAACCTTTGAAAAATCAGTCTTGAGATATTTCTTGGCCCAGTCTTGACGTTTCAGCTTGTGTGTCTTGTTCAGTGGTGGTCGTCTTTCAGCCTTTCTTACCTTGGCCATGTCTCTGAGTACTGCACACCTTGTGCTTTTGGGCACTCCAGTGATGTTGCAGCTCTGAAATATGGCCAAACTGGTGGCAAGTGGCATCTTGGCAGCTGCACGCTTGACATTTCTCAGTTCATGGGCTGTTATTTTGCTCCTTGGTTTTTCCACACGCTTCTTGCGACCCTGTTGACTATTTTGAATGAAATGCTTGATTGTTCGATGATCACACTTCAGAAGCTTTGCAATTTTAAGAGTGCTGCATCCCTCTGCAAGATATCTCACTATTTTTGACTTTTCTGAGCCTGTCAAGTCCTTCTTTTGACCCGTTTTGCCCAAGGAAAGGAAGTTGCCTAATAATTATGCACACCTGATATAGGGTGTTGATGTCATTAGACCACACCCCTTCTCATTACAGAGATGCACATCACCTAATATGCTTAATTGGTAGTAGGCTTTCGAGCTTATACAGCTTGGAGTAAGACAACATGCATAAAGAGGATGATGTGGTCAAAATACTCATTTGCCTAATAATTCTGCTCTCCCTGTAATTTACACTTTATTTAAAGTGGTATTAAACCTTTATTATATAGAAGCTTACAATTCTCAGATGTTATGCTTGCAGTCATTTTTTTAGGCTAGATTTCTTCTATTTTAACGAGGTGATCCAGCCAGTAATTCTGTTGTTTTTCAAAAGAACAAGCTCTCCAGCAAATAGATCACTTACAGGGATAAGACAAATCATTTAACAATGGCAGAGGGGACAACAATGAGCAGCTTTTATTTATGTAAAACATTTATTCCAAAAGGGAAAACTGTTTGCTGTAACTGCTTATAAAGTATGAGCTTGAGATTGGCTTCATTCTATTTTAATCTGCTAGTACATCTAACACTCCCCTCCCCCAGACGGACAATGCTGCTGTCCAAAGGTGCCCCCTGTGCTCCTTCATCTAGAGTGGGGGCAGTCTTATACAGGGGGTGTGTTACTGGCCAGATAACCAGGTTGGGGGGGGAAAAAAAAAAAAAAAAAAAAAAGGAAAACCACGAATGCAGCCACCACCCACGTCTAATGACTGGTAAGCTGCAATATATTACATTTTTGGTTTTGGGTTTAATACAGATGTGAAAAGCAAGCCCACAAGAACAGGAAATATGGAAACTGCCACTGCAGGCTTATTTAAACATTATTGGTGTTCATCTTGAGCCTGACTGCATTACCTAGTAAGTCAATGACCATAAAGCAGAACCTAACTCAAACAGTGAAGTCCTGCTGGTTTGCACCCTCCCCCCTGCCTGTAACTGAGTTACTAATTTTTTAAGTATGTACCAATTTTTATCAGTACCTGCTTCCACTTCTGCAATCCATGCCTAGATAAGGTTTGCATTCCCTACCCTGCCCCCTCCTGTAGCCTGCTGGGACAGGTCATATGGCTCAGAAGCTGTACCATTCATGAATGCTGCGTGAGCTTGCGAATGCACAGTGGGGAGCCGGCTCCCGTATCCAAGGTGGCCCAAGCCACAGCCGGCTCCCGTATCCAAGGTGGCCCAAGCCACAGCCGGCTCCCGTATCCAAGGTGGCCCAAGCCACAGCCGGCTCCCGTATCCAAGGTGGCCCAAGCCACAGCCGGCTCCCGTATCCAAGGTGGCCCAAGCCACAGCCGGCTCCCGTATCCAAGGTGGCCCAAGCCACAGCCGGCTCCCGTATCCAAGGTGGCCCAAGCCACAGCCGGCTCCCGTATCCAAGGTGGCCCAAGCCACAGCCGGCTCCCGTATTCAAGGTGACGGCACTGTCAACCTGTAGTGGTAAGAATAACTGGCTGTGGGAAGACAGTGCTGGACCCCAGGCACTACTAGGTATCTGTTTCTTTTTTATTTTTTTATTTTTTTTTTAACTTATCTACATAAAAAAAAAAAAATTATCAGACATCTAAGTGAAGTTCCTCTTGAACCTGACATCCTGCATCACGCCTGTGCTTCATCAATGGCTCACAAGGTAATGAAAGCAGAAGCAGGATTAGGATCGCTATAATCAATCAATGAGCCTCACCCCTGCTTCCTGTGAAAACCAGAGGATGCCAAACTACTTACTTTTTTTTGTATTCTACACACAACTAGAGCGATCACATTTAAGTGGAATATAAATGAGGCATAGTTAGGTTATAATGCAAGGCCAGCTTTAAAAAAAAGACAAAATGCAATAATTAATAACGGCAAACAAACTCATTAAACCCCAACACCTGGAATTAGAGAAAATCGACCCTTGAAGTGGGTCCTCCCAACTCCGGACACTGCGACTATGAATGTTTGTTAGGTCTAGGGGAGCCGAAGAGGCGCTAATACCTTACTTCCCGGCAGATCATAACAGGACAACACTGCCCAGGTAGGTTTGTGAATTGTGCACAACACAGAAAAAAGGTAAGAGAGAGGGAAAAAAAAACCTTGGGGGATGGGGCGAGGGGGGACATTTCCTTTTTATTTGCACAATATAGGCATTGTGGAATAAGGGGACGCTATACACATATGTAAAATATATTCACACAGCCTGGGATAAAGGAGTCATGTGTGAAGACCATCATGGCTGAGTCTGCCTGGATTAGTGCTTTTCTTTGCCGGAGATAAACCAGCGCTAGGAGCTTTCCTCAGTATTCTCCATGCACTTAAAGTGATCATAAACTCTGTGTTTTTAAGCTCTTTCAGCAGCTGCCTTAATCACTTACTGAATATGCAGTTTCCTTATCTTTGAAAAAGAGAAGTATGGTCAAGGCTTTTTTGGCCATACTTCTCTTCTGGGTCACAGGAGTGCAATAACTTTTGTCCTCCAGTGACCGAGAGTCAGATGATAGCAGGCTATTTGTCCACTACCAGCAGACAGGGCAGAGCTGCTCCAGGCTAGGGAGGCATCCCAACAATACGGTCAGGATCCACTCCACTGCTTGATTGACAGCTGGCTTCACCTTTCACGATGAGGCTGAGAGCCAGAGCCAGCTGCTCCCGCTCACTTCCCAAGCCGGTGCTGTAGTGAGCTCCTGAGGAGTAGAGCGGAGAATGGTGACCAACAATCAGTGCTCTCCACTTAGAGCAGTCATGTGATCACTCAGTTCTCCATCTTGAAACTAACAGGGGACAGCTGCAGCATAGAGGGGAGTGAGTGTTTTTTTTTTTATTTTTTTTATTTTTATTAATACCATACTTCTTAATAATTCATCATTCTTATCCATGGTCCAGTTTAAGCTGGTGCCATGACCACTGCCCTAGGTTTCCCATTTAGGGTGGATCCAATCTCTTGCAGCCATCCTTGCTTGCAGGGACTAAATCAGCGTCTCCCTACAATGTGCCCCATTCACACTGCAACACAGGCCAGAGGTTCAGTGCATTGAGCCGCAATGAATTGACAACATTCTTTTTTACTGCAGTGCACTGGATATCACCACATCACCATACAGCAGTACAATGCACCACGCTGCTGTGTGGGGACATGAATGAATGAAGTGTCACTTTGTGCACTTTTAAAAAAGTTCTGGAAAAACAAAAAAGGGAAATGCGTGATGCGCTGAAGTGCATATCACACTGCCATCTCACTACGGCTCATAGCAGCTAAAACTGACAGTATGGGCTTCATATAGGCCTCATTCACACCAGCAATTGGGGCTGTGGCTCAGCAAATTATTTAAGCCCTTGATCACATCGGCGCAATTTCACATGTGACTTGACGGGTCCAATCGTATGACAAATCTCAGCCTACTGCTGGCAATGGCACCGCACCAAATTTCCAAAAGTACTTCCTGAACTACTTTTAGAGACATGAATCTTCACAGAGGTCTTTCAAGCCGCCCCCGAAGACGGACTGAAATGCAACTTTGAAATCGTGCGAGTTCAGATAAAGTCGCACAATTTCAAAGCTGCGTTCAATGTGAACGAGGGCTAAATCTGCAAAGGGGTTCACAGATGTATGCAATCTGCTGTGGCCAGGAAACCGATACAAATTAAAGACAGGCCAACTGGCTATTTGCATGTAACCACCAAGGCTACATTCACAAGGACAATTTGGCTTGGTACAAATGGTATCGGCAGGAATCTGCCAATTCCTTCTGCTGTTTTTTTTTTTTTTTCCTTCCTGGACACAGTTTGCATCCAGGGCTGCTCATCTGTCCCCCAACCTCATGTAACCTCAATAAGGGGACATTAGCACAAGTGATTTGGCCTGGTGAAATGGCAGAGGCAGGAATCCTATCATTCCTGTTGCTGTTTTTTCCACCTGTCAGTGGCAGCCACCGAGCCAATACACTTTAATGACAGGTCAGCTGCAAATACCTGTGGCTGTTTGCACAGCCAGCGATTACCTGCAGCAATTGCTGCTGGATGCACTCAATTCAGTCATGCAGTGTAAGTGAGCTGAGGCCCAAACTTCAGGACATTCAGACCTCTTTGTCAAGGACAAACCTCAAGCCCTCTCTTGCACAAGTCTCACGCACAGAGTAAAAAAAAAAAAAAATGCCACTGTTGATGACAGATTGCTGTTGGAGTCTTGCATGGCTATCAGTGTCTGTTACTTTTCAATCAAAAAGGTTTTTTATTTTGTCAACACAATACAATGCAGAAGATCAAACAATCAAGTGGATAGAACCTCAAACCAGTAGGAAGTTCGCAGTGGCAATTGCAATCCGGTAACAGTCAAGCGAGTCAAAAGTAGAACATATAAAAACTAATCATGCAGGATAATAAAACCCAGCCAAATACCAAGGTGAAAGGGAGAATGGGACAACAGGGTGTGACTTTCATGTAATCATGCAACAATCCCTGCCACATTTGAAAACTTGGAGGAAAATGGGAGAAGACCTGCCACTATCCCCCCCCCCCCCCCTAAGGGAATTTGGGGATTGTTAAATACCTGGCCAGGCCGAGGTCTCCGTGCACCATAAAGGTTGCGTAACATCCGGAGACACCCTCCTGGGTCCAGTTGAGGGGGGATTCCCAGACTGGTACCCGGGATCCCACCATTTCTCAGAAATAGTCAACATGGCCCTCAGGGTCCATCTCAAGAGTTAAAACCAGAATTTGCAGATGGAAGGGGGCAACAGTGGCAGGCCAACCCAACTATATCGCCAACTGTCATCGGTTGATACATCAACGACATCAACATACAGACACAACAAGAAAGGGGGAAAGAAGAAGAGTGGGTGGGAATAGACATAGCGTAGGAGAGGAGATAGTCAAAGGAGGTAGTCAAAAAGTGAGCAGGGAAGGAGAAAAATCAATTTCATGCTACAATGTGATCTTGAAATGTAGTGCCCACGGCTCCCACTTGCCGGGGCGACCTGTGAAGTGCACCGCGACCTCGGCGCGACATGCACGGACTTCATATCATTGAAGTCAATGCAGGTCGCCTCCAGGTCGCCCCAAAGTAGTACAGGACCCTTTTTCTAAGTCGGAGAGACTTGTGTCGCTCTTATTAGAACGGGTCCTGTACTAATGAATGGCAGGTGACCCACCGCAACTTGTCAGGCGACCAAGTCGCCTGACAAGTCGCGCTAGTGTGAATGGGGACTAACAGGCACTAAGTTGTTTTTCAGCCTGTATGTAGAAGCACCTCTATATAAGCCTAATGGCCTGTACACAGGATATGAAAATTGTACAAAAAAATACTGCTTTCGAAGTGTTTGTAAAATAATGGTTAGCACACAGATTTTGATAGCCTAACATGACAGTTCATCTGATATTATCCAATTGGACAAGCACAAAAATTCTTCTTGTATGGTACCAGTACGATTTAATTAGTACAGTCGTTGTCCAAAAACACAATACAAATACACTACAACACATTACATCACTTCTGATTTTTTATTCTGTCGTATGATCATTTTTTAAACTTTAGTAACCTCCTCACTTTCTACTTGTGACTAACAAGTGAAAAAAGTCGGATGATCGGTCATCTGATTTTCAGATCGTGTGTATGGGGCACAAGTGTCTGCGCAATTACAAGCAATAAAAAAAAAAAAAAAAAAACACCAAACAGCATGTTCAGGAGAGGAGCTGAAGAGCAGAACAAACCATGTAAAGTGCCTAAAAACGCATCTAAACATGCATAAACACTAGAGGAGTTTAATAAAAACAGATACGTGATGCCAGGAAAAAAAAAAAAAAAAAAAAAAAACAACAACATGTGGTCCATCAAGTCTGCCCCAATTTTTTTTTTTTATTTGTATTTGTGAATTTTTTTTTTTTTAATTTTTTTTTGTCCGAAGCATGTTGAAGGCCACTTACTGTGGATTGACTCGCTACCTCTGCTGGAAGATTATTCCAAACAAAAACGACTCTTTCGGTAAAATAGAACTTTCTAAGATTCGTTTTGAACTTTCCTTCTGTCAGTTTCAGGTCATGTCCCCGTGTTCTTGATCTTGGTTTCATATTAAAAAAATTCTGCCTGAACCTTATTCACCCCCTTGATGCATTTAAAGTTTTCAGACAGGTCTCCCCTTTCCCTGGTTTCCTCCATACTGTACATATTAAAGTGGTTGTAAACCACTGGTGGTCAAAAAAAATAAATAAATTCCCGCAAGACAACGTCATAATGTGAGAGACTTAACTTAGAACGAAGCCCTCCAGGGCCGCAATGTCACCAGTGAGACGTCTGACATCTTCCCCCAGTCTTCCTTTTGGATTTGCAGCCTGCAGCTACGAGTGGCCAGAGGTGCGATGACATCAACCCCGCGCACGTGCACAGAAGCCACCATTTCCTGCACGGCTCTGAAGGTGCGGCACTGTAAGCTGGACCTTCAGAGTGCATGCGCCAATGTCATCGGATGCATGCACTCTGAATATCTCCTAAACTGTGCAAGTTTAGAAGATATTCACGGTACCTACAGGTAAGCTGTATTATAGGCTTACCTGTAGGTACAAGTGGTAGTACTCGGTTTACTACCACTTAAGAGGAGCTCCAGTCTCCCCCAAAACATTAAAAGCCAACAGCTACAAATACTATAGTTGGTGACTTCTAATATAAGGACACTTACCTGTCCAGGGATCCAGGACTATCCTCACCAGAGCCGATTCTTCAATGGGCTTCGGGTCCAGGCGCTGGCTTCCTACTGTGCATGTGCACCTTGAGAATGGTCCCAAATCTTCTTGGTTGATCTGGGCAGAATTGGGAATGTGTACCTGTCAAAAACCAAGCATTCCCCCCCCCCCCCAAAATAAAATGCCAAATGTTACAGATGAGGGTGAAGGAGGCAAACAGGTGGAACTTCCCTTTTTGTGTGAAGTTTCGCTTCAAGTTCCTCACTATATATTTTTTCGTCAGACCTGCAGCCTATCAAATTCTATGACAAACTGGAATATACTTCTGTAACTAAGTAAAAATTGCTCTTAATTCAATGCATTAAACGCATGATATGCATTTCTGAACAAAAAAAAAAAAAAAAATGCATATAGCGTTTTACAGCACAAAAAAAAAAAAAAAAAAAATGTAAACGGACAGTTATTACATACTACAAATACTCTGTATTCAGAGGGTTGTTAGTTTCCATCATAACATGCTTATCTCTGTATGGCAAAGAATCACATGAACCATCCACATTCACACAACCCTGCGACACAGGGGTAGGCAACCTCCAAATGCCAGTTGTTGTGGAACTACAAGTCTCATGAATCATTGCAAGACTGACAGCCACAGGCATGATGGGATTTGTAGTGTCACCACAGTTAAAGCAGAACAAAACCCTCCTATCCCTTCCAGCCAAGGAGGCTGCCATCTTGGCCTAGGTTTGATCTGCAACTGCCATGGTGCTGCACATGTGATCAGTTATTACTCCAGACATTTGGTGGTTTGACAGTTACCAAGAGCGGGTTGGTAAAAAAAAAAAAAAAATATGATTTTATTTTTTTTCTTATTTAAAATCGGATTTTCTTGATTTTTATCAAATTCAATTTTAAAAAAATGCTTTTGGATTAGAAATCTAGCTAAAGATAGTTTTCCATTTAAAATGGAACTTTACTCTCCTGAACATTGATTATTTTTAATCCTTTACGCTGCTAGGATTAGTAAATCGATAGAAAAGTAGAGCATATTTACTTCTTTTAAAGCGGAGTTCCACCCAAATGTGGAACTTCCGCTTTAGGGAGTCCTGACCCCCTGACATGCCACATTTGGCATGTCATTTTTTTGGGGGGGGGGGGGGGGAGCGGGTACCTAGTTCTGACAGGTACCCACTCCCACTTCCGCTCAGAGCGCCGTGGCGCCCTGAACGGAAGTTCTCCTCTCCCTCTCCCTCCTTGCAATCTTCTGGGACACGTCAGAGGTCCCAGAAGATTGCCGGCCAATCACGGCGCGCAGCGCGACTCGCGCATGCGCAGTGGGTACCCGGCGCCGAGGGAGAGGATCGAGGCTTCGGGCGGCCGCATCGCTGGACCGTTGGACAGGTGAGTGAATGGCTGGAACTCCGCTTTAAACTTTTTTTTCTTACATTTCTTCAAAAGCTTTCTGGTTTCTAGCCTAGACAAATCATGTCATACATCCCAGGAGACTTCAGGAGAGGAGGAGGGGTTTTCTCAGCTAAGCACACTCTTGTGCATGCAAGCTTGAGCTAAGGGCAGATGGATTCCAAGAAGTAAATGCTACATGAATCATCTGCCCTTACTCAAGATGGCTATGGGCAGAAATGCTAGGAAGGTGTTTTGGGATGGATGGGGAAGTCTGCTTTAAATATTAATAATGAATTAAATAGTCTTTTTGGTGCTCAGATGTAGTGAAGATCTGCTTTAAGATACAATAATAATTTTGTTTATTCAGCATGAAATGGAGCTTGGTTATGTAGCATGAGGCTGTATATTCAGCATTATTTACATTTTTTTGCAAACTCATTCAATGAATCCAAACTCTGCTGAGATAACATGCACTGCATTAATGCATTCATACAACTTCACACTACCTGCAAGAATGAGTCCTTAAATTGAAAGAATACCTGTCATTTCAGATCCATCATGGCAGCACCTGTTAGGCATCCACTCACCTGCTGACGCCACATTCCTCATCTTGTTGGGTCACTGGAGCATCACCAGCCGTCTCATTAAAGTAAATGGGACTGTCAGTGAGTCAACAGCGGGCCAGAGGAGGTGCTGCTGCAGGACAGAGAGGACAGTTGTTCTTTAAAAATTATGATTTAAATCAAGCCTTTTTACTAGTGATTTAGGGCCAGTTCACACCACATGCAGTCCAGTGTGTTTTTTTCTGCATCAAAAAAAAACCGCATGGATAGTAAGTTATATGGTTTTCGAAAGAAAAGAAAAGAAAAGAAGAAAGAAAAGAAAGAAAAGAAAAGAAAAAGAAAGAAAAGAAAGAAAAGAAAAAAGCACTGGACTGCATCAAAAACGCACCAAAGAACGCGCATGCAGAAAAGCATCCGGAACGCATCCAGACTGCGTTTCTATGGTGTGAACTGACCCTGAAAACATCATTTAAATCGTGATTTAAATAAAATCCACCCTAAATTAAGAGTACAAGCAAATGTGACAGTTAGCATTCATGGAATGCCGGGAATGTAACCGTCTTGTGAAACTGGTAAATTAACCACTTAAGGACCAAGCCTATTTCTGACTCTAGTATTTTTAGCTAGAAAATTACTTAGAACCCCCAAACATATATATTTTTTTTTTTTTAGCAAAGACTCTGGAGAATAAAATGGAGGTCGTTGGAATATTTTCGGTCACGCCGTATTTGCGCAGCGGTCTTTCAAATGCAATTTTTTGGGAAAAAATACATTTGAGTGCATTTAAAAAACGAAACCGTTAAGTTAGCCCAATTTTTTTGTATATTGTGAAAGATGATGTCACCCCGAGGAAATAGATACCCAACATGTTACGGTTTAAAATTGCGAACACTCGTGGCATGGCGACAAACTACGGTAGCTTTACCTATGGCGAATTTTAAAGGTTACCAGTTTAGAGTTACAGCGTAGGTCTTTTTTTAATTGTTATTATAGCTTTCGCTCTGGCGATCACGGCGATACCTCACGTGTGGTTTGAGCACCGTTTTAATTTGTGGGCGCAACTTACCCCATGCGTTTTCTTTTGTGCGCAAGCTCACGGCAAAGGGGGCGCTTTAAAAAAAATGTTTTTCTTTCCCTATTTATGCTATTTAATTTTTTTATTTTGAGCACTGTTTTAAAAAAAAAAAAAAAAAAACCCATATTTTTTTTTGCTGTCACAAGCAATGTAAACATCCATTGTGACAGCAATAGGCAGTGACAGGTACTCTTTATAGAGGGATCGGGGGTCTAAAAGACCCCAAACCTCTCTACTGCACTTCAAAGTATTCAAAAAGTATTCAAAATGCCGAAGTCTGCATTTTTGAATACTGGCAGTTATTTAAATTTGGCGCCGTTAGCTGCTGAGTATACCGGAAGTGGTGTCATGATGCCGCTTCCGGGTTAATATATCAGAGACCCAATCAAAGCCGAATTCCGGTTTTGTTCGGGACTCCAACCTGCCGGTGGGACGGGAGACCCAGGCAGAGCCGCGGAAGGAGGCGGGAGAGGGCGTGGTGGGGGGTTGAGGGGGAGGGGGGGGAATGACATTCCCTCCCGCTCGCTGGGATAACAGCCGAGCGGCTCTTAAGCCACATTGGCTGTTATCTTCTGAAAGCCGACCGTCAGCTCTAAAGAACGGTACAACCACTTCTCCGAGCCGACGTAGGTTAATGGATTTAGGAGTGAAGGTTGCCTGTCCAAGCTATGAGACAACCAATGACCATGTAACTGGTACTCTACTAATGGGGGCATTGATTTCTAGCTTCAATGAGAACAGGTCCGTAGATTTGTTCTTGCAAGCTTATACATCTGGCATCAGCTCACCCATTTTTATTTCCAGCAGAACATGTATCTGTATATTTCACACCTGTGGAAATGGGGGGGGGGGGGGGTTCTGGCTATCACAGTTTTATATGCCAAGGACAGATCTACTAAAACATTCAGAACAACAAAGTGAGAGTCACGGCGGCCCAAATGTGGTAAAGGACAACTTTGGTAAAGACTGTTTTCTGTTTCACAAAGCAAAAACTACTTCTGCTTTTCAACCCCCTGCTATGGTATGCCTCTAGGAAATCTGTACAGATAGCACGGTTTAGAGTAGAATTAAAAGGCAGAACTTTTTAGTTCTGGAGTAGAGTAGAGTGGGATCAGAACCCCTGTCAGGGTTTTATCGCTGTCTGTGTCACCATTGGGGAGATTCACCCGCTCTATTTGTCTTGTTTACAGTTATCACTGAGAGTGAAACATTTTACATTTTGGGGTTTCACCAGAACAGGAATACAGGGGAAATCATCTGATGGGGGACACTAGTTCTGGTGACAACCAGGGATTGCCTCACTTTGGAGGAACTTCTGTTCACTTCCTGTTTTGGCTATGGGACAGGAAGTGCAGGGAAATCTGAATGGGATGAAGATGACAAAAAAAAAAGGAAGGACAGGCATCTATGTCGTCTTCAGTTTTACTTTAGGGCTGCATTCATACCAAGTCATATTAAGTATGCACATAAATCACACCAGCTTTATGTACAGTCTCATGCTATGCACATAGGGCTGCCCATTCATTTTCTCTGGCTTCCATATGTGCCACAGATGTGTCAAAGTAGCTTATGCAGCTTTCTACATGGAAAAATCCGCGTCTCCTTGCTGCATATGGGGTGCCATTAACAACGAAAGCACTGCAAGGACGGGTTTTTCAAATGTTTTGTAAATGTGTTCAAAAACACACAATTTTGCATGTTTTTCCGAAACATTGAACTACAGCCCAACTCCAGGAAATAAAAAAAAATCCAGATTAACTGCTTGTTTAGGGGAGAGTATAAGGACTTTCTGGATGGTACGTTAATCATACACCCAGAGAGGGTCTTTATTTCTGGTAAGTAGGGGTGCAAGAGGGGAGTGGGGCACCTCTGCACTGATGAGCACCTTCCAGCACAGCACAAAGAAATTAAAAGGAACATAAGCACAGTTTGAGCACTTTTGCACATTTTATGGCCTTTTAATAATATATGAATTATTTTATAATTGATGGTTTTTTTTAACAATTATTGCATTTTTTTTGCACACATATATATATTTGCACCTTTATGTGGATTTAATGCATTTAGCACTTTATATCTTAGCATTTCTAGCACTTTAGTTACCTTTATATTACTTAGGTATTTAATTTTTTAGCAAGCGCTGTTATTATTTACTCTTTTTAGTCTATTTTTCCATTGGGTGAACAGCAACTGCTTTTTGTTTTCTATTCCCTATCCAAGCGCGGGTTTTTTGCATTATTATTAAGGACTTTTACTTACCTAGTCCTCCTCTCCCCCATTCTCTGGTGGTGGACTGTCCCTTGGCATACTCACATGGCGATATGGACTCTGCAATGAATCAGGACCTTAGACCACCAGAAATCACAGGTGAGAAGCTGCTGTGAGGACTGGTCTTCCAATGCGGAGGAGCGTACAAATATTCTTTTGCAAGCCCCTAGACCTAAACGTGCCACCAACCCTCAATGGTTCGGGCAAAACCCAACTACAAGGGAAGATTTTCCTGGACTTGGGCTTCAACATGGATGCCAGGACAGCACTACTTCTCAATGGGATCCATAAGGCCCGCTCACACCAGGCCATGGGGTATAAAGTAGATGGCATGTGCTGTGGTGCTATTTATTGTAATTGGCACCCCAATGCACCTTCACAATGCAAGGTGCTGAATTATGTCCGTTTTTCAGCCGCAAAAAAAAAAAAAAAAATCAGATGAAAAACGGACATACGGTCCGGACCGCCCGTGTGAAAGGACCCTTACAGGGGTGTTCTCTGCTCACTCACAGCTGTCAAAAAATTAAAATAAAAAAAAAAAAAAGGAGCCTCTGGCAATTGTTTACCAACATTATTAAGGCTGCGAGATAACTATAAAACACAATGTTTTACAATGTATCATTTTGTTCTTTAAGGATCCATTCACATAGGCGTTTCGGATCGCAGGCAGAATTGCCGCAATTCCAAACCATTGCAAGTCGCTGGACGCCCAAGTGATTCCCGTGAATTGCAATAGCATCCCAAACGTGGCGCAATTTTGCTGCAATTGTCGCCCGACGAAGCGAGGTAAAATTGAGCAAACAGAATCGCGGGACGCCAGATGTCCAAAGGAAGTACAAGAACTTATTTTGGGCGTCGGACATCCCGCGATTCTGTTTGCGTAATTTTACCGCAATTAATCATCAATCATGGCACAATCGCGGTGCGTTTTGGGGTGCCATGCAAGTCACGGGAATCGCTCGGGCATCCTGCGACTTGCAATGATTTGGAATCGCAGCAATTCTGCCCATGATCCGAAACGCCTATGTGTGAACGGATCCTTATATCAAGATCAAAGGAATGAACTTCCGTCTGTCAGCGAGGGCAGTTTAACCTCTTAAAGACTAAACTTTTTTCTGACACTTTTTGCTTATAAGTTAAAATCAGTATTTTTTTGCTAGAAAATTACTTAGAACCCCTAAACACACACACATATATATTTTTTATCAGAGACCCTAGTCCCTTCAACACAGAGGAACCCTTGAAATAAATTTCTGGTCTTGGGGAACCCCTGCTACATATTAAAAATTCACAACTCATGACACATTAGTGTGACAGTCAGTGGGAAGAATGCTCCTTACTCTTGTCATCATTGGGAAAAATGACCCCCTTACAGAGAGCTAAATGGAACAATGGTGTCATTGGGAACTTATCTTAGAGGCAGAGATTGCCCATTTCTCAAGGAACCCCAAACAACCTCTGGAGGAACCCTAGGGGTCCACGGAACCCTGGTTGAGAAACCCTGCTCTAGAGAATAAAATGGTGATTGTTGCAAACTTTTATGTCACACTGTATTTGCGCAAAAATCTTTCAAATGCAGCTTTTTGGAAAAAAATACACTTTAATGAATTAAAAAAAAAAAAAAAAAAAACAACAGTAAAGTTAGCCCATTTTTTTTTTTTAGTATAATGTAAAAGATGTGACCCCAAGAATCGTGATCTTTATTCTAAGCAAAGCTCTGAGATATATATATATATATATATTACTGTATCAGATGGTACATCCACTTCCCAATGTAAAGCAAATGAAGATGAGAGGAGTGGGGGGGGGGGGGTGTTGGATTGTGTGCTGTGCCCCCTATAATAAAGCAATGATTCTTTATTTTCCCTATGACATGAACTCATAGGATCAGGAGATCCTGATCACAATGGAAATGAATGGCTGTGCAGGAGATTTAGGTGAAATGACAGAACACAGACATGGTGTGCTGGGAAGTGTGATCCCTCTGCCTGATCTTCCATAGAAGATATCAGTAATAAGTCCTGGAGGAGTGACTCCTGAAGAGTACACATCACTGACAACCTTGATGAATAATAATAGTGATCCATGTAGAGATCAGTGTGTATGAAGGAGCAGAGACCTGCATGTGGTGCAGCCAGTCCTGGTGTCAGGCACCTCTCCGTACACTTACCTTATTAGGTAGGTGCAGAGCCCCCAGTAAACAGAAGGTGACGAGCCATAGAAGCCGGCAGCCGTCCATGGTAGCAGCGGGAAGCAGAGTGCTGGTCTCCTGTCAGTGCTATCCGGGGTGTGTACACAGGAAGCCGCTCCCCATCAGCACATCTCTCCTACCACAAACTCACTGATGACTGCATCGAGCTCCGCCCACATAGCCACACCTCTTCCTGTCTGCAGACCTGCTCATGGAACGCACAGTATAGCCAATGGTTGTAGAGCGCTGTGACCCGGAAGACGTCTCCGGTGTGTGAGTGCGGGGGTCACTGACATGGAGTGATGGTGGAGGAAGTGGAGGAGTAGAGGACTCCTATCATAGTGATAGACGAAGTGACCAAAAGGCCCCGTTTGATAACATTTGTGGTCCCCATTCTACTGCTATACAAATACAACCACTTATTAACCACTTTTTTTTTTAAACTCAAATAGAGCTTTCTTTTGGTGGTATTTATTCACCTCTTGGCTTTTTATTTTTTCATAAATGATAAAAAAAAATGATTTTTTAAAAACTTTTTTTAGTGTCTGATATAAAATTTTGCAAATAAGTACATTTTTCTTCTCCACTGATGGGAACTGATGCAGCTGTGTAGATGGGCACTGACGAGGCTGCACTGATGGGCACTAGAGAGGCTGAAATGAATGAGGCTGCGTTAATTGGGCACTGGTGAACCTGCACTGATGGACACTAATGACAGAGGCTGCATTGATGGGCAATAGGGAGGCTACACTGATGGACACTGGTAAGGTTGCACTGATGAGGCTGCATTGATGGGCACTAGTGAGGCTGCATTAATAGGCACTGGTGGGGCTGCACTAATGAAGCTGCATTGATGTGCACTAGTGACGTGGCACTGATGAGGCTGCATTGATGGGCACTTACAAGGCTGCACTGATGGGCACTGATGTGGCTGAATTGATGGGCGCTAGTGAGGCTGCACTGATGAGGAGGCACTGACGAGGCTGAACTGATGGGCACTAGGGAGGCTGCACTGGTGAGGCTGCATTAATGGACACTTGTGAGACTGCATAAACCAAACAGTAGTGTTGCGCTAGTCATGTGAACACATAGTGTAATAAAACTCAAAAATCAGTGCCCATACATGTTCCAATGTCCATACAATCAAACAAATAAACAGCGAATCCATGTGTCTTGTGCAAAACTTAATTAGTGCTTTCATGATTAGTGTAATCCCACCACCAGGTGAATTGGTCTCTCACCTCCACTATAGACCCAGTGCTGGGTAAATCACAGTGTTGTACTGTATATACACAGGGACCTTCAGATAGTAAAGGCTATGGATAGCCTATCACCTCCAGAGGGATTCTCACCGATAGACATAAAAGGGGAACAAATGAAGAGATCTAGTGCTCTCTGTATGGTTGCAGTAAACCGCTTTATTGAGTAAAGGAATGGTACTCACAAAGGTGGCGCTTGCAAAACGCATAGCAATCAGCATAAACGGTATCTAGGAAGAGACAGCTTCCAGCACGCAGGCTCTGTCCCCTATACGCATGACGTCGAAGCCCAACCACAGGCGTTGACTTCCTCAGTGAGGCTGCACTGATGAGTAGGCACTGACAAGCCTGCACTGATGGGCACTAGGGAGGCTGCACTAATGGGCATTGATGAGGCTGCATTGATGGGTACTGGTGAGGCTGACACCAACAATAGAAAACTATTCCTCCCACTGACACCAACAATGGAACATTATTCCTCCCACTGACACCAACAATGGAACACTATTCCTCCCACTGATGCCGCCAACAATGGAACACTATTTCTCCCACTGATGCTGCCAACAATGGAACACTATTCCTTCCACAGACACCAACAATGAAACACTATTCCTTGCACCGACACCAACAATGAAACACTATTACTCCCACTGACACCAACAATGGAACACTATTAGTTCCACTGACACCAACAATGGAAATCTATTCCTTCCCCTGACACCAACAATGGAACACTATTCCTCTCACTGACGACAACGATAGAAAACTATTCCTCCCACTGACACCAACAATGGAACACTATTCCTCCCACTGACATCAACAATGGAACACTATTCCTTCCACAGACACCAACAATGAAACACTATTCCTTGCACCGACACCAACAATGAAACACTATTACTCCCACTGACACCAACAATGGAACACTATTAGTTCCACTGACACCAACAATGGAACACTATTCCTTCCCCTGACACCAACAATGGAACACTATTCCTCTCACTGACGACAACGATAGAAAACTATTCCTCCCACTGACACCAACAATGGAACACTATTCCTCCCACTGACATCAACAATGGAACACTATTGATTTCACTGACACCAACAATGGAAAACTATTTTTTTTACTGACACCAGCAATGGAACACTATTCCTCTCACTGACGCCAACAATGGAACACTATTCCTCCCACTGACACCAAGAGAGAAACACTATTCCTCCCACTTATGCCAAAAATTGGAACACTATTCCTTTCACTGACACCAATAATGGAACACTATTGCTCCCACTGACGCCAACTGAGGAACACTATTCCTTCTACTGACACCAACAATGGAACATTTTTCCTCTTACTGACGCCAACAATGGAACACTGTTCCTCCCACTGACGCCAAGAGAGAAACACTATTCCTCCCACTGATGCCAATAATGGAACACTATTCCTTCCACTGACACCAACAATGGAACACTATATCTTCCACTGACACCAACAATGGAACACTATTCCTACCACTGACACCAACAATGGGGCATTATACCTCCCATAGACACCAGTGATGGGGCACTACTGATACCAACAATGTGGCACTATTACCTCTACTGATTCCAATGATGGGACACTATTTCTCTTGCAGATACCAATAATGAAACACTATTCCTCCCACTGGCAACCAAGATGGGGCAGTATTCCCTCTACTGATACCAATAATGGGGCACTATTCCTCCCACTGATACCAATAATTGGGTACTATTCCTCTCACTGATTCCAATGATAGGGCACTATTCCTCTCACTGATTCCAATGATGGGGCACTATTCCCCCCACTGATATCAATAATGGGGCACTATTCCTCTCACTGATTCCAATGATGGGGCACTATTCCTCTCACTGATTCCAATGATGGGGCACTATTCCTCTCACTGATATCAATAATGGGGCACTATTCCTCTCACTGATTCCAATGATGGGGCACTATTCCCCCCGCTGATATCAATAATGGGGCACTATTCCTCTCACTGATTCCAATGATGGGGTGCTATTCCTCTCACTGATTCCAATGATGGGGCATTATTCCTCTCCCCGATTCCAATGATGGGACACTATTCCTCTCACTGATTCCAATAATGGGGCATTATTCCTCTCACTGATTCCAATGATGGGGTGCTATTCCTCTCACTGATTCCAATGATGGGGTGCTATTCCTTTTACTGATTCCAATGATGGGGCACTATTCCTCTCACTGATTCCAATGATGGGGCACTATTCCTCTCACTGATTCCAATGATGGGACACCATTCCTCTCACCGAATCCAATGATGGGGCACTATTCCTCTCACTGATTCCAATGATGGGGCACTATTCCTCTCACTGATTCCAATGATGGGACACCATTCCTCTCACCGAATCCAATGATGGGACACCATTCCTCTCACTGATTCCAATGATGGGACACTATTCCTCTCACTGATTCCAATGATGGGACACCATTCCTCTCACTGATTCCAATGATGGGGCACTATTCCTCTCACTGATTCCAATGATGGGGCACTATTCCTCTCACTGATTCCAATGATGGGACACTATTCCTCTCACTGATTCCAATGATGGGACACTATTCCTCTCACTGATTCCAATAATGGGGCACTATTCCTCTCACTGATTCCAATGATGGGGTGCTATTCCTTTTACTGATTCCAATGATGGGATACTATTCCTCTCACTGATTCCAATGATGGGGTGCTATCCCTTTTACTGATTCCAATGATGGGGCACTATTCCTCTCACTGATTCCAATAATGGGGCACTATTCCTCCCACTGATTCCAATGATGGGGCACCATTCCTCCTACTGATACCAATAATGGGGCACTATTCCTCCCACTGATTCCAATAATGGGGCACTATTCCTCCCACTGTGTCCAATGATGGGGCACTATTCCTCTCACTGATACCAATAATGGGGCACTATTCCTCTCACTGATTCCAATGATGGGGCACTATTCCTCTCACTGATTCCAATGATGGGGCAGTATTCCTCTCACTGATTCCAATGATGGGGCACCATTCCTCCCACTGATACCAATAATGGGGCACTATTCCTCTCACTGATTCCAATGATGGGGCACTATTCCTCTCACTGATTCCAATGATGGGGCACTATTCCTCTCACTGATTCCAATGATGGGGCATTATTCCTCTCACCGAATCCAATGATGGGGCACTATTCCTCTCACTGATTCCAATAATGGGGCACTATTTCTCTCACTGATTCCAATGATGGGGTGCTATTCCTTTTACTGATTCCAATGATGGGGCACTATTCCTCTCACTGATTCCAATAATGGGGCACTATTCCTCTCACTGATTCCAATGATGGGACACTATTCCTCTCACTGATTCCAATGATGGGGCACTATTCCTCTCACTGATTCCAATGATGGGGTGCTATTCCTTTTACTGATTCCAATGATGGGACACTATTCCTCTCACTGATTCCAATGATGGGGTGCTATTCCTTTTACTGATTCCAATGATGGGGTGCTATTCCTTTTACTGATTCCAATGATGGAGCACTATTCCTCTCACTGATTCCAATAATGGGGCACTATTCCTCTCACTGATTCCAATGATGGGGTGCTATTCCTTTTACTGATTCCAATGATGGGACACTATTCCTCTCACTGATTCCAATGATGGGGTGCTATTCCTTTTACTGATTCCAATGATGGGGCACTATTCCTCTCACTGATTCCAATAATGGGGCACTATTCCTCTCACTGATTCCAATGATGGGGTGCTATTCCTTTTACTGATTCCAATGATGGGGCACTATTCCTCTCACTGATTCCAATAATGGGGCACTATTCCTCTCACTGATTCCAATGATGGGGTGCTATTCCTTTTACTGATTCCAATGATGGGACACTATTCCTCTCGCTGATTCCAATGATGGGGTGCTATTCCTCTCACTGATTCCAATGACAGTGGAACTATTCCTCTTACTGATTCCAATGATGGGGCACTATTCCTCTCACTGATTCTAATGATGGGGCACTATTCCTCTCACAGATATCATCAATGGGGCAATATTCCCCCTACTGATTCTAATGATGGGACACTATTCCTCTCACAGATATCAGTGATGAGGCACTATTCTCCCTACTGATACCAACAATGGGGCACTATTCCCCCTACTGAGACCAACAATGGGGCACTATTCCTCCCACTGATACCAACAATGGGGCACTCTGCCCCCTACAGATACCAACAATGGGGCACTATTCCTCCCACTGATACCAACAATGGGGCACTATTCTCCCTACTGATACCAACAATGGGGCACTATTCCTCCCACTGATACCAACAATGGGGCACTATTCCTCCCACTGATACCAACAATGGGCCACTATTCCCCCTACTGATTCTAATGATGGGACACTATTCCTCTCACTGATACCAACAATGGGGCACTATTCCTCTCACTGATATCAGTGATGGGGCACTATTCCCCCTACTGATACCAACAATGGGGCACTATTCCCCCTACTGATTCTAATGATGGGGTGGTAGTCTCCCTTCTGATTCTAATGATGGGGCACTATTCCTCTCACAGATATCATCATTCGGGCAATATTCCCCCTACTGATTCTAATGATGGGACACTATTCCTCTCACAGATATCAGTGATGGGGCACTATTCTCCCTACTGATACCAACAATGGGGCACTATTCCCCCTACTGAGACCAACAATGTGGCACTATTCCTCCCACTGATACCAACAATGGGGCACTCTGCCCCCTACAGATACCAACAATGGGGCACTATTCCTCCCACTGATACCAACAATGGGGCACTATTCCCCCTACTGATACCAACAATGGGGCACTATTCCTCCCACTGATACCAACAATGGGGCACTATTCCTCCCACTGATACCAACAATGGGCCACTATTCCCCCTACTGATTCTAATGATGGGACACTATTCCTCTCACTGATACCAACAATGGGGCACTATTCCTCTCACTGATATCAGTGATGGGGCACTATTCCCCCTACTGATACCAACAATGGGGCACTATTCCCCCTACTGATTCTAATGATGGGACACTATTCCTCTCACTGATACCAACAATGGGGCACTATTCCTCTCACTGATATCAGTGATGGGGCACTATTCCCCCTACTGATACCAACAATGGGCCACTATTCCCC